>NW_019154097.1:34023456-34182773 GCF_002288905.1 Enhydra lutris kenyoni
AGGCAGGCAGAGAGAGAGGAGGAAGCAGGCTCCCTGCTGCCTCTCTGCCTACTTGTGATCTTTGTCTGTCAAATAAATAAATAAAATCTTTAAAAAAAAAAAAAGATTCATTTATTTATTTGACAGAAAGAGTGAGAGAGGGAACACAAGTGGGGGAGTGGGAGAGGGAGAAGCAGGCTTCCCGCTGAGCAGGGAACCCGATGCAGGGCTCGATCCCAGGACCCTGGGATCCTGACCTGAGCCGAAGGCAGATGCCCAATGACTGAACCACCCAGGCACCCTGTTTTTTTTTTTGTTTTTTTTTTTGTTTTTTTTTTTTTTAAAGCAACACTAGTACAGGGGTGCCTGGCTGGCTCATTGGTGGAGCATATAACTCTGTCTCAGGGTTATGGGTTCAAGCCGCACACTGTGGGTAGAGATGACTTACAAAAGAAAGAAGGGTGCCTGGGTGGCTCACTCAGCCAAGCATCTGCTTTCAGCTCAGGTCAGGATCCCAGGGTCCTGGGCTTCTCCCTTTGCTTCTGCCCCTCCCCCTTGCTTGTGTTTTCCTCTCTTTCAAATAAATAAATAAAATCTTTTAAAACGAGAGAAAGAAAAACTTAAAGAAAAGAAAGAAAGAAGGAAAACACTTGTGTAATATTCTCTAAGCTCCTGGGAAATGATAACAATCTTCAACATCTGGTTGAGAAAGGTAATATGATTCTTCCCACCTCCCAGATGAGAAAACTGAGATATGGAGTAGTTGCGGAACTCACCCAGTCACATAGCTGGTAAGTGGTCTCAGGCCAACACTTCAGGCTAAGTACCTTATCTCCGGTTTTCAGAGCGGATTCCTGAGTTTCGTGGGAGAGGAAGCAACCATAGTAAATAAGTCACAGCGGGTGGGTGGGGATTGAACCCAGGACCACATGGTTGTGAGACAGAGACCCTCTGCAGTCCCGTCTCAACCAAAGACCCAGGTTACAGGCTTGTGGTGTACCAGATAGTGCCCCCCAAAGAGATATGTCCAAGTCCTCACCCACGGTATCTGTGAATATGGCCTTACTTGGAAATAGGGCCCATATTAGTCAGGGTTCTTTAGAAAAACAAAACACATATCACGGCAATACATATAATCGTGCGATTATAGAGGCTGAGAAGGCCCCCGCACGCTCTGCCATCAGCAAACTGAAGAGGCAGGAAAGCCCGTGGTGTCATTCAGCCTGAGTCCAAGTCCCGAGAACCTGGGGATGCTGATGGCGTGAACCCCAGTCCAAGGGCGGGAGAAAATGGGAAGAGACGTCCCAGCAGCACGGAGAGGCGGTCTGCCCTGGGTTCTGTTTTCTCCTGGCAACTGATCGGCTGATGCCCACCCACCCCGAAGGGCAGTCTCCTTCAAACTGGGTCTGCTGATTCAAATGCTAAACTCTTCTGGAAACACCCTCCCGGACACACCCAGAAGTAATGTTTCATCCGGGCGCCCTACGGCCTGTCAGGCTGACACCTGAAATGAAGCACCTTTGTGGAGCTGCTCAAGTTGAGGGCCTCGAGATGAGACCATCGCTGAAAGCGAACTCTGAATCCAGCGACCTGCGTCTCTAGAAGAGGAAGGGGAGGGAGACTAAGACACACCGAGGAAAAGGCCATGTGGCCCCACGCCCGCAGCCACCAGAAGGGAGCCACGAAGACCATCGGCCACCAAGAGGATCTCGCCCTGGGAGCTTCCAGAAGGAACCAACCCAGCCGGCACCTTGCTTGCAGATCTCTGGCCTCCCGGACTGCCAGAGGATACAATTTCGTTGTTCGCAGTCACCCAGTCGGTGGTCATTTGTGACAGCAGCCCGAGGACACACACATGTGCCTTCTTGTGTTTCTAGGCGGATTTCTGTCTCCACAGAACACGTAGCTCCTGGTGGGATCTCCAGAGAGGGCTTCCAGATCTTCACAGAATTCAGCCAAACACTGAAGATTGATTCAGCTGATACTGCCAATTTGGAAGTAAATCTGCGGGGGCGCCTGGATGGCTCAGTCGGTAAAGCATCTGCCTTCGGCTCGGGGTCATGATCTCAGGCTCCTAGAATCGAGCCCCGCCTCAGGCTCCCTGCTCAGCAGGGAATCTGCTTCTCTCTCTCTCCCTCTGACCCTCCTCCCCACATATGTTCGCTCTCTCTCTCTCTCTCAAATAAGTAAAAAAATAAAATCTTTTTTTAAAAAAGTTACAAGAAACTCAGTGACTTAAAAGAACAGAAATGCAGTCTTTCACAATTTGGGAGGTCACAAGTCCAAAACCAAGGAGCTGGCAGAGTGGCGCTCCACGTCACAGCGCTCAGGGAGAGACTGTTCCTTGTCCCCTCGGCTCCTGGTGAGGCCAGCATTCTTTGGCTTGCAGCCACACGGCTCCCACCTCTGCCTTGTCCCTGCTTCCTCTTCTTCTCCAAGTGCCTGTAAATCTCCGTCGGCCTCTTATAAAGACACATGTCATCACATTTAGGGTTTACCTGGATAATCCCAGATAATCTCCCCACCTCAGGATCAGCAACCACATCACAATGGCAAAGAAGGGCCCCTTTTCCCTATAAGATAATGCTCAGAACTCCCAGGTATTGGGAGTTGGTATCTGAGGGATATTATTCAGCCTACGCTAATAATCTGTTTTATTTAACCCAAGTATGATTTTAACATGTAGCTAATATTTTAAAGTTATGAATAAGAGGTTTTACTTTTTTTCATATTTAGTCTTCTTTTTTCTTTTTTTAAAGATCGTATTTATTTATTTGACACAGAGAGACACAGTGAGAGAGGGAACATAAGCAGAAGGAGTGGGAGAGGCAGAAGCAGTCTTCCCACCGAGCAGGGAGCCTGATGTGGGGCTTGGTCCCAGGACTCTGGGATCATGACCTGAGCCAAAGGCAGATGCCCAAGGACTGAGCTACCCAGGCAGTCCTCATATTAAGTCTTTAAAAATCAGTGTCAGTGGGGTGCCTGGGTGGCTCAGTGGGTTAGGCCTCTGCCTTCGGCTCAGGTCATGATCTCAGGGTCCTGAGGTCGAGCCCTGTGTTGGGCTCTCTGCTCAGCAGGGAGCCTGCTTCCCCCTCTCTCTCTCCACCTGCCTCTCTGCCTACTTGTGATCTCTCTCTGTCCAATAAATAAATCTTAAAATATATATATATATTTAAAAAAAAATCAGTGTGAGTTTTGCAGGCCTGGAGCTTCTCAGTTTGGACTGAGCACGTTGGGGGAGCTCAAGGCCCACATCTGGCGATGGCTGCCACCGTGGCCTGTGCCGCTTCCCATAAAGAGATGGACTAATGTCATTTACCTCTTGCTGTGCAATAGTCTTCTAGAAACTTCTGGTTTTTTATCTCTTTAAGACACATGAGGCAAAGGTCACAGATGCGATTAGAACCTCAGATGAAAGGCATACACCTTTCGGTTCCGATCCCATGGCCTGTGAATCAAGATGTCGGAGCTGTCCTTCAGGTATGTGCCCAAATCGTGGACTGATTTCGAGCAAGCTGGACTTAAAGGTCAAGTCGGCAAAGTCCAATTTATTGCTGAAAGAACAGGAAAACTCCTCTTCCAATCTGTGATAGTAATGCCGACCTCGGGGTTGAGTTTTACAGTTTGAAAAGCACTCACTTTTTTTTTCTATGACCGGCTCATATGATGAATCTCCTTATCCCACTTTTGCAGAAGGGGGAACGGTAACCAAGGCCTGGAGAGACCAAGTAACCTGCCTCCCACCCCGCCCATGGCTGGGCAGTTGGGCAGCAGGGAGGAGCACAAGCCCCAAACCAGTGCCTGCTCACTGTCGGGTACCACTGCCTCCTAACTGAGCACCACACTTGGCCTCTCCGAGCCTCGCTTTCTCCATCTCTAAAATGGGCGTGATGACCTTCCTTCGAGGATTCCTGAGATAAACCAGGTGACCCGTGGATTTGTGCTGGGCGTTCAGTGTAATTTATGACTGCCGCTGTTGTTTTAACAACTGAAGTCAGCCACGCCTGTTTTGAGCCCAGCGGCTGGAGATGCATATGCAAAGGTCTATCCCCACCCCTGCTCCGTGGACTCTCAGTCCAGGACGGGTGGAGACAGGTAAAAATCTAATTATCCCACAGCAGGATAAGGATCATAATGATGTATGTGTATCAGGTGAGAAAGTACTGAGGACAAAGTGGGGTGGGGGGGGTTGTTGGATTTCCCCGGGAACCCGATGAACTGGTTGGAAGCCAGAGGAGTGTTGTAGGGGGATAAGGCCTGGAATGGGAGCCCTGCCTGAGCCCCTGTAAGGGGTGCCCCTGTACCCTCACCCAAACACCCCTCCCCACAGCAGACACACCTCTGCCAAGGAAGCAGGCCCCCGGCAATTCCTGGGTCTGACCACTGCCGGCTCAGCTGATGGGACCTTGGCGAGCACCCAACTACAGGCAGCCAGTGGGAGGCGAGGAGCTGCCAATGAATGCAACAGCCGGAGAGCTACGCCTGAGCAGGTGTTCCTCAGGTGTGAACAGAAGATACCCAGAGGGCGCTGGAAAGGTGGGCGGGGCGGGGCTTTGAGTCGCAGGAGCAGTGCAGAGAACCTTGACAAATAAACCCATCCGCGAATCCGCTTCCGGTCCTGGCCAGTGCTGGGGTCCTCACCTGTGTTCCCGCAGCCCGCTCAAGAGGTTCCCCTTGTACCACGAGCATCCTCTCCATAAGCCCCTCCATGCCAGAGTCCTCAGAGCGGCTCTGCCCTGCTGACAGCGAAAGGAGCCAGCTACCCTTAGCTGGAGCTGGTTGGCGCAGGTCCATCTCCTGCTCTTTGGGCGCTGGGGTCCGCCCAAAGCCAGGCCCTGCCGAAGGCCATTTGGGATCCCGCTTGTTTTTTGGGTACAGGAGGGTAGGAAGACATTTTCTGTGCAAGCCTCTGCTTCCCTGTCCAGTGCCTCCAGCCCTAACTCCACCCCCATGAAGGCCTCCCTGCCTTGTCCTAAGAGCAAGGTCCTCCCTGGCACAGAGGACCCACACAATATTGACCCAGATGAGCCCCCTTGCAGCCAGCAACCCCCTCTGCACTGTGCGTTTCCTGTCAGACTCTTCTTTGGGCACAACTCCGACTACAAGGACCCATCAGAGGCCTCTGGGGTGGGGGTCGGGTGGGGGTTGTCCCTTGAGAGTATGTCCGAGGCAGGAGCTCAGGGAAGCCTGGAGGGGGCCGGACGGCCAGCGTGGAGCAGACACAAACTTGTCTAAGACCAATATAGGACCTGGCGAAAGAGAACAGGTTTTTCCCTCCTGGACTGGACAGCTGCGAGATAGAGCTTCAACTGGGCAGTGATAAAATAACAACTATCACGTGGGGCGCCTCGGTGGCTCAGTGGGTTAAAGCCTCTGCCTTCGGCTCAGGCCATGATCCCAGGGTCCGGGGATCGAGCCCCACATCGGGCTCTCTGCTCTGCAGGGAGCCTGCTTCCTCCTCTCTCTCTCTGCCTGCCTCTCTGCCTACTTGGGATCTCTCTGTCAAATAAATAAACTTTAAAAAAAAAAAATAACAATTACCACATAACCAAATTAACGACACTACAGGAATTGATCCCTGCCAGACCCTGTGCCTCGTGCTTTGTACGTGTTAGCTCAGCGTCTTCTTGTAGCCCACCTAGCGGGGTGGGTCTGTTATTATCCCCATCTTCAAGATGAGGACACTGAGGTTCAGAGGGGTGAATCCACTTCTGTGTTCAACCGAAGAGCCAGAGACACATACATGGTGGGTGCGTGTGAAGAAGACCCTTCAGGGAGCCCAGAGGAGGAGGACTTGCCTGGGAGGGGGCTGCTGCCCAGAGCAGGCATGGAGAGCCCTTGGGCTGATCTCCCCTGGGCCAGGCTGGATGCTCTGACCTCCCCCAGGGCCGCCCGGTTTCGGTCCGGACTGTCCATCTTGAGCCCTGTAATCGAGGGCTCCGCCCAGAGCACTGGGCTGGAGTGGGGGGGGGGGTGCCTCTGAATTGTCCTGAAATTGGAGCCTGGAAAGGACCCGATAGGTCCCTTGCTGTCCCCACTGCCTCCAGCACAAGCTGCAGCCAGGAACCCCGGGGACCGAGTTTGGCGATCCTGGGAGGCCCTGACTCTCCTATACCATCCTGGGCACAGTGGATTCGGGCCTCCGAATTGCACTTGCACAACGTTATCCTGGAGGGGACAAAAACAAAAAAATGCTTCTTCCTCCTGGCTGGATGCCAAATTTGCACCTAGCTTTTCAGTCACTCCCCAGCTCTGCATGAACTGAACCACACGCCTAAGCCCGTGAAAAGGGCAGGCTTGGGACCGCTATGCCAAGGGTGAGTCCTCGTGGGAACAAGAGACATGTGAGGTCCCAGCACGTCCATTTCTGAAGGTTCTAGAATGAAAGCAGGAGACTGGAGTGCCCAGCAGAGGTGCTTTTCTGGCTCCTTCATCCCTTCAACCCCTGAACCCCAAGCACGCTAGTGTGCCAGGCCCAGGGCTGGGTGCCAGGGACACGAGACTCAGGGCGGAGGCACCCTGACCTTGGCAGTGTTCTGGAGCTGTCTTCTCTGTGACCACTCTCCAACCCCGTCTCCACCCCATGCCCTCTCTCCAACCCAGGCCTGGGGTTCTGCTGGGCCAGCCTCAGCCCTCCTCCTTCCTGCCTCTTACCCTGTTCCTGGGCACTGCCGCCTGAGCTCATCGGTGACGACTTCAGAGACGTCACACCCTAGGCCTTGGCCAGCTTGAGATCTGAGGGACTTCAGGTTCTTGCCTTCCCCTCCCTCTCTCTCTAGCATGACTCAGGCAGGGACAGGGCCTAGGCTGTGGTCAGACTTTCTTCTTTGATGCAACCGCTTTCTTCACTCAGACCACAGTCCCCCACCCCGGGCGGCCCCCCTCACCTCCCTCTCAGCCCTCTGACGTCCGTCTGCCCACATGCCGGGCAGACAGAGATCCTCACCTCTACTGAGGTCAAGGCCAGTCTTCTGTCCTGGCTCCGGCTGCTCAAGGGGAGAGGATCAGTGAGGAGGCCGGTGCCGTTGTCCAGAGGAGAGGGGCCGGGGACCGAGAACTGGAACAGAGTTGGCGGGCCTCGGGGGCAGCCTGGCTGTCGGTTTGGAGACGGAGGAAGTGTGAAAACAAGAATGCCAGTGGCAGTTGGACTAGTGGTTTCCTCTGGGCAGAGGAGGGTACTGACGGGCACGGACACGAGGGAACTTCTTGGATGCTGAGAAATTTCTGTCTCCATCTGGGTGGATTTCGTTAAAAAGAGAAAGAAGGAAGGAAGGAGAAAAAAGGAAGGAAGGAAGGGAGGGAGGGAAGGAGGAAAGAAAGGAAGGAAGGAAGGAAGGAAGGAAGGGAGGGAGGGAGGGAGGAAGGAAGGAAATCCCAATGGCCTAGATCTGCCTCAAGTAACTGAGTAGGTTGGGACTGTTTACTGCGGTGGGAAGCCTGAAAGAAATGCTGACTTGGAAGAAAAAATCAAGCGCCTGTTCTGGGTTTAACCAATGCCTGGACATCTAAATTGTTCCCAGTGCATTCCCCAAGATACACAATGCCAAGACGAGCATCTGTGTGCATTCAGATGAATTCCTACAAGTAGTTTTTCTGGATCAGAGTGTGTCCCAAAGACTTTGACTTCCCATTGCCAAAAAGATTGTCTCCATTGGCATTCCTACCAGTGTTCATTCACGGGTTCATCCGTTCCTTCTGTGAGTGCCAACTCTGTGCCAGACCCTGTCCCGGGTCCTGGAGACATGGTGGCAAAGGAAACAGGGAGATTGCCACCACCCCCTCCCTGGAACACTCAGTGTGGGATGGGGATCCATTCAACCTTGAAGGGGTTCACACACTGAAAATGCTTGCCCACGACCTTGGCCTGAAACCAGTGACCAGCTGTTTATAGTGGTTTTTCTTCTATAGCTGGAAAAAGATATATTAGAAGGCCAGAACTGGAGGAGCTGGGCAGAGCAGGTTGGGGGGGGGAAGGGTGCACTGAAGGAAAGAGCGCAGAATGTGCAAAGGTCCTGCACTGAAGGGTATGGGGGCAGGGAAACATGGCCAGGCAAGACATTGAGCTTTATCCCCAGAGCAATGGGAACCAGGAAGGGATTATCAGCAGCCAAGGAACTTGGATTTTTATAAAAGATCATCTGACTGCATTAGAGGGAGGGCTGGAAGGGATGGGGGTGGGGAGGAGTTGAAAGTCTGTTGAGTAAGTTAGTTGCTATCTGGTCCACAGAATTTGCATTTAGGTCCCCACACTAATGAATGGCAGCTCATGCACAAAAGATACATGGCTTTTAGGCAGCAAAATTAATGTGATCCTAGGTTATACTGACAGAGGTTCACTTTCAAGACACGGAGATATGGGGGTGCCTGTGTGGCTCAGTGGGTTAAAACCTCTGCCTTTGGCTCAGGTCATGATCTCAGGGTCCTGGGAGTGAGCCCCGCATCGGGCTCTCTGCTCAGCAGGGAGCCTGCTTCCTCCTCTCTCTCTGCCTGCCTCTCTGCCTCCTTGTGATCTCTGTCAAATAAATAAATAAAATCTTAAAAAAAAAAAAAAGACATGGAGATATGGCCAAAACAGGGAGAAATGGTCACATTTTTTTAAAAGTTCTAGAACAATAGCTATAGTATCAATCCCCCCCTTTTTTGTACAAACAACAGCAAATATCCACACATAGAAACAGCCATCCATTTGTAGAAGCAGAGAAAAAGTTCTAGAAGTAGGAACAGCTGGCCAGTCACCAGGCAACTCTGGAGAGAAGGACCAGAAGTCAGGGGACTGACCATCTCTCCTTAGTTACACACTTCTGTATTGTGGGAGATTTTATTTATGTATATAGTTTTCAAAGATTTATTTATCTATTTGAGAGAGAGAGAGAGAGAGCGAGAGCTCGTGAGCATGGTGGGGCACAGGCAGAGGGAGAGGGAGTCTCCAGCAGACTCCTCGCTGAGCGCAGAGCCTGACCTGGGGCTCAATACCAGGGCCTGGAGATTAAAACCCAAGCAGAAACCAGCTCAACCAACTGAGCCCAGCCCCCCTCGCCCCCCCCCCCCACTCCGGGACTTTGGGAGATTTTAATCATAGGCTCATATTCCACACCATCCAACCTTGCTTTAACTTCCAGTTTAGAGGAAATAGGGGGGATGGAGGAATGCGTTCCATCACACCGAGAGACACACCTGGGGGTGGGTCTTTCCCTGGAGCCCCCAGCCCCATCTCTCCAACAGGTCACTGTCACAAAAGGTACACTAGCTTGGAACCCTGAAGACATACAATCAGAGGACTTGAACAAAACAGCCATGGAAAACAGGGTGGGCTTAACTGGGAAATCTTCAATAAAATCTTGCTTTGGGTAAGGTGAGAATTGTCTGAAATGGAAACATGAAGTCACTGGCGGATTAAAGCAGGTCTTCAAACAGTCTGTTTGGTTTGGTCCCCCAAATGAAATCCCACCAAGATCATTAAATCAGCCCCTCCGGACACAACGGACATTCTCCTAGAAAAGCCACAGCACGTTCTCATCCGGTGATCCTGCCGCGTGGGGTCTCCGTTGTCGGGGAAAACAAAGCCCTAGGCTGGGTAAGCCCCTGCCGGGTGAAGGATCTGGAAGGCTGTTATTTGAACAGCTCCGATGTCTGGGTGGAGGGGATGTGACACTCCTGTTTATTTTTGCTTGTTCATATTTTCTCATATTCTTCACGCACGTGTCCTGTTTCTGTGATTTAAAACACATATTTTAAAGTATACACATACATTATGGGGCTTCTGATTTTATTTTTTAAAGCTCTCAAGTCCAAGGAAGCGAGGAGTGGCAGCCTGTTTCCCCGCCTCCGCGGGTAGACCCTTCTCTCCGTTGTTCGGCGTCTTTCAAAACACCTATGTGCGGTCTCAGGTGGAGGAGCGATGCCCTCCCCAACCCCCAGGAAACCGCGCGGGGACGCGGGGACCCAAGCCCTGCGCTCTGGAACCTCGCCCCTCGGAACCGCGCGCCGGGAACCGTGCGCCCTGGGGCCCTGAGTCTTGGCTTCGCCCCAGCGGTGCCACCGGATTGTGCATTTGGTTTGATCAGAGACGACCAGAGCGGGTTCGAATCCCGGCTCCCCCACTCTCAAGCAGGAGGATTTAGCGCAAGGCTTTGTGGCCTTTTTTTCATCTACCACACCGAGGGGATGGCAGTTCAGCCTTCTGATAAGGACATTACCTCCCACCTCTCCTCTATAAACGTAGGCGGCAGCCCCCACCAGGCTGTTCTCAGAGTTCCCCGAGAAGCCCTGTGCGCCGTCCTTCCCTCAGGCGCCTGACCGCCTCGAGTTCTCACACAGGCTAGCAATTTTCATTAATTTTAGTTCAATTCCAAATCTGGCTTCCATGACAACCAAATGCAAGGCTTAGTCTTTCATTAGATCTTGTATTTAAAAATAAGGTGGGGGGACGCCTGGGTGGCTCAGTTGGTTGGAGGACTGCCTTTGGCTCAGGTCATGATCCGGGAGTCTGGGGATCGAGTCCCGCATCGGGCTCCCAGCTCCACGGGGAGTCTGCTTCTTTTTCTGACCTTCTCCTCGCTCATGCTCTCTCTCACTGTCTCTCTCTCAAGTAAATAAATAAAATATTTAAAAAAAAAAAACCTCTCTCAAGGACAGTATTGGGGGTAATTGGGGGAATTTGAATGTGGGCTGTATAATTGATAATATTGTTATATTGAAATTAAATTGTGTAGGGTAGCGGTTTGTGGTTTACAGGCGTTGTCCTTACCCGTAGGAAATACGCCATGAAGGGTTTACGGTTCAAGTTTACTGATGTCCGCAAAGGGCTTTCAAATGGATCAGCAAAGGGAAAAGAGAGGTGGCCCGGTGAGAGTGCA
Source organism: Enhydra lutris kenyoni (assembly GCF_002288905.1). Lineage (NCBI taxonomy): Eukaryota > Metazoa > Chordata > Mammalia > Carnivora > Mustelidae > Enhydra > Enhydra lutris. Next base: position 34,034,292 of record NW_019154097.1, read on the forward strand.
CTCACGTCGCGTGGATCTGTGGGAGAGACATGTAAGCGTTTGTCCTAGTAGTCTTTCCATTTTTCTGTAGGTTCAGTTTTTGTTTGTTTTTAGAGAGAGAGAGAGAGAGAGAGCATGTGCATGAAAGGGGAGAAGGTCAGACGGACAACCAGACACCCCGCAGAGCAGAGAGCCCTATGTGGGACTCGATCCTAGGACTCTGGGATCATGACCTGAGCCCAAAGGCACATGCTTAACCAACTGAGCCACCAGGCATCCGGTTCAGATTCCCCCCCCCCCCAAATAAAATGCTACCAATTTTCTAAGCAGGAGGCTCGTGTTTTCTTGTTGCATTAGGGACAGGGCTGGGAACTGTTCTCCCCCTTCCCTCTCTTTCCCCTATATCGCCCCTCACCTGGGCCACACGGTTGGGTGTTAACACATGTGGTGGGCTAGCCTGGGAACCTTGGCATTCTTCTTAATGCTGTCTCCAGGGAGAACTGCCACGAGCACACTTCTTGAACGACCTAACCCCACCAACCTTGCTGAGCCAGGGCAGCCTGGACGTTGGTTCAAGATCACGTCTATTTGGTCATTGCTGGCCACTGCCCTCCAGCCTTTACCAGGAGACATTCTGAGCAATGTTCCCATGCAAAGGCCCTCATTCTTTGACCAGAATGATAAAAAACTCCACCTAATTTAGATGGATCTCACTGAACCAACCTCAGTTAGTCCCGAGTCATGTTTCCATATATGAAAGGATGGTCACAGTACCCTTGGAGAGTCCGTGAAAATGACAGAGCTTCTCCCATAAAAACCACACACACTCATTGTGCACGTCATGTCAAAATGCTGACAGGACGTGTGAAGTCCACTCCCCAGCCCTAGGTTAAAATGCGATGGGCAAGACAGAAATGGGACACAAACTAAATCTTCTTATAATGGAATACGAGCCAGCAATAAAGGGGAGTGGTCATGACCGTGAAAATACGGTGCTCAGGAAAAGAAGCCAGACACAAGAGACCATGTGTTACTGACCTATTTACGCGAAATACCCAGAAAAGGCAAAGCTGCAGAGACAGAAAGTATATTTGTGGTTGCCTGGGGTGGGGACAGGAAATAATGGTAAATACGCAGGAGGGAGCATACGGAGAGGACGAGTTGGTTTAAAGCTGATGAGTGGTGATGGCTGCATAACTTGGTATACGTATCAAAAAAATCACTGAGGGGGCACCTGGGTGGCTCAGCGGGTTAAAGCCTTTGCCTTAGGCTCAGGTCATGATCCCAGAGTCCTGGGATCGAGCCCCACATAGGGCTCTCTGCTCGGCAAAGAGCCTGCTTTCCCCTCTCTCTCTCTGCCTGCCTCTCTGCCTACTTGTGATCTCTCTCTGTCAAATAAATAAATAAAATCTTTAAAAAAAAAAATCACTGAGTTGCACGTCTGAGAAGAGTGAGCTACATGGTTTGCGAATATGGTCGATTATGTTATTTGAAAATGTCACTGGGCCAGAACAGATTGACTAATAGTGTTCTGTTTTGTTTCAGAGACTTATTTTGGACAGGCCTGCCCACCTCTGGTGGACTCACGGGGCCTCCTGATTCGGACTCAGGATCTTATCCCTGACCTCACACCCTTTGTCCCCAAACCCTCACATATTTTTTCTGCCCCGACTGGGCTGTGCATCCCTGCGGGGGCAGAACATCCCTGCGGGGGTGTCTGTCTTACTCACCACCATGTCCTGGGGCCTACACAGGAAGCTGGCCTCTTAACACTTGTCTAAGGAGGGAAAGAAGCAAATAATTGTGTCCCCACCCCACCTTGGGGTTTCCAGCTGCTCCTTTTACACAGTCATCACAAATCCAATGACTCTCCTTCCCCATGGCTGGGTGCTTGGGACTATCTTCCTCCCTCGGGAGAGCATTAAACTTTGTTCTCTGTGTTGCTGGCTTGACTTCTCATCTTCCCTCCCTGGAATTACTCACTTTATTATGTTTTTTAAAGATTTTATTTATTTATTTGACAGAGAGAGGTCATAAGTAGGCAGAGAGGCAGGCAGAGAGAGAAGGGGAAACAGGTTTCCCGCTGAGCAGAGAGCCTGATGCGGGGCTCGATCAGAGGACCCTAGGATCATGACCCGAGCCGAAGGCAGTGGCTCAACCCACTGGGCCACCCAGGCGCCCCTGGAATTACTCACTTTAGATGGTTTGGGTTTTAGCACCTAATGTTTCTTCCATTTGACAAGGGCCTGTGTGCCAGGGGCTCCGTGTGTGTAATCGCATTTAACCCTTGTAACAGTCCAGAGTAGGTACTATTACTATCCCAGTTGGCAGATCAGAAAACTGAGGCCCAGAGAGGTTGAGATAATCCCCCGAGATCACACAGCTGGTCAGAAGCAGGGTCTTTATGCCCAAGTCCAGACGCTTGAGACGAAAAACAGATCATTCCACCTTCCAGAGGGTAATACACCTCTGGGTCATTCAGTGGACAGGAGTGAAATGCGATCAGTCAGACGACGTGAGGGGTAGGACCTGGACCCCTGTGAATGCCCAAGAAATGCGTCTTAGATAATTTCGAGGATTAAGAAATAGATGCTTCATCATCAGCGAGGGGTCCTTTTGTTTCCCCGGGGCCTTGCTTTCTACCTCTACCCGCCTCTCTGGCTCTCAGATACATTCTCCGCCTCTGCTTCTGACACGTAAAGACAAACAAACAAACAAACAAACAAACAAACAAACAAACAAACAAACAAAAACCATGCTTCTCCCTTGGGTCAAGTTACTGGCGCCATCTAGTGGTCAAACTTGGGAACTACATCAACCTCCTTCTGAAGAGCCTCCAGGTGAGGCAAGGTTTGGGGAAACCAATGCTTTGGAGCCCCTCCCTCGTGGACGAAAATAAAACATTCTTCAGGCTACCAGATTCTCCAGATGTGTTCAAGCTACCTCCTGGAGGCCACTCTAACTCTCATATTTAATTGTAAACTATTTCATCGAAGGAAATAACATTTTACTATAGTAGTCCCTTTAGCTCTCTGTGTCTTTAATAAAACGAAAGCTCCAAGCCCCATCCCTTTGGCCTTCCGACCCGAAAGTCATCTCCATGCTGAAACTGGAATGCATTAATTCCTTGCCATGTTTTGTTTTTAACTTTAAACGTGTATGTATCCATAAACAACGTGTAGCACATACGTATTTTTTTTTAAGCTTTTTATTTATTTGACAGACAGATCACAAGTAGGCAGAGAGAGAGAGGAGGAGGCAGGCTCCCTGCTGAGCAGAGAGCCGGATGTGAGGCTCGATCCCAGGACCCTGGGATCATGACCTGAGACGAAGGCAGAGGCTTTAACCACTGAGCAACCCAGGCGCCCCAGCACATACGTATTTTTAATTACAATTTTTATTTTAATTTCACTTAGTTAACACACAGCATTATGTTAGTTTCAGGTGTCTAGCACAGTGACTCAACAATTCTATACGTTACTCTGTGCTCATCATGATAAATATACTCTTTGATCCCCACCAGCTGTTTCACCCACCCCCACCCACCCCTCCTCTGGTGACCAGCAGTTTTCTCTATGGTTAAGAGTCTCTTTCTCGGTTTGTCCCTCTCTTTTTTTCCTTTGCTTGTTCCATTTTGTTTCGTTTCTTAAATCCCACATATGAGTGAAATCATATGGTATTTGTCTCTCTCTGACTTATTTCGCTTAACATAATACTCTGTAGATCCATCCGCGTTGTTGCAAATGGCAAGATTTCATTCTTTTTTATGGCTGCATAACATTCCACCGTGTGTGTGTGTGTGTGTGTGTGTGTGTGTGTGTGTGTGTGTGTGGTGTGTGTGTGTGTGACATCTTCCTTATCTGTTCATCTATCGGGCTGCTTCTATAATTTCACTATTTAAAATAATGCCGCAACAAACATGGGGTTCCTGTATCCCTTTGAATTAGTGTTTTTATATTTCTGGGGTAAATACCCGGTAGTGTGATTATACGATTGTAGGGATAGTTCTTTTTTTAACTCTTTGAGGACCCTTCATACTGTGTTCTGCAGTGGCTGCCCCAGTTTACGTTCCCACCAGCACTGCACGAGGTTTCCTTCTTCTCCATATCTTTGCCAACACTCGTCATTTCTTGTGCTGTTGGTTTTAGCCATTCTGACAGGTGTGAGGTCATCGCTCACTGGGTTTTTGATTTCCATTTCCCTGGTGACGAGTGACGTTGAGCATCTTTTCACGTGTCTGTCGGCCGCCTGGATGTCTTCTTTGCAGAAATGTCTGTTCATGTCCTCCACCCATTTCTAAATTTGGGGTTTGGGTGTTGAGTTGTATCAGTTCTTTATATATTTTGGACACTGACCTTTATCAGATATGCCATTTGCAAATATCTTCTACCATTCTGTAGGTTGCCTTTTAGTTGTATTGATTGTTTCCTTCACTGTGCAGAGCTTTTTATTTTGATGTAGTCCCAGAAGTTTATTTTATTTATTTATTTTTTAAACAGATTTTATTTATTTATTTGACAGAGAGATCACAACTAGGCAGAGAGGCAGCCAGAGAGAGAGAGAGAGAGAGGAAGCAGGCTCCCTGCGGAGCAGAGAGCCCGATGTGGGGCTCGACCTCAGGACCCTGAGATCATGACTTGAGCCGAAGGCAGCGGCTTAACCCACTGAGCCACCCAGGCACCCCCAGAAGTTTATTTTTGTTCTTATTTCCCTTCCTCAGGAGACATATCTAGAAAAATGTTGCTATAGCCGATGTTAGAGAAATTGTTGCCTGTGCTCTCTTCTAAGATTTATGGTTCAGGGTTCACAGGTAGGTGCACAACCCATTTTGGATTTATTTTTGTGTACGGTGTAAGAAACTGGGCCAGTCTCGTTGTTTTGCATGTAGCTGTCGAGTTTTCCCAACACCATCTGTTGAACAGACTTTTTCCCGTTGCATCTTCTTTCCTCCTTTGTTGAAGATTAACTGACCATATAACTGTGGTTTTCTACTCTGCTTTATTGATCTATGTGTCTATTTTTGTGCCAGTACCACACTGTCTTGATTACAGCTTTGTACTATAACTTGAAGTTGGAGCACATGTACGTTTTAATAGATAAATAAATGGTGTTCTGTGCCGTATCCTGTTGCCACTTTCCACTCAACTCTGGTTGCTGAAACTTGTAGACATTCATACACATAGTATAAGTTCATCCATTTTTACCTGCCACATAATATTCCACTATAGGACTCTACAGTGGTTTGCTTACCCATTCCCCTAGTGGTGGGAAATTAGGCTTGATTCCAACGTTTAATATTACAAACAGAGCCTCAACAAACATCCTCAAATGTGTCTTCTGTGCACAAATGTGAGTCCTTCTAGGGCTGGGCTTTGTACCATGTATGCTATGAATGGGATGCAGGTGGGCAGTGGGGAAGAACCCAGGGAAGCCAGAGCCCTGAACGCAGTCACCTCACCCAGCAGCCCCTCCACTGAACCCAGTAGGATGGACTCATACGTTCATTTTCTTCATGTGCCATAATGTGAGAAAGTCTTGAGGAGTAGAATTTTTGGGTCATAGGGCACACACATCTTCAACTTTGCCAGCTATAGCCAAATTGGTCGTGTTTTCGACCTTATCTCTTGAACTGACTTTGGGGGGCTTTTGCTCCCCCAAAGGATCTAGGTGACTGCCATTTCCTGGGTATGTAGCTTAGGACTGCAGACCACCCAACCATCCATTTGTTTCACAAAAACTTATTGACATCTGTGCCAGAAGTAACAAAGTCCCTATCTTTGACCTGGGAAGCTCATGTCCTTGACAGCCTCTATGAACCTGGAAAGCCAGCATGTGAATTTGCAAGCAGGGTGAAATTTGAGCCCCTCTGCCATTCTTGACAAGACACCACCCTCTTCCCCACCAGGGGTAAAGCACTGTCACCAGCCTGAAGGTGCAAAGAGAATGGTCACCCTTGGTCTCTTTTGAAGGGTGCGATGGTTAATTTTATGTGTTAGCTGGATTAGGTCATGAGGTGCCCCTATAGTTGGTTAAACGTTATTTCTGGGTGTGTTTTCCAGGGAGTTCCTGGATGAGATTAACATTTGAATCAGTAAAGGGAGGAAAGCAGATGGCGCTCCCCCAGGTATGTGAACCTTATCCAACCTAATGAAGGTCTGAGAGGAACAAAAGGCTGAGTAAGAAAGAATTCTCAGGTTGAGTGAATGAATGAAAGGACCTAGGTTTGGAACGGGGCTGAGCAGGGCTGCTGGGCAGAGGGAGAATGGCGGGGCAGACATGGGGGCCATGCTAGGGGAGACTGGGAGATCCGTACTAGAGGTGGATCTCTTTTGGGGAGCGGTCCTTTCCTCATTGTTCCATACCAGGGGATGCTGTCCTGGTCTCACCCCAGGTCACCCCAGGTTGCAGCTGGCTGGGTCAGGGGCCACCTGAGCCCGGCCGGGGCAATCAAATCCCTTCCCTGGGAGTCTGGAATTGGAGTTGAGAGTGGGGAGGGGAGAAGAAGCCGTGAGTGTGTGGTCTGTGGGTGTCTGGAGCAGCGCACACAAGCCGGGTGCTGGGCAGAGAATGGGACAGATCCACAAAGGAAAGGTGATGGAAGAGAAGGAGGGGGAGAGGCAGGCACTCCAGGCCTGACTCATGTCCCTCCCTTGATGCCCAGCTCCTATGCACATTCGGTGAGGTACTGTGTGTCTCCCGCTGCCTGAGGATCCACTTCCTTTTGCTGCTTAATCCAGTGCCAGTGTTTTCTTTAGCTTGAAACCCACAGTCTCTATGGATGCCATCCATTAGCCATCTTCTCCAGCACTGGATTTGGACCTCAGCAATGTGATCCCTCTGGGCAGTCGATTTCCTTTGCCCACAGCGTTCTGCTATCAAGGGGGTTGGCGGCCCTTGGGCCCATACCCTTTCGGGAGGTCAAAGAGGGTGGCTGGGTCCCAGGGGGCGAAGAAGCCAGCTTTTAGTTAAACACTCTGAATTCTCTCCAGAGAATTCATGAGTGAACATCTGAGACTCAAGTGGAAATAAGCGATTGCTAAGGACCCATGGCCTGCAGTGGTGTGGCCGGGTTTGCTAGCCAGTCATTTCAGAGCCCGCCCTTGGTCCATCCTTCTGTGGTTGACTGGGGGACGGGCGGCGGTCAGGGAACAATAGTGAGGGACTAGAGCAGTATGTATAAGTACGAGGAGGAGAAAACTTCTTCAGAAATCTTTCAGAAGCGTTTCAACATTAGCAGTAGCAACACCTTGGGACGCTTTTCAATAATATTGTATTTATAAAGAACTGTCCACGCGGCAGCTGGTCAGTCTTAGGTGACGCTGGTAGAACTTGCATGAAAAACTTTCACGGGAGGGGCCTCCGGGTGCCTCAGTCAGGTAAGTGTCCGCCTTCAGCTCAGGTCATGATCTCAGGGTCCTGGGATCGAGCCCTGTATTGGGCTCCCTGCTCAACGAAGAGTCTGCTTCTCCCTCTCCCTCTGCCCCTCCCCTGATTGTTCTTTCTCACTCGCTCTCTCTCTCTTAAATAAATAAATAAAGTCTAAAAAGAGTTTCAAGGGATTATAAGTGGGCAATGGCAATTGTGTACCCTGCCATGGCACTGAGGACACTGAACTCTAATTGCGGGGAAGTGCCCCACTCCCACAACCAGAGGGGAGTCCTGCTGGGCGGCATTGACTCTTTCTTGCTTACTGGAATCCCTAGGGGGACAGGCACAGTCGCCAACACACAGGAAGACTTTGGGTCCTAGAAGATGGATGAGCACTTTCCAACGTGAACAGAACAGACTAAATAGTGGTCCAGGAGTTCAAGGTATCAAGGAGGTACATTTCCAGAAGCCTTGATTGCCACACCAACACTCCCTTTACTGGCTCCCCGGTTCCCATCGTGCACTGCACATCTGTCCGGTTGCATTTACATCCCACACCATGACCACATGTTTAGTCGTCCCGCCAGAGCTCCCTGCTCAGTTAGGTGCCCTGACACTCATCATCTCAAGTGACCCTCAGGGCAACCCCGTAAGAAAGAGACTATTGTTACAAACATTCTACAAATGAGGAACCTGGGTCTAGAGAGGTTCAGGAACCTGTCCAGGGTCATACACACGGTCATAGCAGAAGCAGGATTTGAACCTGGGCAGCTTGTCTCCTGTAGTAGGCATCTCAGGCACATTAGCTAACCCCTCTGGATCTCAACTCTTTCATCTGTAAAATGGAGATTTTCACTGCTGCTTCACAGGGTGCTTTAGAATTAACTGAGATAATGACTTTACGCACCCAGAACTTGGCATTTAGTAGAAAGCACTTAACACACACACACAAATACATAATGTTATTTCTATTTTTAAAAGTCATTTTTTGGGAAAGATTTTATTTATTTATTTGACAGACAGAGATCACAAGTAGGCAGAGAGGCAGGCAGAGAGAGAAGAGGAAGCAGGATCCCCGCTGAGCAGAGAGCCCGGTGTGGGGCTCGATCCCAGGACCCTGAGATCATGACCTGAGCCGAAGGCAGAGGCTTTAAGCCACTGAGCCACCCAGGCACCCCCATAATGTTATTTCTAAAACGTGCAATATTATATGTGATTAAAAATCTACAGTGATTAAAAGCCAATCTATGGCTGGCAGAAGAGGGGGCATGAGGGAAGATGAGAGAGAAGGATGACAAAATGAGAGAGGAATCTTCTGGGGGTGATGGTCCCCATGGTGATGGTTTCACAGGTATACACAGATGTTAAAATTTACCTAACTATACACATTAAATATGCACAGCTTGTTGCATGTCAACTCTAGCTCAACAAAGCTGTTTAAACGCATATGTAATACTCTATAGCTGTAAGATTTCCTAGAAACAAACTGGGTATCATTGTGTGCGAAGTAACAAACGAGAGAAGGAAAACACCAACCATCGTGCACCCCCAGAAGAACCCCTCTGGGTAATATAGACACTGATAAGACTTGGATGAGAACAGGGCTTAATGTAAACAATCAGCATTTTAAGTAATCTACTTTTGAACTTTTTTTGTTGTCAGTATTTTTTGTGACCTTGTGAAGGTCGCAGAAGTAGTAAGTGATAGCGTCAGGATTCAAACGGACCTCTCTGAGTGCTGAGACCAGCAGCTCACGAGCACCCTCTAGTGCTTCCCTCCCCAGGTCTCCCCAGTTTCGGGTAGGTTCACAAGCTAACAGGTAGGCTCACCTCCTCTGACAGATCCAAAGCTCCCCGGGAAACAGGTGTGGGGCGGGGGGGGGGGGGGGGGGGGGGCTGTCTCTGGTCCTGAAAATCTCAGCCTGCAGGGAAACCAGAGAGCTGAGCCCTGTCTCCAGCAGGATCACACCCTTCCAAGACTTTTCTGGTCGCTCTTTCATCTTATGGTAGCCTTGAGGAGTCAAGCTGGTGGTTTTGAATATTTTCAATCAACAATTTAAACACTGAAAGCAATGCTGCAACAGAGCGATGACAGAAAGAGTAAAGGGAATGGTAGAACATGAGGGCCAGGGGTTGAGTGGAAGGTGAAGAAGGCGCCAGGCTTCAGTGACCGTGACACAGGATGGCAGCCAGCACAGGCTTGGACAATTTACGAAAACCGAACAGACAGCCTTAAGACAGAATGTGGATCTAAATGCTCAGAATCACTCCCCTTTGTAAGATTTGTAAAAAAAAAATTAATATGAATGGAGTAGTAGTTCTAATGAGGTGGTCACCCAAGAGCCTCATCAGTGCCAGGAAAATGGCAGAATTCACACAGCATCAAAGTTGTCCTATGAGACTTTTGGTGCCTAACAATGTCTAAAGAAAATATGAAACTCCCTCAGCCACTGAAGGACGGTATTATAGCAATTAATAAAAAAGAGCCATTGGCTGTCACTACCTTCTCCCTCATCTGACTTACACAGTCTTCATTTTTCTATAGAAACCAGGTTTCTAGATCTATCTTGCAGACCTCAGAGTACTGGAGGTTCCCATTCTAAGGCAATGTATCCTAAGATACTGTAAATGGTAGTAATTTTTTTGTCCATTTGAAATACATGTTCTTTTTAAAAATTTTAAAATTTTCTTAAAAGAGCAGGAATGGAGCACAAAGCAGTGTCAGAATGATTATGTAGTTGGAGAGCAACTGTTGGGCTCAGCTATGGCCACCACTGGGGCTCCAATGTGTCTTTGTCCCCCAGAGAGCTCTTTATGAGGGGGTCTGGAGGTCCTCTACTCTTGTGGCCGTCTTCCCACCCTCTATGGATTCCAGTGGCCAGCTTCATAATAAATGATCAAATGGCAAGTCAGGAAACACATTTTAGGGGAACAAAATGCCATAGAAATGTGTAGAACAGTCCAAACTGGGGGCTACTTTGGCACAACACCCCTGCCCATGGTTAGTTGATCCAAGGTCAAGATATCTGATCCAGGTTGGGCCAATCAGATTCTCTCTCTACAAGGACAGTGCCAGAGCATGAAGGGTCCAGAGCTCCTGCCACTGTGTCCTACACACCCCACCCCTCACTCCTTTTCACAGATATAAGATAGACAATTTACCCGTTTCACATATGCTGCATTCTGTCTTTCGAGCATTTCTGTCCATCAAGTGCAATTTACACACTTTCACAAACCAACTTCAGTTTAGAAGAATTAAAGCTCGTGTGATTATGATTTTTACAGTATCACTGATTGTCAGAGAGTAGCACAGACAAAACTGCTTTTTTTTAAACAAAAGAAACCTTTTATTTTAGATTTACAGAAAATCTGCAGATAGTACAGTGAATTTCCATATAGCCTTCACCCAGTTTCCCCAATTATCAACATCTTAATGTTAAGAGCTCCATTCTCATGACCCAGCTACTTCCCAAAGGCCCCTCCTCCTAAACCCGTTGGAGTCAGAATATGAATTTTGGGGGATGGGAACATTTAGTCTATCGTGGCATATCTGGCCCTCAAATCAGAGTTTGTATGCTATTCTTGGATGTTAAACATGTTTATTGAGCACCTACTGTATATGTTGCACAGTTCTGAGAGTTAGAGAAACAGAACACGACAGATAAAGTCCCTCTTGAAGCCCTCAGTCCAGTGCAAGAGATGGACAATAGGTCCAATAGGAAAGGACACAAACAGGGTTATAGGGACAGTGGGCCACGAGGGGTGGAAGTGAGGTTACTTTAGATAGAGCAGGTGGGCCTCAAGTTGAGGCCGGAAAGATCTTAGCCAGGTGACACCCCGAAGCAAGAGTCCAGGCAGAAAGAACGGCATGCTCAGGAGAGAGACGAGGCTGTGGGTTTGAGAACAAGGACGTATGTGGAATGTGAAGGTCTGAGAGGAAGGCAGGGGCACATCAGGTAGAGCTTTGAGGTCAGAATAAAAAGGGTGTATTTTTTCTTAAGGGATTTTGGAAGCCATGGACAGGTTGAACGCAGGAGTGACATGATCCCATTTGTCGTGAAAATGTTGGGTCCCCAATGTTGGGTCCATGGTCAAAGGAGCAAGACTGATACAAAGTGAAGGTCCAGCAAAGCTTTGTTTCGCGCCAAGCATCAAGAATCAAACCGACCGTCGAACAGACCGGTCAGGGCCGCCCCTTACAAAGAGGATGACCCCTCCCTGCCTCACAGACTAACTTTTATAGAACAAAGGCCCTGTGGTTGGGCCTGGCCACACACAGGTGGCCAATGAGATTGCGATACACAGAGAAAGCTGCACAGCCATGCTAGGTCACACACGGGTGGCCAATTGACAATTCACCCCATAGTAGACATTTGCACTAGCCTATCACCTTGGTGAGAATTGCCCCCTCCAAAAGGCGGGGCCCACACTCCTTGGTAGCTAGGGAGACAGTATGCGCGCTTTACTGATTGGATGTCTCCACCTGACCCGACTCATCCCTCCCTTCGGGCTGTTATCTCCACCTGACCTGACCCACCCTTGTATTTGGGCTTTGTTACCTGGGACTGCTTTCCCCGACTTGCTTTTAAATAAGTTCCCCTGGGAGGAGGGCAGGGTCAATTTAAGTTTTACTGCATAAACAACAAAATGGGTGTTCAACGAAGGTGGGGCCACTCTGGCTAAAGAGGCCCTTATAAAAACACCACCTGTCTCTGTCCTGGACAGTACAGATCAGGGAGGAGTGCAGAGGCAGGGGGACCCCCTACAGGGCTACCCTGGCCATCCATGATGGAGGCTTGGACTGGGGGTGGCCAAGGAGATGGAGATGATGACTGAAGAGCTTTGGAGAGGTTTTGAACATGGGGTCAGCAACCTGCCGATGGATTAGAAGTGGAGGACTGGGGGAGAAAAGAATCCGGGACAACCACTAGCTTTGGGTCTATGCAGCTGGTGGAAGACGGGTCCACTTCCTGAAATAAAGACCATGGGGGGAGGGACATTTGCAGAAAACAGTCAAGTTTTCTGTTTGACTGTCTGGGTACTGAGATGTCTGGAGAATAGCCAAATGGAGATGTCCAGTGTGCAGCCAGATGCAGGGTCTTGAGGGAGAAAGTTGGGTCCTCTCACCCAGGGAGAGAGCAGGGAGACAGAAGGGGTTTAGAAGAGAGCCTCAGGGCAGGTCAGGACTGTAGGGTGGGAGACAGGGAAGGTGTGGCAACAAAGAGGCTGACCGTGGAGAGGAAGGAGGCCATCTTGCCAGAGAACAAAGCTCTGGGTCCATATGTATGTCCTTTCCTAGGAGCTACTAATCCAGAAGGGAGGCACCAACTATTTAAAGTAAATGCAGAGTTAACATGGGGATGAAGAGTCAATGCCTTTGGGGCACCTGGGTAGCTCAGTTGGTTAGGCGTCTGCCTTCAGCTCGGGTCATAATCCCAGGGTTCTGGGATCAAACCCCACATCAGGCTCCCTGCTCAGTGGAGAGCCTGCTTCTCCGCCTCCCTCTGCCTGCCACTCTGCCTACTTGTGCTCTCACACTGCCAAATAAATAAATGAAATTAAAAAAAAAAAAAAAAGAGTCAATGCCTTCTAAGCAGGGTATGATTTCCAGGGAGGGGTCTTCACATGGTGTTTGCTCATACATACATGCATAGATGGACATTGAACATTTTCATCATAAGTTTATATGGTTACAAAAGACCCAGTTTTCTGTCTAGTGCATCAACATTTTAAGATGATACTTTGCTCTTCTAGCATACCCAATGGAATCTAAGCCCACAGCAATTTTACTCATTGTTCAGGTCTCAACTGAGATAGGGAGGAGAGCCTTCCCCAACCCGCAGACTGAGTAAGGTGCCTCCTCTGGGCGACCCACGTAACACCACGGACCGCACTGAGGGCAACCCACCTGCCGCCCGTCTGTCTCCCTCGCCCCAGACCGAGAGCTCTGCGAGGCCTGGGCCTCTGCCCGGCTCCCGCTGTATCCCCAGCATGTGGCACCGAATCTGACACTGAGCCAGTGTTCATGAAACATCTGTCCAGCGGCTGGCTGGTGGGTAAACTCAACCCCTTTCAGGAAAGCCTGGGCCAAGATCCCCTGGACCAGTCTCCTCACTGAACCCAACAGCCAGGGTGGTCTCTGTTCTGCCCCCGCCGCTCCCCGTGTGCAATCTTCCGTGGCTCCCCATGGCCTCCGGCACAGAGCGCGGACTCCCTACGGCGCCTGCAGGGTTTCCCTTTCCAGCCTCCCCTAGCGCCGCGTCCTCGTTCTCGCCGGCCTCCAGCGTGGGAAATACCCCCCCAAACCGCACTGTCTGTTCTCTGGGCAAGCGTTCCACTCCTCCCTTCTTGCTCGAGAAGCTCCTCGAGTTCTCAGCTTAGACGGAGGCCGTCCCTGCTCCCCGGGCCCCGGGCTGCTCCCACCGCTCAGCGCGGGGCCCTTGCCCACCGTCTGCCTGGGGGCCGCGCACGGCCAGGACCGACTCCCGCTGCTTCCCTGCGGTCCTCCCAGCACCCGCCGAAGGGCCGGCCTCGCAGCCTGCGCAAGGCCACGACGGGCTGCGGCTCTGACCGTGCGCCGGAGCCCAGCACTCCTCGAGCCTTCCCCGGGTGGGCCCGCAGAGCGCAGACCGGCTGTCTCAGGAAGGCAGGCAGGTGGGCAGACATGGGAAGGCTCCCTGCAGCTCCAGGGGGAGGGATGACAAAGCCAAGTGTGGGGGCTCGGAAAACGTCTAGGACACAGAACGGTGAGAAGCAGCCATGGGCTTCGCGAAAGCCGAAGCACCGGACAGCTCTGGCGCCCCGCACAAAGATGGCGGCACAAAAGCCCCGCCTCCGCCAATATGGTCGTCCCGGGGTAGGAGGAGGGGTAAGGGTCCTGCGGGGCGGAAGTGACGCAGCCGGAAGTCCGGTCTGGCTGTTGGCTGGCGGGCAGTACGGCGCGGAGGCTGGCGGGCTATGAGTGGGGCGATGTGGCGGGCTGCTAGCCTAGGACGTGGGGTGACCCTGGGGCTGCTGCTGACGGTCCACGCGGTGGCGGCGGTCGAGCCCATCACCGTGGGCATCGCCATCGGGGCCGCGTCGGCGCTCACCGGCTACCTGTCCTACAAGGACCTTTACTGCCGCTTCGCCGAGTGCTGCCGCGAGGAGCAGCGGCTCAACGCGTCGGGTAGGGCGGGTCTGCCCGCGAGGGGCGAGGCGCTTACCCTGAGCTGGGGCGGGGGCGGGGGGCACCGACGGGGTCTCGGTCCGAAATCCAGCCCTGGAAGCCCTGCTCTCTGAGGCCCACGCTCCAGATCGTGGAGCTCTACCTAAGCTCCTTCTTAAACGCCCCGGATTCCCTGCGAGTACAGTAAGAAGAAGCGAAAGGCCCGCGCCCAGCGCTTTGCACCATGTCAGTCCTATGAAGTAGCTTTCATACGTGCGGCGGCTACCCTGAAAGCCCACACTCGGCTCTTGGTTTTCTTACAAGCCAGCAGGGGCGGCTGGGGCATACCCTGTAGCTCAGTCAAGAGGAGGCTAATCCTTGGATGAACGAACACGTTAGCTTCCTTATCAGACACCGGAGTATTGAGGACATCGGTCTAATGCATAGCCTTGGAAGTGGCATCGTGTGACTTTCAACCCGAGGTTCTGCCTCCGGGCCAGCCCTGGGGTTTGGCAGACACCCTGCTGGACCGCTTGCTAATACGTGCCTCTCGCTTTGGCCAGCTGGGGAAAGTGCTGCTTTTCTGGTGTCTGTCTAATGTCTATTTTTCTCTCTGTTCTCTGGCTGGCTCCTGCAGCCCTCAAGCTGGAATTAGAGGAGAAGCTGTTTGGGCAGCATCTGGCCACAGAGGTGATTCTCAAGGCGCTGACGGGCTTCAAGAACAACAAAAATCCCAAGAAACCGCTGACTCTTTCCTTACATGGCTGGGCCGGCACGGGCAAGAATTTTGTCAGCCAAATTGTGGCAGAAAATCTTCACTCCAAAGGCCTGAAGAGTAACTTTGTCCACCTGTTTGTCTCCACGCTGCACTTTCCTCACGAGCAGCAGATAAAACTATACCAGGCAAGAGAATCCCTTTATCTCACCCACTGGCCACTCAGACTGGTCTGGGCGACCTGCCTACTCTGGCCTCTGCTGCTTCCCTTTGCACTGCAGTAGCCCTGGGCCCCCACTGAGTTAAGGCACGCTTGTCCCCAGTAGCGCTTTGCTGTTGCAGAGCTCTCCTATAACGTTTTTCCCATTTGATTCCAAAATGATACAGTGGAGCAGGAAACGTTACTTCCATTAAAAGAGCCATGAGGGGATTGGCGCCTTACAATCTCTCTGTCCTTGTGGCAAGTCAGAAACTTGGGCCCAAATCTACAGATTCGAGGTTTCTGGGGCAGCCACGTTCTGCAATGAATGAGCGTTAGGTGTTTCCGTCCCAGCCCCTGGTGAAGCAGAGCGCTCTTAAATGATTGGTTCTGATGTGGTTTCATCGAGGTCTCCCACCAATGGCGCAGCATCTGCAGTTAGCACGTGGCAGTTAGGGCTGTAGACCAGAGGATCCCGCCCCCACCCAGTCGCTTTTATTTTCTTTCTTTACATTCAAATCCTTGGCATTGCTTTCATTCTTCAAATGCAAGCCTCAAAGAACTGACTCTTAAGCCCGTTCCTCCTTTGGAGATACTCTGTCTACATTTAATTTATATTAAGTTGTCTAGGGTCGTCCTTGTAAAGGTTAATAGTCCTGCTGTTGGGGGAGGACCTGAATGAGAAACAGAAACTGAACTGAAAGGGAAGTGAAAGTGGCTCTTTGCCGCACAGACTGAGCCCGAAGATTGCTGAAAAGAAGGAATACTTCTTGTTTTTCCAAATCCTTTCATAAACCTCTAGAAATACAGTAATTAGATGAGGGGGCCTCTAGAGCCTTTCACGTTTTGGGGTAGAGGACTTGTTGCTTGGGTGTCTTTGTCTTGGGAAAGCATAGGGCAAAATGCTTTCCATGAAGTACCAGCTCTTTTGTTCACTGCATCAGTCCAGGCGCTGGTTTGGGGCACTGTGCAAGCCTGTTTCAGTTTCCAGTTGCTTATCCGTCTGTCTGCTAAAATTAACGTGAGCTCTCAGGCCAGGGTAAGCTGACATGATGGGCTGCTTAACTGTGACTGATGAATATTCATGTTTCTTGCTCCTCGTATTCCTTTAAAAAGGCACGCTCCGCACGTTACTTGAGTTAGGTGCTAAAGTGCGAAGAGGTGTTTTTCCTGTCAGCTTCCGCTTTTTACAGATAAAGTTACGGAAAAGCTGTTACCCAGTGCATGGAGGTTAGGATGCAGTTTCTGCGAGCTCTTCGTGAAGGCCCAGAGAGCCCCGATTTGCCATCTTGCGGAGTCGGGGAACTGTGCTGTGCTTCTCCTCCCCTCAGCACCTCCTTTGAGCCTCTGTACCCTCTTTCTTTTATGGTTGGTCTAGGACCAGTTACAAGGATGGATTCGGGGTAACGTGAGTGCGTGTGCGAGCTCCGTGTTCATATTTGACGAGATGGACAAATTGCACCCAGGGGTCATCGACGCAATCAAACCGTTTCTAGACTACTACGAGCAGGTCGATGGCGTGTCTTACCGGAAGGCCATCTTCATCTTTCTCAGGTCAGCGTGAGGTGGTTTCTTGGGCACACGAGGCCCTCATTCTCCCGATGCTAGAAGGAGGTCCTGGCAACCGTCAGCATCCTGTTGCCCAGGGACAGAGGTGCCTGGCGAAAGGAAATTGTTGATTTCTTTTACTTCGCGGTTGCTACCATCGGCGTGGCAAGGAGCGGGAGGGCCTGAGAAAATGAATTAGATATTGCTGGTAACTGGCAGTTTCGTTACCTGCCCGTGCCTCCGAGGCTTGTCAGAAGTCAGCGTTGTGCGGCAAGTTCTCGAAAAGCAGACTTCAAGCTCCGTGAAGACAGGCGCTCATTGTGTCCTTGTCCAGGAGCACTTAGTAAATCCTCCTCCCGGTGAGAAGAAACCGCAGAGCAGGTATGATTCTTGATTGGACACAGAATCTTACCATGTAATTTTTATTCTGCTTCTTTGGCAAATTCAGCAATGCCGGTGGGGACCTCATAACTAAGATTGCCCTTGACTTTTGGCGGGCGGGAAGAAAGAGGGAAGACATTCAGCTGAAGGACTTGGAACCCGTGCTGTCTGTCGGAGTCTTCAACAATAAACACAGTGAGTCTCCCAGGCCGAGGATCCCCCGACCCTGACAGCGGAGCCCCCTCCTCCTTTACACCTTCTACAAAGCCTCTGAATCCTTGTGCCTCTCTGGCTTCGCTGAAGTAGGGACGTCCCATAACAGAAGCAAGGTAGTGAGAGTAACCTTTTTTTTTTTTTTAAATTAAAGATTTTATTTATTTATTTGACAGAGATCACAAGTAGGCAGGGAGGCAGGCAGGGGTAGGGGGAAGCAGGCCCCTGCTGAGCAGAGAGCCCGATGTGGGGCCCGATCCCAGGACCTTGAGATCATGACTTGAGTCCAAGGCAGAGGCTTAACCCACTGAGTCACCCAGGCACCCCTAGTGGGGGTAACCTTAACAGACTTGTTGCACGCTTGATAAAAAAAGAATCTCGAGGGGGTAGAGACAGGAAGAACGTACTGTGGGCTGGGATCAGAATGGGCGCTATAAGAGCAGTGAGCTTGGCCAGGTGACAGGGACAGTGATGGGAAGACCCAGCTGTGTCTTGCTTTGCAGGTGGCCTGTGGCACAGCGGACTGATAGACCGGAACCTCATCGATTACTTTATCCCCTTCCTCCCTCTGGAGTACAGACACGTGAAGATGTGTATACGGGCGGAGATGAGGGCCCGTGGCTCTGTCATAGATGAGGACATTGTCACTAGAGTGGCAGAGGAAATGACTTTTTTCCCCAAAAGCGAGAAAATCTACTCAGACAAGGGCTGCAAGACCGTGCAGTCACGGTTGGATTTTCACTGACCTCTGACTCAAGCGGGGTAAGAGGCCGCTAGGAGCTCAGCAAGTGAGGGTCTTGCCTTCCGGAAGCACTTTGAAGCCCTCTGTGGGGTTTGCACTTTGCACCTGTGGATTTTCGGGACGTGGACGTTTCTGAGAGTTGAGTTTTGAACAGACACTAATCTATTGAGCGTACTTGTCATCTTGGACTGGACAGCCATCCGTCTGTGAACTGTGGTGGACGATGAACTTCTAAAATCCTGCCCCTCCCCCCTTGCTGACCTTGACAGAAGTGCCTTGCAAACAGCTGTGTGAGATCTGGGACCCACTCTGACCCCACAGCACCCACACCTCAGAAGCTGCAGCTCTAACTCAGGGAGTGCAAGGGCCCTGTGGCAACCTGGGGAGCTTTCGGTTTGCGCCTGCTGAAAACCTCCAAGAGTGTTCACTGGCTTTTCACTTGAAATCAGTGGCACCTTCAGGCACAGGCAGTGTCCCAGGAGATGCGGGCCTGCACACTAGGAGCATCCTCGACCAGGCGACCTCGCTGCCTGTGGCGTGGGGTCTCCAGCCGAGGCTTCTGCAGCAGCCCAGGACCGGCTGGGCTGGAATTCCTTTGCCTTCTCTCACTTGGTGTTGATCTCAGTCTTCCTGGTACCACTTCTGCACCTGAACTTCAGTCGCTGCTAGATTTGCCCCCAGTCGCATGTCATCACGAGAGTCAAATCAGAATGAGGCCCTCGGTTTTGCATTTGAGTCCTCTGTTCCCGCGGCGAGATGTCGGTTACAGTTTATGCGTGGGTCGATCCCTCACTTTACTCCAGAGAATCATCTGAAATCCACAGGACAAGCTCGGTCTCCGTGGATGCTACGTGCCAGAGCCGTCCGCCGGCGGGTTCTGCGTTGCCAAAGAAGTGTAGGCACTGGACACCAGAAATGCTAGAATTCTCAAGGATATGTAGGTTTTTTATGATGTTTTTACTTGTGAATCTTGTATAACAGAAAAATATAGGACGTGGCTTATTTTAAAATATGGGAAGGATACCAAAAAATGGAGTCACTGCCTATCCTTTTCTCAGAAACTCTTTACAAAAACTGCATTTTTATCCTTCAGTGCGTGGCAATAGCTGGTCGCAGTTGGAGGTCAGACGAAGACCAGACGCAGCGGGTCCCGGGTGTCCCCTGAGGACGAGCGCCCTCTCTGGCTGGACCCTGCTGGCCACGGGGAAGACGATTCCAGCCTGTGTGAATTGGGGGGTGTGTGTGTGTGTGTGTGAGTGAGTCAGTGTCACAGCCGTGACGTGACCGGAGACCCTTGAGAAGAACAGTGTGCGGTGTGTTTACATGTGAGATGCGGAAGGAACATCTTCATGACACAGGAGTGCCTTACAGAGGGTCACCTTTAGTCTTTTAAAAATGCCAAGTTAAGGGACGCCTGGGTGGCTCAGTCAGTTAAGCGTCTCTGCCTTTGGCTCAGGTCATGATCCCAGGGCCCTGGGATCGAGCCCCCTCGGGCTCCCTGCTCAGCGGGGAGCCTGCATTTCCATTTCCCTCGGCCTGCTGCTTCCCCTTCTTGTGTGCTCGCTCGCTCTCAGATTTAAAAACAAAAAAAAAGCCCAGTTAAGGCTTAAAATTTTTTGTACCTGTTCTTGCACTGAAGCCGAGTTCCAGCTCTTTCCTAACCCCTCAAGTGTCTGGTCAGGGAGAGACAAGCTTTTCCCGGTTCACGGTGATGCAGTTCACTCACCACGTGTGAGCCACCTTTGGACTTGTACCCGGAAGAGGCCACTACTGGGCACATCCTCCTGTGTGAGAGGTAGACAGGAACTTGAACTGACCTACTGAAAATGAAATAAAGCCTACATTTTATCCTGTGACGCGTCACTTAACTTTTTGTTTTCCCTAGTTTATTCGGTAACTCTGAACAGTTTGAGCTTGGGAGAAAGGCTGTCCAGCAGCTCGGGGTGTCAGGCACACCACACCCCAGACCAGCTGGCGGGGAGTCTGCGTCACTTGGCCAGTATTTACCTTCAGGGCTGGTCCCCCCAACCCACACGCACAGTAACACTGGAATGGGTGATGGGTTCTGTGCCACAGTTTCACGGATGAAAACTCCAGGGAGAGCTGGGCTTCTTTCTAGCAAGTGTTTGCTCCTGAAGTTGACATAGGAAGGGAACTGAGGCAGTGGGAAAATAGGGCTTCCTGCTGACCTTCTGCACCCGAGCAAGGCCGGGCTCTGAGCTGGAAGCCCGCACCGTCCGGTGAGGTCCTCGCTCAAGCGCAGTCCACAGGGCTTCTCTGTCGGCGGATCGTTAACACCAACCCCCTTTCAGGACTGAGGACAAGCCAGCTACTTTCTAGAAAGTTCAAACCCAGCATCCCACCCGCTCCCACCATTTCTTAACTGAAGGTGCTCAAGTCCCAAGACAGAACTTTCCAGGTCTGTTCCCAGCCTCCTGCAGTTTCCGCTCCGCCCTCATCTACAAAGACTGAACTTGCCAGATGGAAGTCAGGGGACTCCCATGTTCCCTATGGAGGGGCGCCCAGGTGCTGGGGCTGACATCTGAAAGTCATTAGCCCAATCTGTGACCCCTGGCGACAGGACGACAGGTCAGCTTCTGCTCCACATCAAGAACCTTCCAACATGGGGCACCTGGGTGGCTCAGCCGGTTAAGCCTCTACCTTCCACTCCCGTCATGATCCCAAGGTCCTGGGATCCAGCCCTGCATCAGCCTCTCGGCTCAGGGCAGTCTGCTTCTCCCTCTCCCCCTGACCCTCACCCCTGCTTATGCTCCTGTTCTCTCTCAAATGAATGAATAAGTCTTAAAACAAAACAAAACTTCCAACACTTGCAGCCATCCAAGCTTGGGAGGCCTGGACGCCCTTAAAGAGCCTCTCCGGGGGACAGGTCCCACAAGACAAAGGGGTCCTGTGGTGGCGGGTGCCAGCTGGTCCTCCGGGCCTGCAAAAAATGGGTCTGTGAGCACTTTGGTGCCACAGCCCACAGGAGCTCCCCCCACCCCTGCTGTAGGTGCCACGTACACCAAGGTACGCCTAGTCCCCTGTAGCGCTCTGTGCGCCTGGCTGGCACCTCCGCTGAGGCTGTGTCTCTGGACTTGAACTCCAAGGCTGGGTGTCAGGAGCTCCGTGAAGCCCAGGGCTGCTAAGCACAGAGCAAGAGCCATCGGGAGGCTCAGAGGCCCCGGGTTAAGCTGTGCACTGCACCTGCTGGGTCTTCATTCACAGCTGAAGCACCTACGACCTACGGTGGAGGGTTTTTCCCTCCTTTAAAGATGTATTCACAAGTTACACACAATATCATTGTAAAATGGTAGCTCTTCTGTAGTTATAAGTAAAAACACTGTTCTTGCCATCCACAGGGTAGACTGGGAGGAGGGCTGGCAGTTTAACTTTTCTATGTTTTGGGAGTTCTCATTAACAAGAACTAGCAACAAGGATAGTTTTTAAAAATATGGCCGAACTTGCCAGACGACAAGTTTGTCAGGCTCGTTCAGGAATGGGAAGCAGAGAAGGGTCCTCCTTTGCAAGGCTGAAGGCCTGGCAAGTGGGAAGCTGGAAATACTTCTCTCCCGAGGAAACTCTGTTTCTAACAAATGTCTACAATGTTGCTATTCCCACAGTTCACAATGTTACTGAGATCAAAACCCTTGGGGACTTAAGGCTTATCTGTGACTCGCCTCAGTGTGTCCCCTTTTACATACTCGAGCTTTTATCTAAACACTTCAATGCCCCTCGCGATGGTCAGCCCATGACAGGTCTGATCACTGCTCCTGCCTCGGTCCCCAGTTATGCCATCTTAGGGACTACGTGCTGAGGACCCGGGCCTGGACTTCTTTGCAGTAAAGACATCACAGTATATGGTATGGTGACAGGAACTTTAAAAAACAAAAAACACAAAGCCAGCAATGTAGAGTCTGAAAAGTTTCTCATGTTAAAAACCATTTTAAATAAAGTTACTACATTTTCAGTAAAACTTAAGACGTCCTTCCTTGAAACAGAAACACTTGAAATTAAAACATGATTTTTTAAAAAATCATGAGCCCTGGGCCGAGCAGACTGGGAGCTGCCTGCTTCCTCCGCTGAAGGCTCTGGGGGCTGTTCCGAAGTCCATGATCTGTAGGTTCTGATGCCATCAAGCTTCACTGGATGAAAATGGCCCAGGAAAATTCCCATCCTGTCCCACAGGAAGCGTTTCCTTCAGTCCTCTTCCAGAGGACAGAGCCGGGGGAGGTCCGGGAAGAGAGCTGTGTGCGGAGTTCCTCCTTCTCCGACTGGAAGCAATGACTCCAGGCCGCCATCAGTCATCGTAGTAGTAATCTAACTTGGTGAACACGGTTTTGCAGCCTTTGTCAGAGAAAACTCTCTCCTCTTTGGGGAAAAACGTCATCTCGTCAGCCACTTTGGTTACAATGTCCTCGTCAATTTCAAAGCCTCGGGACTGCATTTCCACTCTGATGCACATTTTTAGATGTTTATATTCCAGGGGGAGGAAGGGAACAAAATAATCAATGAGGTTTCGGTCAATTAGGCTGCTATGCCAGAAGCCACCTGGGAAAAAGAGAAAGGCAGTGTTCGTCACTGTCCACCTCACCCCCCATCCATCCGACATACGTCCACCGGGCGTCTGTTGGGGACCAGACCCGGAGGCGGAGCCCGCTATGGAGTGAGTCCAGTGTAACCCGGGAGCTCAATGCCTCCACGGAAGCCAAGCACAGGAGCCACGGGCTCGGGCTCAGGGGCGGCCTCTTAGATGCACCTACAGATCCGAAGCAGGAGAGAGGCACACCAGCCCAGAGTGCCGGGAACACGCAGAGAGGCGGGGCGGTGCACTGGGAGCGAGGACCAACTTCCCAGGCTGGCAGAGTTTCAGAGAAAGTGCCAGGAGAGATACTTCCCCAAAAGCCCCTTACCAAGACAAACTCAGGTGTGGTTAGCGGCTCTGTTAGGAATATCAAAACACCTTTATGGCCCTTGTCCCTTCAGAAATTCTGAGCGCTTTAGATCTGCGCCCGAAGACAGAGAGCAAATACTATTTCTCATTACAAATCGTAACTGGAGCATCTGCTCTCCTTTCCCAGCAGCGCTTTGCACACAACTGGTGCTCAGTAAAGATCTCACTGCCTGGCTGGGGTGAAGTTGGCCGTGGGAGGAAACAAAATGAATGGCCGAGCAGTAACAAGGGGGGCAGCTCCTTTCCTGAAGGCCTGCTCTGCGTCGGGCAAGCCCTGGGCCCTGGGCAGACATGGATGCTGCCCTCAGGGGTTCACAACCCGACAAGGCAGTGCACAGACGATTTCAGATAGGGCCAATGGCTCTGAGCACCGAGATGGGGCGAGCGGGCAAGGACAGGCTACTTGGCCAGAGTGGGCAGACATGGCCCGGCTGAGGAGGTGACCTCTGGCAGGAACCAGCACGACAAGAAACCGACTATTGGGAGAGTGTTCTGGCGGAACAATGATCTCAGATGGGGTCTCCTGAAAAACCATCTACGAACCGCCCCCCAGCACCCCACTGAACGGCCAGCCATCTGCCCCCCATCTCTACAAGGGTGCCTCGCTCACGGTCCACACCTGTCTCCAGCTCGCACCCGGCCCCACATACTTGCAACTCTGCACTCTGTCCCCCGAAATGGCAGCGCCACCCTTCCACAGCTCAAGCGGGATCCCTGAGTCGGTGTTCTCGCATTCCCACACCAATCCTTTAGGAAATCTTGTTCTACCTTCTGTAGGTTTCTCCCTTCAAAACACATTCTCAACCCACTGTGTCTCCCGATTCTACTGGTGGCATGAGGGGCCGGGCCACCAGCATCTGTCCCCCAAGCAGCTGCACAGCTCCCACCCAGGGTCCCTGCCCCGGTTGCCTTCAGTCTATTCTCCCCCCAGCACCCAGCGTGGTCCTGTTAAAACCAAGTCTGGTCATGACACTGTTGCTCAAAACAACCCAGGGGCTCCCTCCTCCTTTGGGAGTCAAACCCAAAGCCTCCCTAGAGCCCTCCAGGTCTTCAATGACCAGCACACCCAATGCAAGCCTTGCCTCTTATTCAACCCCCTAACCTATTGTTTTTCCAGGACTGCCATAGTCCACACAGTGACCCTGGGCATACCCCCACCTCAATAACCCTGCATGTGCTGTTCCCTCTGATGGAATGCTGTTCCCTGTGGTAGCCACATGGCTCACTCCCTCAGTCCTTGGCTCAGCTCAAGTGTTACCCTCACGGTGAACCATCCCTGAGCGCGTCACTGAAAACTGCAGCCCATCCTCACTCCGGCACCCCAAACCTCCATCACGGACTTACTTTTTACCTACTGGAGAGGAAGAGATATCTCCACTTTTATATAGATACAGAAATCCATCATCTGACGCCTTTCCTCCCTTATTTATTATTATTGGGATAAGAATTTGCTTTTGTTCATTGCTATGAAGATAAGGATTTGCTTTTGTTCATTGTTATGTCCCCTGTTTCTGGACCAGTACCTGCCACCAAGTAGGTGCTCAATGAACACCTGTGGAATGAATGAATGAGTTCAGCCATCTGCCTGGGGCCGCGGTCAGTAAATAGCTGAGCCAAGTCTGCCTGATTCTGAAGCTTATACTCAGGAACTCTTTGTAACTTCCCAGAACGTGGGTCCCAAGCTACCGGCCTCAACTGCTAAAGCATTCAGGCTTAAGGTTTCTAGTGCATGTGTTCGTACTGTTTGGCATGCCAACGAACCACCTAACAGATTACAAAATACCCCGGCTTTCATCAGTAATCTTCCGCCTACAAACAGACACACAACACCCCATACTGTTCGTGTATTTCTACAGTAGAAGAAGTTTTTTGTTTCAAAGGAGAACTTTTGTTTTCTAAGCGCAAAAGGAACCTGAACGGAGCAGACCTAAATGGTAACAGTCAGCCTGCGTGGCTCCCAGGTTACCAGGTGAGTCATTTTGCATCATGGGGAGTTCTCACCGCCAAGGGTTCAAGGTCAAAGGTGTGTGTGTTCCCTGGAAAAATCATGAGCTAGGCAGTGAAAAGCTCAGGCTCTGGGGACCAGAGACACCAAACAGGCTGGGTAGCCTTGGGCAAGCAGCTGCCTCTAAGCCTCCGTTTCCTTGGGGACGATGACAGGTTCTACCCCAAGAGTTACTGTGGAGATCAAAGGAAATCTGCAGGTCGAGTGTTCAACACGGCACCCGGTGCAGAACACGGGCCCACTTCTGCTTGGCTCTTGATCTCGTGCACAGAATCTCAGAGCTCCAGGACAACACACAGGGAGGAAGGGACCCGACAGATCCTCTCCTCTGGAAGCACCCCAACAGCCTTCCTTGCTTACCTGCTGCTTTTCTTCCATAAAGGAAAAGGATTTAGCTAAAGAAAACAGGGAACTAATTTGTAAGTCCTTGATGATCAAGACTGTCCCTCTTCGTTTAAAACAGCACCTTCCAAACTCTAGGGGTTAGGAGAGTCACCTAGAGTTTAACACAGAGTCTTCTGAGAAATTCTGCCTCAGTAGATCGGGGAAGGGACTGAGAATCGGCGCTGCTAGCCAGCTCCCAGGCCACGGCCAGGCCGAGGACCTACAGCTCAGGGACGCAGGATCGCGAACGTGACGGGTTAGGAGCACCGGCACTTACTATTCTTGTTATTGAAGGCCGACACGGACAAGGCTGGCTCCATGTCTTTGAGCTTGATCTCCTCCCTCTGCTTCCCACTTCTCCAGAAATCTAAAGCCACGTCTGTGATCCTTTCGGCTCCAGCATTGCTACAACAGAATTCCGGGGAGTGAGGACTGGGTTTTGTGCTGAAGCCCACGACTTGGGCTCAAAGAGTTCTTCAAGCAGGTCCCGGCCCCGACCTTACCTGAGAAATATGAAGATGGCTTTCTGGTAAGAGACCCCGTCCAAGTGGTCATAATAGTCTAGGAAAGGCTTGATGGCATCTATGAGGCCAGCATGCATCTTGTCCATCTCATCGAAGATGAAGATGGACCTCGCACAGGCACTCACGTTGCCGCGGATCCACAACTGTAACTGGTCCTGAATGACAAGGGGCAAAAGCCACTCAAAGTTCTCAGCAAGTGCAGCAAACACGCGGTGCAAGCATCAGCGCTACAACTGTTTGCACGATGGCCCGGTTCACGGAGTGTTTGCCGGGTGTATGGCACCGTGCGAAGAACTTGACACACATAAGCTTCTTGGTTCCTCACAACTCCCCACAGTGTGCTTTATCATACCCATTTTACAGATAAGGAGGCTGAGGCACAAAGCTTCCTCATTTTGCCCAAGATTACAAAATTAGTATGCGGTAGAGCCGGGATGTGAACCCGGCTCTGCCTGGTTCCAGAGCCCCACGTTGATTGTTGCGTGGATATCCTAGTGGTGCTGTGTCACTGAGTTGCTGGTCCTTGTCATTAAAATGGCGACATTAATAGGTATCCTGTGTACACCGGCCTTCTTCAATCCCAAGACTACACAGCTCCCAGGTGGGAGAGTTAGGACTCACAAGCAAGTGTGTCTGCCGCCAAAACCCAGGCTGTTATTAATCAGTGAGTTAAACTATACAAGCAGTTTGCAACACTTCGGCCAAACAACCTCAGGCCTTTCTAGAAATGTCTCCTCTTTTACAAAATGAGTTACAGGTCACGATCTTTAGGTTGGATGTGATGACAGCCGTGTCTAACCCCACTTACTAAAAAGAGTATTCCTGTAGAGTCCGTTTTCAGCAACCACCACGGAGCTCGGAAGGTGTAACCACACCACACAACCTCAAACCCTCCCTAACTTCCACACCTTTCAAAGAGAACCTACACGTGTAGAAGAGAAGACTCACGGCTCACTCACTCCCAACACGGAATTCCCAAACCACCCCCCCCCCCAGCAAAGACACCACCACCCCAGCATCATCCAGGAAAGATTCCAAAATTCTGCTCTTGCCTTATACAGCGTGATGTTGGAGGCGTGTGGAAAGTGCAGCGTGGCCACAAACAGGTGGACATAGTCACTGTTCAGACCACCCTCGTAAATATTCTCCGCGATGATCTTGCTGACAAAATTTTTGCCCGTGCCCGTCCACCCGTGCAGAGAGAGGGTGAGGGGTTTCTTCGGCTTTGGGTTGCTTATGAAGCCGGACACAGCATTTAAGATGACTTTCTTTGCAAGATGCTGTCCGAAGAGCTTGCTGTCCAGATCCTTCTGCAGCGCTGGGAGAAACAAAGCTAGTCAGGGAGGGAGTGTCTGCGCGTCTGCCAAAGCCCAGCCGAGTGTACAGGCCGCGAGAGCCCGCAGAACCTGCTAAGCTCGCCGAGCGCGGGCTGAAACGCTGACGTAGGTCAGCACTGGGCGCGCAGGTGGCGGTGGGCCTGGAGGCCTCCTCCGGCCCGCCCTGCCCCTTCTCCGCGCCCCGCTCCGCAGGGCTGCAGTTCGGCCGCCGCCCAGGGCGCGGGAAGACTTCCCACCGCGCCTCCTGCCTCTGGCTGGGAAGGAGCGAAACTCTCGGCGGAGGAAGCAGCCCGGCCCGCGGCCCCCCTGCTCGGGTCTCCGGCCAAATCCGGTCCGTCCGTGGTCGTGGCCTTGAGCCGGGCGCCAACCGGCCCGGGCCGCTCCGGCTGCGGCTCCGACCCCCGACCCCGACCCCCGCCGGCCGCCCGACCCCCGCCTCCGACGCTCGCCCCGCCCGTCCTACCTTCCCGGCTGAGGCTCCGCTTCTGTCCGCAGCACTCAGTGAAGAGGCAGTAGAGACGCGGGTAGATGTAGCCGGTGAGGACGCCGGCCAGGGCCAGTCCCAGGCTGATGGGCTCCACCGCCCGCACCGCCAACGGCGCCAGCAGCAGCAGGCCCAGTGCGGCCCGGCCCAGCTTCATGCCCGGACCCGCGCCTCCCTGCGCGTTCTCGCGCTGCCCCAGGCCGGGGCTACTGCCAGAATGCGCTTCCGGTTCCTCCCTGCCGCGGCCGCCATCTTTGTGCGGGGCGGGCCTCTTTACGCCGTCGCGGCCGCCATCTTTGTGTCGGGCGGAGCCCTTTCCGGCTTCGGGTAGGTGAGCGCCGGAAGCCGCTGGGGGCGTTTTTTTGTTTTTTTTTTTTTCAAAGACTATTTTCCGGGAACGAATTTAGATATACAGAAAAATGAAGACTGTATAACTCTGTACCTTCTCACGCAATTCCCCGTATTATTAACATATTAGTGTGTTACATTTGTTAATGAATCTGTATTGATACAACGAATGTTTGTTCATTTTTCCTTAGTTTTTACCTGATGTCGCATGTCTGATCTAGGTCCCATCCAAGATACATTCTATTTCGTTCTCATGTCTCCTCAGGCTCCTCCTTGGCTAAGACTGTTTCTCACGCTCTCCTTGGTTTTGATGGCCTTGACAGTTTCGGGGAGGCTGGTCAAATCTTTAGTTGGCTTCCCCACTATCGGGATGTGATGTTCTTATGCTTGGACTGGGGATATGAGTGTTGGGGCGGAACATACTCTACACAGGCAGAGTGCTATCACAACATATGAAGGATACATACCAGCAATGTGATTTATGACTGTTGCTGACCTTCACCACCTGGATGAGGCAGTGTTCCTCCGATTTTGCCACGGAAAGTTACTTGCCCTCACTCACCCATTCATTCATGGTTTTGAGGACTGCCGGTGTGTTGGGTTATGGACTAGACCCAGGGGATTAGAGGAAAAAAAAAAAAAAAGACATCCCTGATTCCTGCCTTCACGGATCATGCATTCTAATGGCGGAAGGAATACAAAAATAAAATCTCCATTTTACAGATGAGAAAACAGGCTCAGAGGAAAAGAGATTTGTCTGAGGGTATAGTGGGGGGTGAGCAGAGCTCAGCTCTGACTCTAAAGCCAAAGTTCTCTAACCACAACACCCACTCTAAAAATCAGCCCAGAGGTCAACCAAACTGCTCATCCTTTCTCCTCTTGACCTGTGTTAAGTGCCTCAGGAAAATGACAGCCCAGGGGGCACGGCCACCCCCAGCCCACAGGTTGGAGCCTGTGCACATCTCTTAATGAGAAAAATCTCTTCAGTAACTGGGTTCTGCATTTGAGCTGCCCATGCCCCAGGCTCCCAACACATTACCTAGTGTTGGTAGAAGGAGACACAGTTCAAACAGGAAGGTTGGATTTGTTTCATATTTAATACTTAAGTGCTGAAAATGATACAAATTTTTTCTTTCTTATTGAAAAGGAATAGGTAACTTTGTAAAAGTCAGAAAATGCCAGTGTCCCTTTGATCCCATCCTAGGTTTTTCTGCTGTCAGCTGGATCCAGCATATACAGTGAAGGATGCATTTCTGAACTCCAGATATTGGAAAGTAGAAGACACGATTGCATATATAATAATGAACAGCACAATCTAAAGCGTTTTATCTCACTCTGAACACAGCCGTTTCCTCCTGACCCAGGGCCAATATTAAGAGAAAGTCAACATATTTACAAACAAGACTTAATAATGCTCACAAGAATAGAGTTTGCCCACAAATAGGGAAACTACACATTGTTTTGTTTCAAAAGGTTATAAATGTGGTGCCTGAAAAATCCAGCAGGTAAGCAGCGGGCTAAGAGGGTCTGTTTTGGGAACGGTCTGCTAGCAAATGAGCAAACTTCTGTCCAGGAAGCCTTTTTGTCGGCGGGGTGGGGTGTGGTGGGGGCGTGGGTAATGGAAGGGACGGCGCTATTTACATCCCATTCTGCACTTTTCCCTTTCGCCGCCCTTAGTACCGTCTGTTCATCTTCTTGAACTTCTCATAGTGATAGTCGTCGGTGGCCTTCTCAGTAGCGGGCCGCTTGCGGTTAGGAGGGGACCCTGCAAAGGAAAAGAGGAAAAGCCATTGGCCATGCTGGAAACTGCTGAGAGGTTCTGCTTAGGCTGGGACCACGCCGGTCTCATTCCCCACAGGAGCCCCAGGTGCTACCACCGTGAACACGAACATAGTAGGGTCTCAGTGAATACTTGTTACTGAGTGAATGAAAATAAACAGAGGTTGGAGTCAGGTGACCGTATGGTGGCCTAGCAACGGACGAGGCGACCGGTCGGAGGGTGTTTTCAGCCGCAGTGAGTGTGACTGTGCACGAAGCCTGGTGCCTCACACTTTCAGATACAACTTCTTTCCCGCTCACCGCAACTCTAACGAGGGCCTGTTGCCATCACTGTCCAGAGAGCTTAGGTGACTTCCTCACTGCTGCTCGGGAAGGGAAGGGATGTTGAGATAGGAACCTGAGTCTGGTGACTCCAAAGTCCTTGCTTACCATGTGTGAATGACACAAAGCTCTAGGAATTGAAGACTATGCAACTGGGAAGTTACAGAAAATAATTTCTCAAGAGGGAGGGAAGGGAAAACAGTCTGGATTTTCCAGAAGCCTCAGCAACTTCTGCATGTTACCAGGATCGTCCCGTTGTTGATAAAAAAGGAGACACCCCCCCGGTGCTGGTGAGCATGAGGGAAAGGGGCGCGGGTGGACGCTGCCAGCAGAGGAACAAATCACCGCACGCCTAGAGGAGTGTTTGGCGACTTCGTGGCATGGAGCGAAGGACGATACAGGCAAAACAGCCTTTAAATCGGGAAAAATGAGAAACAACCTAAGTGTCCAACCAGAGGGAACCACAGTAAATCCACACAATAGAACATGAGGTGGCCACTGAACGGGCAACTATGTATTTACTGTCACGGAGAGAAACGCAGGGCACACTACCGAGTAAAACACTGTGAGATCCTATTAAATATGTATCCGCTGTATGTTTCTATATACATCTTTTTTTTTTTTTTAAGTCTGGAAGGTTATCCATAAAAACGTCAACAGCGCTCATCTTTGGGTGATGTTGTGAGTAACATTCAATGTATTTTGATTATTGAAGTCAATAATTTTTGATAACTGAAATTTCTAAGTCTCTATTATAATTTGATAGCCCAGTGAATCTTCAGAGCGACCCCAAATGGTTGGTTTTATGATGGTCTCCATTAACAGGTGAGTAAATGGAGGCTTGGAAAAGGGAAGGCAATGGCCACGGTCCGCAGCATGGAGTAGAATCGGCTGCCTTGGCCCCAAAGCCCACCTTCTACCCCTGCAGAGGCCACCCTGCCTCCACGGGCCCCGATGACTGCTCCAGGCAGCCCTGCGGCCCCTGCTGTACTCACGCTCGGGCTCTGGCTTCTCCGTGTCCCCCACTCTCAAGGGTCGGGCTTTGGGCTCTTCTTTGTTTCTCCGTATGGGGGCATTGAGCTCCTCGTGATAAACTGGATCAAAAAGAGCCCAGGGGACACTTGAGACAAAATACGGGAGCCAGGGGATCTCCCCAGTGGGGCAGGGCTACTTCCCCAGAAAAGCTTACATCGGTTGTGCTGCACGTAATTCACGGCCATGTTTGTGGGCACGAAAGATGTCTCGCTGTCTTTCTTCTTGTTCTGCTGCTCTGCCAGCAGACGGGCCTTGGCATCCTCCGTGGAAATGATGTTTTTTATTTTAGCACTGTGGGGAGAAAGGGGCTGTGCTGTGTATTAGACCTTCTCACCTCTGGTCCTCAGACACAATTCACGGTCGGACTGGAAGCCACCACTGTGTAAGGAGATCGCTCTTGGAGCACAGTGCTCTACAGCTGACCTACCATTCTCCTACACACGTGTTCTCATGTGTTCTCAAAGCTGTCGGAGATGCAGGATGTACTGTCCTCTTCTGATCAAGAGGAAACTAAGCCTCAGAGAAGAAAAAAGAATTGTCTAGGGCTCAGAGCTAGTAAGGCCGGAAAAGAGGTGAGAACCCAGAAGTCTCCCCACTTCCTACTACACCCAAAGAGGATTCTGACCATTGCATTTCTTCCATGACGATCCCATGGTAGAACAGATGTTTTGCAAAAAATAAAAAGGAGGATCATGGGGTGGGTAAACCTTTAACATTGCTCCTGCTAGAATAAAAGAGAGGAAGATAAAGGTCTGATTAGAACAGCTAAAGGACTGTGAACAGAGATTAAATAAAAATAAACACCTGTATACAAATATCGAATCACTATGCTGTGTACCTGAAACCAATATAATGTTACGTGTTAATTATATCTCAATAAACAAAACATCTCACTTTTGCGTTCAGGAGACTTTCCCTTAAGTCTAACAACACTGACCAAATTCTTCAGAGACACTGTGGGCACACGTATCTCAGCTTGCCAGAGAAAATAGAGTTATTATTTGTGGCTTTCCAAGGAGACAGGCAAGAAACAGTCCCCTTCACTGGAAACCGGAGTGCTCTTCGGGGGGCTGGGGCAGGAGAGGGACCAGACCAGGGGTCTGAAACATACTCGATGCCAAGGTCCACCTCGGGGATGCCACTGAGCATCTGGTTGGAAAGCATCTCTTCGGTCTTCTTTGCTGAGGAAACGCGGATGTTTTCTGGAAGTTCGTAAAGACAGTCCTCTGCATTCTTCGGCTTGACTTTCTGTTCCTCGTGTTCCACAATCCCCTTCCTCTTCTTCAGCTCTGTCTCAATGTACTTCATCCTGAAACGAGAAAGTCACAGACCTCAGGAAGAGGCAGGAGACTCACAAAACTTGTCTTGAAAATTAGTCGTTCCTGGGGCGCCTGGGTGGCTTCGTCGGTTAAGCATCTGCCTTCAGCTCAAGTCATGATCTCAGGGTCCTGGGATCAAGCCCTGCATCGGGCTCCCTGCTGTCTTTGGATAATTCTAGAAATGTCATCTGAAACTAAATATCTTACACTCTAGTTGCAGCCAACTCCGAATTGCTAATACTCAGACTGATACCTACATGTCAGCATCCTCGTCCCTTCGGTTGGTTTCTGCAGAAAATGATGTTCCCAGGTGGAGATCTTCCTCCTCACTGATCCTAAGGGGAGAAGCAATGAAGCAAAGTCTTAAAGTTACAACTCAGTGAGGCTGCGATCGATATTATACAAATAAAACACATACAGACAGTACGTCCCGCTTATGGTTGGGAAAAAATATATATGTGATATGGAAATAGAAGAAATAGAAGCAAGCAGACTTGTCCTCTGGAGATTTCTCTGGGGAATGAGTAGATACTTTTATTTCTTGCTTTTCTATTATTTTTATAATTGCATTTTTGCGTTTCTTAAGAAAGAAAAACGTTTAAAAAAAAAAAAAAAAAAGGAAGGGGTGCCTGAGTGGCTCAGTGGGTTAAAGCCTCTGCCTTCAGCTTGGGTCATGATCCCAGGGTCCTGGGATCGAGCCCCGCATCGGGCTCTCTGCTCAGTGGGGAGCCTGCTTCCTCCTCTCTCTCTGCCTGCTTCTCTGCCTGCTTGTGATCTCCGTCTGTCAAATAAATAAAATCTTAAAAAAAAAAAAAGAAAAACAAAATTTCCACATAGGTTTGAAACACACTAAACAATTCACCTTTATGAAAGGAGAATGGCCACAGCGCACTAAACTAACTTTTCAAGCGTTTTTGCTTTTGGGGTGCTTGGGTGGCTCAGTCGATTGAACATCTTTTTCTTTTTTTTAAAGATTTGAGAGAGAGAGAGAGAGCAGGGGGAGGGGCAAAGGGAGAGGCAGACTCCCCGCTGAGCGGGGAGCCTGATGCGGGACTGGATCCCAGGACACTGGGATTATTACCCGAGCTGAAGGCAGCCGCTTCACTGATGCAGCCACCCAGGCACCATGAGCATCTGACTCTTGATTCCAGCTCAGGTCATGATCTCAGGGTCGTGGGTTCCAGCCCCACACTGGGCTCCATGCTTAGAAGGGAATCCGCTTGAGATCCTCTCTCTCCCTCTCCCTCCACCCTTCCCCCAGCGTGTTTGTGGGCGTACACTTTCTCTCTCTCTCAAGTAAAGAAATAAAATTTAAAGAAAGAGTTTTGCTTTCACTTGGTTTTAAGCTAGCTACTTTTTATAAAGCACGAAGGATACTTCAGGATGTCCCACTAAAGCTGCTGTTACAGGCCCCCACTATCTGGGGTCACATAGACCCAGGCAGGGGTTACAGGTCAGTGTGTGTCTCCGTGAGGTCTACACTTACTTATCTTTGCCTCTTTCCTTCAGTTTCTTCATGTCCACCATACCGCCTGTCTTCATCTGAAAGGGATCATCCTGCAGAAAGTCAAATGAGCAGAAAACACAGCTGAGAGGAAGCATCTATATTATTGGGAATGGACTTTTTTTTTTGTTTTAACACAGTCACCCACTGGAGAGTAGCGACAGCACCCCATTACCCAGGGAGGCCCCCACAACTCACCACTAGGGTGGTCTCTTCTTGTACCTTTTCTCCCACCAGCAGGGCCACAGCACTGAGCAAAAACAAAAAGGAAGAGTGACAGAGAGGAAGAGTGAGTGAGTGAGAGATAGAGATAGAAATTGCATAACTGAGATATGAGGAAATACACTTAGAAAGTTTGTATGTTGCAACATTAGAGCAAAGGCAAGATCTGAGGAGTGGGCACCAAAGACAATTGGAAAAGCCTACAAGCATAAAACAGAGTTCAGCAAAGCACTTTAGATGGTGGATGGGGGGGTGCAGTGAAGCTGTATACTTTCCTTCAAGGCCATTGATATTATCTGGGCTTGGCAATCTCATTAAGATTTTGCCTTTGGGGAGGCGCCTGGGTGGCTCAGTGGGTTAAAGCCTCTGCCTTTGGCTCAGGTCATGATCCCAGAGTCCTGGGATCGAGCCCCATATCAGGCTCTCTGCTCAGCGGGGAGCCTGCTTCCTCCTCTCTCTCTCTGCCTGCCTCTCTGCCTACTTGCCTACTGTCTGTCAAATAAGTAAATACAATCTTTAAAAAAAAAAAAAAAGATTTTGCCTTTGGGGAACACGAAGCTGAAGACGAATGTAGAAAAAAGTACCTATTGCACTCCTGTTTGGTGAACATTTACAAATGACCTACTGTCCCCTACAAATGACCCCTAAGTAGGAGATTAGTTGACAAACTACGGCACATGTACGTGGTGGGCTAATATGCAGCCACTAAAAAGGATTTTGGAAAAATAAACCACATAATGCCCGAAATGTGAAAGTGAGTTGAAAAACAGCATAGAAGTACTCACAACCTTTACAAGAGAAAGAAAACAGATCAGCCAGAACATTAAGTGTTAACACTGGTTACCTGTGGATGGGAGAATTATGAGTGCTGCTTATTTTCTTGATTACACTTCTCTAAATTTTCCAAACTCTTAACAACCAACGGGCATTTCACAATCGGGGGCAATAAAAATAGGAGTTAATCACTCGTTTCTGCCCCTCTGGGGTAAAACTCAAGACCACACAGCTCAGGCCATCTCCTGGTTAAACGTCTTTAAACAACGGTGGAATAAATAAAAAATAAAATAAAGAGGGGTGGACTCCTTTGAGGGCAGTGGAAGGTGTACAGAGTGTTAAGAGAAGGAGCTATGCCTGAGAGTTGTGATGGCGACTGAGGCGGGGGCGTGTCTCTGTCATCTCCACCTCCTCCTCCTCCCGGTCCCCCCGCGCGATACCCACCTCACCCCGTTGGGCCTCTTCCTCAAGTTCTGCACCTCGCGGGTCTCTTCTAGTTTTAATCTGAAAAAAGGCAACGCACAGACTGAGAGACCCTCCACGGAACTCAGACTCAAAAGGCAGCCTCTATTGGCACCCCTGCCTAGACGCTAAGCCGCCAGCACAATGGTCCGGAAGGCGACCTTGCGCTTAGACCCACTGGGTGTCAAATCCACCGTGCATCGTGGGGACACCTCTCCCAACTGCGCGGCCTTGAGGCGGCGGCGTCATCCCCTAGGAGCCTCAGTTTTTGTCTGCAGAGAGGGACAACAATCTCGGCTCACAAAGAGGAGCCTGGCGGGTGATAAGTCCCACAGCCGGCTCTCTCTTCCTGCCCCTTGGACGTCCCACCCCAAACGCACCGAACCTCCTCTGAGTCCTGCTCATCTTCCTCCGACTCTGAGTCTGCCCGGCGCCGGCGGAAACTCTTGCCGGTGACCGGCATGGTCGCGCCGGCCCCGCTGTCCCGCAGTCCCGCCGTCCCGCCGCCGAGCCCCTATACCGTGGCCGGGATTACTTCCGGCGCGCAGCAGTGACGTCAGAGCACACCCCGCCCTGCCCCGCCCCCTTCTTGCCTGGCCCCGCCCCCGGCCCGCACTGCCCGCCTGGCCCCGCCCCCATCCGTGGCGTCCCCCTCTCCTGATTGGGCTTCCGGGGGGGAGGAGGCGGGGCGCGACCAGCGGGCCCCACGGCCCTGCGCCGTGCCGCCGTGAGTGCGCTTGACTGACAAGCGGTGGCGGCGCGGTTGCGACGGCAGGTGAGTTCCGGGCCGCCGCCGGCTGCTTCGGGGGGCCGGGCCTCTCCGAGCAGGGGCTACCCCAGCCTGGCTCCGGGCCGGCTGGGGCCTGGCTCTGCCAGGTGCGCAGAACGCCGCTGCCAGGTGAGCGGAGCCCGGGACCCCCGGCCGCCGCCGCCCTCTCCCCTCCTCCGGCCGGCGCTCAGGGGTGTCCTCTGGGGCCCTGATGCCCCACTTGGAGCCCTGGGGGGGCTCGCTGCTTCTCCGGAACAGGGACCGCCATCTCTTTTATTTCTGCGGAGCCTGACCCAGCGTTGAAAGCACGAGTGTGGCGTCTCGGGGCGCTGACTTATTCCCCCAGGGTCCGGGCCCTGACGTGCCATTTTTTTCTTTAGGGATAAAAGATGACCACTTCCTAGCAGTGGTGAATTAACGTGCTGGCGCCGGCTGCCCCCCTAATGATGGCCTCCAGCCACTTCGTCCCCGCGTCCGATGTTTTGAACCCGCTCCGGAGGGTTTGAGGGGAGATGGCCCCTCCTTGTGTGCTTGCCGGCCGCCTCCCCGGACCTTCGGGGGCCTTGTTTTTCGTCCTCTGTCACGAGGACTGTCGCTCTGCCTTCCGCCTTTTCCACCCCGAGGATGCTGTGAGGATTAAGTTTATTTGAAAACCAACAGGCAGCAACGAACGCTTAGGAGAGAACTAAATGTATCAATGATGGTTTATAGGACTTTTAGGAACCTCTTACATAGTTTTCCTTTTCTCTGTATAGGCCGGTCCTTTTCTTTGAAAGCACAGCCTCTCATTAAGCGCTACTATGTGGCAGGCACTGGGCTAAGCATTATCTCCTTGAACTCCCACTGCAAGCCTATGAAGTAGATCGAGTTATCGTTCATTCTGCAAGTGAGGAGACTTTGGTTCACAGAGGCCATAGGAGCCTAAGGTTAAACAGCTGGAAGGTGGGGCAGGGGTCCGTGGCAGGCCCGCCTCTGCTACAGGTTGTGCAGGATACCTAGACAGGAGAAGCTCAGTAAATATTTGCTGCAGCTGCGGGTATTACAGCCCATTGGCTGGGGGGAGGGGCTGACGGAGACTGTGTTGATTTCCTCTTCTGGAAGACCATGCAGACACAGGGCAGCACTTTCTGGAATACCTTCCTTTTCTCTGGAACGGTCCCTCCTGAGATTGCTGTTCTATCCCTTGGACTGAGACAAATGAACTCAGGACTTCTTGGAACAGCTTTTTGGCTTTGGTCAAAAGCCATATATTCAGATCTCCAAGTCTTGCCTTCTGCAGTCTGGTTCAGCCAACCCCAGATGCACCTGGGAATCCCTGAACGCCCTGTCCCTGCTGGCTGAAGGGGAGGCTCCCCGGGATTGCTGCAGAAACCCAAGGGGTCCGTGTCTGCAGATGTCACCCTTCCAGAGGTGACTCTGATTTTGCCCACCCAGCAACCCTCCCACTAGGAGGTACTGGACAGCACCAGGGAGAGGGCCAGAAGGCCAAGGACATTTCTGGACCCTTATTCTCCTCTGCCATCCCAGGGAAGAGCGTCTGGTACAAATGAGTGGGGGGCCAGAGTGCCCAGTGCTCCTCACCCCTTGGGTTGTGGCTGGTCTCACTGAGACCTGTTTAGCAAAAGCAGTGTTGGAAAAGTAGCAGCTGTGAATGGGTGGCCGGGCTAAGGGGCTGCAGACTCTCCAAGTCTCGCTGGGCCTTTTTTGGGGGTTGGGGCTGGGTTAGATGAAACGGCTTCTCAGAGGGAGCCGCCGGGAAATGTGGGTTCTCTTCAATTCAGAGATGTGTCATGCTGTAGTTTGGAGAGTTTGGTTGTTTAAGGAAATGTACGCATTTGGCTTGAATTTGGGTTGGTTTGCGAGCTCCTTCCTGGAGCCTGGCTTGTTTCAGGGTTCAGTGAACGTTAATGTCTAAGTAGACTTGGGACAGAGCAAAGCAGTTGCAGTTTGCAGCCTGGCTTAGTTAAGGTTAGTTAAGTGTTCAGTAAAAGTTTTTTTTTTTTTTTTTTAAGATTTTATTTATTTATTTGACAGATAGAGATCACAAGTAGGCAGAGAGGCAGGCAGAGAGAGAGGAGGAAGCAGGCTCCCCACTGAGCAGAGAGCCCGACGCGGGGCTCGATCCCAGGACCCTGGGATCATGACCTGAGCCGAAGGCAGAGGCTTAAACCACTGAGCCACCCAGGCGCCCCGTTCAGTAAAAGTTTGTTGGACTAATTTACTTACTCAGATATTCACTGAACTTTTACTATATGGAGCAGGCACTGTTCTAGGTGCTTGAAGTATGCCAGGGAGCAAAAGAGATTAAAGATCCTTGATCTAGTGGACTTTCTTTCTTTCTTTCTTTTTAAATTTTATTTATTTATTTGAGAGAAAGAGAGAGAAAATGAGAGCATGAGTGGCGGGGTTGGGGGGAGCAGAGGGAGAGGGATAAGCAGACTCCCCGCTGAGCACGGGGCTCGATCCCCCCACCCTGAGGTCATAACCTGAGCTGAAATCCAGAGTCTCGAGCTCAAGGAACTGAGCCACCCAGATGCCCCTGTTTCAGCTTCTTTTTTTTTTTTTTAAACATTTTATTTATTTATTTGAGAGAGAGAGAGAGAGAGACAGTGAGAGAGAGCATGAGCGAGGAGAAGGTCAGAGGGAGAAGCAGACTCCCCGCGGAGCCAGGAGCCCGATGTGGGACTCGATCCTGGGACTCCAGGATCATGACCCGAGCCGAAGGCAGTCGCTCAACCAACTGAGCCACCCAGGCGCCCCCTGTTTCAGCTTCTAATAACATTAAGTATGTAAAGTGTATTAGAAGGTGATGAGTGGTATGGAAATAGAGCGAGGCAAGAGAATCATGAATGGGAGGAGTTGCAAATTTAAATTGGTGTATTCTCATTTGGGGTTAGGTCGGTAACATTATAAAGCAGTGGACAGAGTTATAGGTCCTGACCCTCAGTTCAGGCCCGCATTCTGCCACCTAACCGGTGACTCTGGGTAGGAGCCTTCCCTTCTTGGAGTCTCTTTCCCCACCGGGTCCCTATTCTGTCATTTACTGGCTATGTGACCTTTGGTGTGAACCTGTCTGACCCTTTCCTGCTTTGCGGTTTTAGGGGTCTTAGTCTGAGTTTCCGCTTATACTTATGCACTCCAGGGTTTGTGGCTTCTCAGTGACTGGGGCCAGTCATTGCTTGCAGCCTGCTAACCCCCAATGACCTCCAGCCTGGGGTGGCCCCCAAACCATGCCCTCTCCAATTAACGGACTCTTCCAGAGCCTACAACAAATTGCAGTGCCAGGCTTCAGGGGTGTTATCGTAGACTTCAGGAGTTTAAGCTGAGCAGAAAAATGCTCTGAAGCATGACTCAGAAGTGGCTCTTGTGAAGGAGGCCAGAGGGAGCTGCCCTCCGAATATGGGTGTTTGGCTTGGAGGAGTAGAGATGATCCCCACTCCAGGCTGGCTGGGGCTGCTGGGAAGACTGTGGCGCTGAGAGTTCAGAGCACTTTCTGGGTGGGCGGCCACAATTTCAAATTCTGGATCAGGGGCTCAGTAGCTGTGTGACCTCTAGCCAGTTACTCTACCTCTCTGAGTCTCAGCCTCTCCTCCTTTAGTGATGGAAGTGGAGATGGGCTTAGCTCCCAGTTGTTGCGGGCCCTCCAGGAGGGTGGTAAGGATTCAGTGAGGTCGGTTAGAACTGGAGATGGGGGAGAACGGAGGTGTGGGGCAAGACATGTCAAGGCAGGAGGAAGCTGAGGGTTCTGCTTGGGAGTCAGAAGGTTGTTGGATTCTTGGGGAATTAAGATGGGGTTGACGGGCGGGATGTATTTGGGCTTTAGGGGAAATGGAGTTGCTTGGAAGTAGGACGGAGAGAAGAGGGCAGGAGGGAGGGCAAGGGATCGTGCTCTGAGAGCCAGAGGATTATGGAGGGGTGTGGGCAGGTGTGTGGGGTGTGGGATGGCTGGTGTAACAAGGATCACTGCAGGTCTCTGTGTTGGCGGGGGCTTGGCAGCTTCCCGTCTCCCATCTAAGGAACTGGCCTCCTAGCTGGGAGGAGTAGGTGGCCAGAACTGCCAGGAAAACGATGAGTAATGGGCGTCCTAGGCCTGGTCTGAGCCGCTGATGCCAGGCCCAGAGGGGCTGCCTGCCTGGGGGTACTTTCCCCCTTCCTTGCCGCAGGTCCCAGTGCCTGCCCTCCTGCAGGCTGAACCCTCTCGGAAGCCTCGCCCGGGGCCTGCAGTGGGTGGGCTCTGGGCCAGACCTGCCAGGGCCTCCCTCCCCCAGCTTTCTCTGCCCCAGGAGAGGAGGCTGGCCTGGCCAGTCGGGAGGGGGAGATGACTTGCTGACTCCCAGCAGCACAGCGGCTCCCAGAGAGCCTGTTCCCGGGAGCCAGCTCCCTCGGCCACATAGGTTTCTTGCCCTTTCAGTCTTTATTAAGTGCCTGCTGTGTGCACTCCAACTATTTGCACAGAGGCAAGGGTGGGAAGCGCTATGAAGGCAGATGCAGCCTGGCTCCTTTCTCGCTGTGTTGCCTCCTCGCTGTACGGTCTTGGGCAAATGGCTTCCTGTGTCTGGACCTCCGTTCTTCCTCCCTAAGATGAAAAACAGCTTTCCTGACGTGAAGAGTGTAGGAGAAGCCCTGGGCATATCACCTGGTCAGAGTCAGTGCTGTCCTGGGCCCCAGAGCCCCGGCAAGAAGCTGATGGAGGGCACCCTTGGGCGTATGACTCACATTCCTACCCGTCTCAGTCCCCTGATCTATAAAACATGGCCAGTAACACAAATTATAGCCCAGAACGTTTCTGAGCGTCCTTGCTTTGCCCGGAAATGCAGACTCTGAGCCACCCAGGAAGTCCACATGATCAGAATGTTAAATTCTCCTTATACATTGTCTCCCTGCACCCTCCTATAATACTGGTTGCCTTCTTTGTCCCCATTTCATGGATGCAGAAACTGAGGGGCAACTGATTTATCTAAAGGCACACAGCTTGCAAGGGACGAGCAAGGGGCTGAACACAGGGCTTACTGTCTCGTTTCCTTCCAGAATTAGGGTCAGGCCCAGAGCTAACGTATGTGAAGCAGTTGACCCCTGGTAAGAGCAGGAGAAGGCGGCTGCCGCTAGTAATGATCCCATCCCTGGTGGCTACGTATAGCTACCCTGGGGTTGAAATGCAGGCCTCTGTGCCCCATGAGGGCAGGCCCCAAACCTGGCTTGTGTTCCATTACCCCAAGTCAGGCCAGTTGGGTACCAAGATAAAACGAAGTGAAAGCTTGTAGGCAGTGGAGATAAGCGGAGTGCCGATCTTGTAGACCAGGCACTTCTGACGTCTCAGGTCCTGCGTGCAGAAGAGTAAACACCCAAAGTTTACAGTGCTCCTGCTCAACTTTGCCCTTCCTGCAAACTGATGTTTTTAAACATCAACTTTGGGAAAAAAGTGTTAGTAAACCTGAAACTTTCTATGTTGGGCATACTTATACACTGCTGGTAGGCAGATACATTTATGTAGTGGATCTAGAGGGAAATCGGTCAATGTGTATCCAGAGCCTCGAGCACATACATTTTGACCTAGTAATTTTTCCTGGGTCAAAGATGTAGTCAAAGATTTATATTTCAGAATATTTCTCACTGCCTTATTGATAATGGCCACACACACGCATAAACAGCCTGAGTCCGAGAGTAGGAAAGTGGCGAAGTAAGGTGTAGCTTAAATTGTATGTGGGAGATTAACCATTAGACATGAAGTTGTTGCAAAGTTTAGTGACAGGAGAAATGTACATGATATAAACAGAAAAACCTTGTATGCAAACTCTATCTGTTATATTCTAGTTTCATTTTGTAAATTAGACCTTCCTACACGGGAGCAGGATTTACTAACACAGTAACCATCTTCTTCCCCCGCCCCAAAGATCATCGCCCATGATCATTATGCCATTTTGTGTTTGTCCATGTTCTCCAGCTTCTACAGACGTGTGTATTAATTGTATTGAAACCACACAAAAAGCCTTTTTCTATTTACAGGGTTGGTGGAAGGAGATCAAAATTTTAACCCAGCACAGAATTTAGTGAGACGAAAGCAAAAGCCTTAAGAGCAGATCTTCAAGTGAGTGAGTCACATGCTGGAAGGTCAGCTGTCCAAGCCACTCAGCGGCAGAGGCACTTCCTCTCTCGGAGCTTCTGGGACCACTCACGTGCTACCCCCTCTCTAACAGGGACCTCAGGTGTCCTATTCACACCCTGAGGGTCTGGGGATCCCCCGGGGTGGAGGTCGTGCTCTCTCAGTGCACTCTCAGGGATCTGGGGAAAAACAAGGGCCCAGGAGGGACACCTTAAGTACCAAAGAGGCCAGACATACATTCTTTTTATTTTGGAAACTTTAAAGATAATACCGGTAACCTATCAGGACGTGTATTACAAAAGCAACACCAGTTCATTGTTGAAATGCAAACAAGCAACAGAGGGAACACAAATCACTTGATCCCATCCTCCCAGGAATGATGATAACATGTTGTTGTAGGCGCAAAGCAAGATTAGTTTACCAAAATGGAATTTTCCTGTGATAGTGTTTTATAGCTTTGTGTACTTTTTTTTAAAAAAGATTTTATTTATTTATTTGACAGACAGAGATCACAAGTAGGCAGAGAAGCAGGCAGAGAGAGAGAGGGAAGCAGGCTCCCCTGCTGAGCAGAGAGCCTGATGCGGGGCTGGAACCCAGGACCCTGAGATCATGACTTGAGCCGAAGGCAGAGGCTTTAACCCACTGAGCCACCCAGGCACCCTACAGCTTTAGTACTGGAAGTCACTGTTCCAGTTGCCATTCTGGGTTTTTGGGATAGAGCAGTGAACAAAACAGAATGGGGCTTACATCCTCAGAGGGAACAGACATTAGCCAAAAAAACCAGGTAAATGACCCACATGATTACAGACCATGCCTAGTATGGGCCAGGATGGACAGAGGGCCTTCCCTCGGAGAGAGGATGGTAGGGTGGGGTGGGTCTGCACTCAGCAGGGTGATGGACAGATGCCTTTCCCAGTCAGGGACAGTGAAGTGGAGAGAGGACAGTGACAGTGGATAGCATGGTAGAGCCCAAGGGGGACCAGTATCTTTCTTCATTATAGATTTCAATTCTTCGTCATTCCCTGCCCCTCCCTCCACTTTGTTTGTTTGTTTATTTAAGGTAGGATCCACATCCAGCATAGAGCCCAACAAGGGACTTGAACCTCAAGATTAAGACCTGAGCTGAGATCAAGAGTCGGATGGTTAACCAACTGAGCCACCTAGGTGTCCCCTACACCCATTTTTTTTTAATTAACATATAATGTATTTTTAGCCCCAGGAGTACAGGTCTGTGAATCATCAGTCTTACACATTCACAGCACTCACCATAGCACATACCCTCCCCAATGTCCATAACCCAGCCACCCTGTCCCCCCCCCCCAAACCTTAGTTTGTTGTTTCCTGGATTAAGAGTTTCTTATGGTTTGTCTCCCTCCTGATCCCATCTTGTTCCATTTTTTCCTTCCCTACCCGCCCTCCTCTCATTCCTCATATCAGAGAGATCATGTGATAATTATCTTCCTCTGATTGACTTATTTCTCTCCGCCCCCTACCCCCACTTTAAAATTCTTTTTAACAGTGTCATCCTCTCTTTCTCTGTGCAACTTCTGAAATTTTTATTTATTTTTGAAAATCTTATTTTGAAATTTCATTAAAATACATATAAAATGAAGCACCTTAATCATCTTCAGTGTGGGGTTCAGGGGCACTAAGCACATTTACACTGTTGTGCAGTCATCACCCCCCTCCATCTCCAGAACTTTCCCTTCTTCCCAAACTGAAACTTTGTCCCCATTAACAAAGGACTCCTCCCTTTCCCTGGGAACCACCATTCTACTTTTTGTCTCTATGGATTTGATTACGTTAGGTAGCTCATAGAAGTGGAAACATATAGTATTTATCTTCTTTGTGTCTGGTTTATTTTTACCTAGTGTAATGTCCTCCAGGTTCATCTTTGTTGTAGCATGAGTCAGAATTTTCTTCCTTTTTTAAAGCTGAATAATACTCTGTTGTGTGGATAGAGAACATTTTGTCTATTCATATTTTGATGGACCCTTGGGGGGCTTCCTCTTTTGGTTCTTATGAATAGTGCTGCTGTGAACACGGGTGTAGGAATATCTATTCAAGTCCCTGCTTTCAATGCTTTGGGGTGTATTGTTTATTGTGGGGGGCACCTGGGTGGCTCAGTTGAGTGTCCGGCTCTTGGTCTCAGCTCAGGTTTTGATCTCATGGTTGTGCGTTCGAGCCCCACATGGTGTAGAGATTACTTTAAAA
Organism: Enhydra lutris kenyoni; assembly: GCF_002288905.1. Lineage (NCBI taxonomy): Eukaryota > Metazoa > Chordata > Mammalia > Carnivora > Mustelidae > Enhydra > Enhydra lutris. The sequence continues at coordinate 34,079,115 of NW_019154097.1, forward strand.
TAAAATAAAATCTTTTAGGGGCACCTGGCTGGCTCTTTTGGTAGAATATGTGGGTCTTAATCTCAGGGTCGTGAGTTCAAGCCCCACGTTGGGCATGGAGTCTACTTAAAAATAAGATAGAATCTTTAAAATAGTAAAGGGCTTTTAGTTAACTCTGTTGAGCTATAATTTACACACAGTAAAATGCATGCGCCTTAAGGAAGTAGTTCCTGAAATTTGACAGGTACAGAGCCGTGGCTAAATCCCATCTCAGTCAAGATCTAGAACATTACAACACCACGGACCGTTCCCTCTGGGCGTCTTAACAGTGTAGCCTCAGCTTCCACCCCAGGCAACCACTGACCCAATTTCTAACACCTTCAGTTAGTTTTTTCTGTTTCAAAGAGAATCCTAGAATATAGACTCTTTTGTATCTGACTTCTTTGTTCAACTTAATGTGTCTGGAATTGACCCACCTTGCTGTGCATATCCGGGGTTCTTTTTGATTTCGAGTAGTGTCCCGTTATACGAATACAATGTCTGTTAGCTTCAGTCTCCTGCGGTTGGACACTGAGAGGTCTTTGCAATTTGGGCCTGTTCCGTCTAAAGCTGCTACGAATGTTTGCGTACAAGTCTTGGTGTGGAGGTGTGTTTTCATGTCTCCTGGGCAAATAGCCAATGGTGGAATTGCAGGGTCATGGGATAAGTGTAAGCTTGACTTTGTAGGAAGCTGCCTGGCTCTTTTCCAGCTTTTGATACTGTTTTACACTCCTATCAATCTGCCTGTCCTATCAATACAGGCAGATTCCTTCACATCCTCAGCAACACCTGGTGTTGAGGATTTTATTATTTCTGGGTGTCCTCGGTGCTGTGAGGTGTTCTCTGCAGAGGAAGCTGGGCACGCTTTTGTGTGCTTGTTGGCCGTTCTTACCTGGTATAGTACCTGCTCGGTCCTTCTGCTGTTTCACAAAACTGGGCAGTTTTCTCTGGGTTCTAAGAGTTTTTCATATATCGTGGATGTTTGTTAGATACACGTATAGTGAACGTTTTCCCCCAGACTGCAGCTTGCGTTTTCATTCCCCTAACAGCATCTTTTGAAAAGAAAAGTATTTAATTTTGAAGAAAGTTCAGTTTTTCCATGTTTCTTTGTATAACGAACACCTTCCATGTCCTAAGATCTTTGCAGATGCCAGAGTGGCAGAGCTTCTCTCCTAGGATTTACCCTAGAAGTTCTAGAGTTTTAATGTTTGCTGCTGTTAAATCTGAGGTCAGGAGAACTGGCCGCCGGGGCCGCGTCGGGGCTGCTAGGGGAGGGGAGAGGGATGTGGGGTGGCGTGTGTCCGCCCCCGCTGGGGGAGGCATGTCTGCGGCAGCACATGGTGGCTCCACAGACGGACCTTGAAGGCTCTGCCGGCTTTGCAAAGCTCCCAAACCACATGTACAGAAAATCGGTGGGCAGGGGGCTTGAACTCACATTATGGCAGTAGGTGAATCTGGATTGGGAACGTGGATGTTAATCAAGTCCTGTGCCTCACAGATTTGTCGTCTCCAGAACATCCAAGCGCTTCCCCCACAATAGACGAGACTGTGTAGCCAGAACAGTTCAGAGTTTTAATCAAAGGAGGTGGTGTTGGGGCACCTGGGTGGCTCAGTCTTAGTTAAGCATCTGATTTCGACTCAGATCATGATCCTGGGGTCATGGGATTGACCCCCATAGCAGGTTACCCCCTCAGTGGGGACTGTGCTTGTCCGTCTCCCTCTCATCCTCCCCCCGCTCATTCCCTCTCTCTCACTCACTCACTGAAATAAATAAAATCTTAAAAAAAAAATAAAAAGAAACATGAATTTCTGGAAACAGAAGATGAGGAAGAGAGAAAGCTTGTTAAAAACACGAAGGACTGTTTACCTCTCGCTGCGGCAGGCAGTAGTCGCAGAACGAATTGAAGGGCAGAAGAGTCGGAGGCGGGGGGCTGCTGCCGGGCTTGAGAACGGTGGACTTTGGGGTTTTACCATCCTAAGAAGTGGGTTGCTAAGAACACATGTGCAGGTCTTGGACGATGTCCCTGGTCACCTAGGTGCTGAGATGTGCGGCAGCAGGACGGAGCTGCCAGGAGCCAGGGCGGCTGCCCAGAGCCCTCCGGTGCGCATGGAAGGAGGGAGCGCGTGGCTCAGCTGGAGGAGCTGTAGATGCAGCAGTGGTTGGTGTGAAGGCCAGAGGAAAAGGTGGAAAACCGAAGGGCTCTGAAGCTGAGCTCTGGCGGCGCCACAAGCAAATGAAGAACTAGAGGAAAAAGAATTGGGGGAAGATGTCACCAGTTTGAAAATGAGAAAGCAAGTGGAGCATCTCAAGGATGTATTTTAGAGTAACCTGACTCTGCCAGAACCTTGGAGAAGAACAAGAAGAAAGGGAAGATCTTTTAAACCCTCTGTTGACCACCAATTACATAAAGTCTGTGATCCATTTCTAAATAAGTTTTGTGTATGGTGTGAGGTAGGGTTTAAAGGTTCTATTTTTCCCCATATACAGAGCCTCTGTTGAAAGGACTGTCTTTTGCCCATTGAATTATATCAGTACCTTTAAAAAAAAAAAAACAACAATTTTTATTTATTCGAGGGTAAGGGAGAGAATGAGTGGGGGGCGGACAGAGAATGAGTGGGGGGACAGAGAGAGGAAGAAGCAGATGCCTCTGCTGAGCATGGGGTCCAGTGCGGGGCTCAATCCCAGGACCCTGAGATCACGGCCCAAGCTGAGGGCAGATGCTTAACTGACTGAGCCACCCAGGCACCCCTATCAGTACCTTTTTTGAAATCATTCGACCACATATGTGCGGGTCTAACTCCAGACACTTGCTTCTGTTCCCTCGAGCCATGTGTCTGTGTTCGAGCCAATGCCACCCTGACTTGATTACTAAACCTTTATAGAGAGTCTTCAGTCAGATGATATAAGTCTACAGATTTTGTGCTTTTGCCAAATTGTTTGGGCTCCTTTAGGTCTTTTTTTTCTGTATACATTTTAGAATTAGCTTGACAATTTCTGCAAGAAAGCTTGCTCGGATTTTCACTGAGATTGCATCGAATCTGTAGACCAATTTGGGGCAGAATGGATATCTTTTTTTTTTTTAAGATTATTTATTTCTTTATTTGACAGAGAGAGAGATCACAGGTAGGCAGAGAGGCAGGCAGACAGAGAGGGGAAGCAGGCTCCCTGCCGAGCAGGGAGGCCAATGTGGGGCTCGATCCCAGGACCCTGAGACCATGACCTGAGCCAAAGGCAGAGGCTTAACCCACTGAGCCACCCAGGCGCCCCCAGAAGGGATATCTGAATATTGGGTATGCCAATCCATGAACATGGTTTGTCTCTCCTATATATTTGGATCTAATCTAATTTCGTGGAGAGGAAGATTCAATATATACATTTTTAGTGGTTGCAGTGTACAACAGAGTCTGGTTGTGTCATTATTTGTCCAATGGCTATTGCTGTTTCCTTAGGTTCCCCCCATTATAAACAGCACATACCTTTGTCATTCTGTCTTTGCACATACCCTGATTACTTACCTAAAAAAAGTCTGGAGCCCCGTTAACCCTCTGGACTCTTCTTTGCTATCTGCCTCATTTAAACTGGTGATTTGTGTGCAGTGAGGTGGGGAATGTCAGTGGTCTGGGCCTATTTTGGTGAGGCCCCAGCAGCGCACTGATTTAGAAAAGGAGGCAGCAAAACTCTGGCAGTAGGCCTGGGTTATTTTGCCGAGCCCTGGAGCTAAGAATTTTTTTTTGAAAAAGAGTTTTAGGGGCGCCTGGGTGGCTCAGTGGGTTAAGCCGCTGCCTTCGGCTCAGGTCATGATCCCAGGTCCTGGGTTCAAGCCCCATGTCGGGCTTTCTGCTCAGCAGGGAGCCTGCTTCCTCCTCTCTCTCTGCCCGCCTCTCTGCCTACTTGTGATTTCTCTCTGTCAAATAAATAAATAAAATCTTTAAAAAAAAAAAAGAGTTTTAGTACATTGTAAGAAAAAAAAAGAAAAAAATACAAAGAATATGTGATCTAGATAGACACGGCCCACAAAGCCTAAGTCATTTACTGCCTAGTACTTTATAGACAAGGTTCACCAAGCCCTGAGTCATAGCTTGGCTCTGTACCAGTCTGATCAAGGACCCACCCAAGGACTGACTAGCTGAGGGTTGACCTTGGCTCAGTCCTGGAGGTACTAAACTCCAGCTCTGTGTCTTCTATAAAACAGGGGCAGTGAGGGTACATTGTTAGCCACAGGGCTCTTTTTTTTTTTTTTCTTTCCCCTATCTCAGGTTGGAGGAACTTAAGTGGTCTGATTGATGTGTGCATCCGGATGGGCCCATCGCTGTCATCCTTGTCCTGGGCACCACTCGTGGTATTGGGCATCAGGCTCATAAGCCGGCTCTGCCATCCAGCTGGAGAGATGGGCCCCACACCAAAAACACTTCCCCGCTCTCCCCAGTGTCCTCACAGCATTGTAGCTTGTCAGCCCGGTGCACTTGACCTTGGTGGAAATGAAAAAAACTAACAAACAAACAACAAAAAACCTAAAAATCTGTCTTTGAGTGAAGAGGCTTGGAATTTAGAACCTTGAACTCGTCATTGTCATGTGACCATTTTAAATGTTAGCTTCTAACTGCCTCTCCCTCTTCAAACTGCCCGCATCTGGGAGACTGTGGCCCGGCAGGGCAAGGGGGGCAGTGGCGACACTTGGATGGACTTAGTTGTGCCTCTCACCTGGGGTTGCTCAAGACTTCGGGGTTGGGGGTTCTGAGCAGCACAGGATCCTCGGGAGGCACCAAGGATGATCTGAGGGTCCTAGGGGCATTCGTGGAAGGGGCTGAGCCTTCCATCCAGAGGGTTAATGGGCAGTGGCAGCCAGAGGGAGCATTAGTTGGGGAGGTCTGTGGCCCTCTCTTACAGACCCTTGAAGGCCTCTGCTCTTGGGGATCACAGAGATGATGCCCAGCAGTGGCTAGTGAAGGGTTCAACACTCCCAAAGAGGGGCGGGGCCTATTTGCCAGCTCTGCACAAGCCTTCTCGAGCTACCCTGGGACTGGTGTGTTTTTACTGTCCCTGTGAATGGACTGAGGAGCCTGTCCAGCCCATGGATGCCTCAAATGTTCAAAAATTCACTTGCCCCCCTCCGGAGGAATTCGGGCCTATTTTCAGCCTCTGGTCAGTGCAAAGAGTGATTTTGAAATAACAGAGCTGCATGAAGTCCACTGGTTTGTTCCCCACTCCAGGTTCCCTGCTGGAGGCCCACGCTCACCCCAGCAGGCGCCGCCCACCACTGCCGGCTGTCCACGGAGAATGCGGATGTCAGCTGCTTCCTGGGGGTGGCGCTCTACACAGAGGTAGGCCCGTAGCCTCCCTGTCTGGGGGAGGGTGTGGGCCTGAAACCTGGACCCAGGAGGGAAGTCTTTTAGGTGAAATAAGGGAATTGTGGTTATGTCTTTTTTTCTTTTTTTAAGTCCTTATCTTCTAGAAGAACATGCTGAGATGAAATGATATGGTATGTGGGCTCTGCTGCCAAAAGGAAGAGGGAGGTTGGGTGAAGCCAGGAGATGGTCCGTGGGAGTGAGCCACGCAGTTCTGTCTGCTTCTGCGTGTGTTTGCACTTTCCCAAGGTGGAAAGAGAGCGACCACAGGCGGGGCCTCGCGGGTCCGACCAGCTTGGGCATCAGCCTTGGCTCTCGCACTCCTTTCTGTGAGACCCAAGAGAAGGAGGAACCTCTGTTTCCTAATCTGTAAAATGGGGCTTAATCACAGCTGCCTGGGAGACGGCTGGGGCAGTTTGCAGTGAAGTAATAATGCCCGGAGACCACTTCGGGTGTTACCTGGAACCTTAGCAGCCGCCCGGAACAGCAGCTGTGGCTGGGAGCCTGGGCTCATCCAGCCCTGGCTGGGGCCTTCTGGGAGAACTGGGGGTCCGCCTCCCTCGGCAGGACACGCAGCCTCTGCTGTTGATCCAGCCACCTGGGCCCCACGTCATCTCTGGTTGGTTTGGACTTTTTTGGCAGTAGTTTGGAGCTAGAATCAGTAGTCGGGACTCCTGCTGCTGTCTCTGCTACATTCTGGGCGGCTGAGGTGGGTCCAGGTATTTCTTTTTTGACATTTTCTTTGGAAATAATTGTAACTCACAGGACGTTGCCACAAATGTGACGCAGCTTCCCGCAGCGGTACCACATCTTTGGCGTATCTGCCGGACGGTGTCCCAGCCGGTAGAGCGGAGGGCGGCACACCCCACAGGGCTTACTCAAGATTTACCAGTTTTACACATGCCCATTTGTGAGTCCTTGAGCAACCCACTGGGGTCGATACTACCGTCATGCCCAGTTCTCAGAGAAGGCCAGTGAGGCTCAGAGCAGTTAAGTAGCTTCCCCGAGTCACCAGCTGATTTGCTGCAGAGCCAGGGCCCGAGACCAAAGTTGTGCTCTGAGCCAGTAGCCCATGCTTCCCTCCCACAGCGGCTGCTGTTAACCCAGTCTCCCTGCGTTTTCTCATAGGTGAGCCCAGGCCAGAATGGGGGACTCCAGGGACCTTTGCCCTCACCTTGACTCCATAGGGGAGGTGACCAAGGAGGACTTGGTGTTCAAATCTAAGGTAAAGCATCAGACCTTCCAGGGCTGGCAGCCACTCCCAGGGGCCCCGCATTCCTGAGATGCAGATGTTTCCGAAGGCAGTGGAAGAACCGGCTTCCCGACAGTCTCTGCTTAGGCTTTCGTGTAAATGGAGGGGCTGGCGTCTGTTCGGGAGGCCTTCCGGGGGGTGCATCCGAATGGCCATTAATTAGTACTTAGCTCATTCCATCTGGGAGCCGCTAATGCTCTGCGCATTAGAGGCTGGCGCGGGTGCCCAGAGCCTTCCCAGGGCAGGGCGTGGATCATGCTTTGGGAGCCCACGGAGATTTTGACACATGTGACCCAAGGAGGGCCCTGGGGAGGCCCACAGTGAGAGATGCTGGGCCTCTCTGAGTGGGGAGGATGTGTCTTTGTCTGGAAAAATGTTTTGAATCGGTGTAGTACTTTCCTGTGGTTCAAAATCAAACAATATGAAAATACCAACCTCAAGAAGTCCCCCTCCCACCCTCTGTGCTCACCCTCCCCTTCCCCCCTTTAGGGCGCCACTTACAGGAGTTTTTTCTGGACCTTTTCAGAGTTTCTTTATGCAAATATGCTTATTTTTCATTTTCCTCTGCGTTCCCTAAAAGGTAGCATTACTGCAGATGCTGTTGTAACTTGATCTGTTCACCAGACAGCCTGTCCCAGAGCTCTTTCAGCCCTGGTACCTAGACAGTTTTCTCGCTCTTGGCCCTGGCCTTGCATGGTGTCTCGTTGTATGGACTGCAGGACTCAACGTCTGTGGGTGGCGGCGCAGCTCTTTGATGTGGCAAATGTGATGCTGGGATGAGTGGCCCCATGGGAGTGCTGCTGGGTGCAGGGGCCAAAGCGTGCGGAAGGCGCACTCCTGGGAGTGGGGTCTGGGGTCAGATTCCCAGACTCGTGTCCGGCTCTTCTTTTTTTTTAATCTTTTTTTTTTTTTTTTAAGATTTTATTTATTTATTTGACACACAGAGAGAGATCACAAGTAGAGAGGCAGGCAGAGAGAGAGAGGAGGAAGCTCCCTGCTGAGCAGAGAGCCCGATGTGGGGCTTGATCCCAGGACCCTGAGATCATGACCTGAGCCAAAGGCAGAGGCTTAACCAACTGAGCCACTCAGGCGCCCCCCGGCTCTTCTTTCCGGGTACCTGATGCTGGTCCCTCAGCCTCCCCATTAGCAGCAGTCCTGGGTGGCCTTTGGCCTGAGCTTAGCCGGGCCCTTGGGAGGGATCCAGTGCTCTCAGTACCTGCGGCTTCTTCTGAAGTAGTTTCTCTTCCCTGTGGTCTGGAGGAGGGGCTGAGCGAGGCTGTGGTGCATTTGCACTAACCCCGGGTTCTGCACAGAGGAATAAACGAGGCAGATCGACGGGAGTTTCCTCCAGAGGAGGCAGGAAGAGGGGCATCTTGATCAAACTGGTGAACGAGGAGGGCAGATCCGGGCTGGGGCACAGCAGCCTTTTGGAGGTGCATCTGTCTCGGGCCCGTGTTTCGGGGAGCATGTTGTCCACCCTGCCCTGAGCATCCCGGGCCCTACAAACTGAAACGATTGTTTTAGAGCACCAGAAGGGGGAGGGCTATGAACAGGTCAGGCGGGTTGTAGGAGATGTGGATGGCCGAGAAACTCCTCAAAGAAGATGCTTAACCTCACGAGCGGTGGGGTGATTGCTGAGGGGGGCGGGATGATAGCGTTTTCGTCTGCCAGGCAAACCGCAGGCAGGAGGGCTCAGAGCTGACAGTGATGGAGGGAAGGAGACCACATGCGTGGTGGGGCTGGGTTGGCATTCCTGTCCCTTCAAGGCCGCCACTCCCCTTGGGGGAATTTGTCCAGCAGCGATGTAAGTACCAGTTAAGGAGACACAAGCCAGCGCGCTCTGCGCATTCATCAGGAGGGGCCAGGGTCAGTTGCGCTGCGCCCATGGCCCGGGGCCCGTGTGATCATTACAGGGGACACGGTGTGATGTCCGTGTCCAAACTTGGGACGATGACCTTAAAAAGGTGGCAGAAGCGTGTGTCGGAGAAACACGTACAGTATGATCTGATCTTTCTTAAAGCCACACCCCCCTCCCCAAGTGTATGCATATGCTTCTGTATCAGCAGAAAATGTGCAGGGACGTGTTTCCGATTATTCTGGCACATAGATTTACTATACGGTAATCCTCTACTTCAGACTGTGTGTAACATGTATGCGTCGTCTGCACTGTTACAACAAGCATCCTGGGCGCCCCTCCGGCTCAGTCGGGAGAGCGCGTGACTCGGGATCATGTGACTCGGGACGGCAGAGCTGTGTGTTCCAGCCCCACGTGGGCTCAGAGCCTACTTAAAAGCATGGGACACTTCTGTCATCCCAATGACTGAAAGCAAGAGGAAGCCCCAGAAGATGGAAGTGAATTGTGAAATCAGGAAAACACAAAAGAGATGACAAATTCAGGAAGGTCCGGAGCTGCTGGTGGCTCCCAGGGCTGGCCGGAGCACCCCCAGCGGGAGTCCCTGTCGGGCCGCGGACCCCAGTTCCAGCCTGCTTAACCTCAGCCTGACACAGAGCTCTGAGTTTAGACACGGCCACAAACTGGGCTTTGTGAGAATGAGACATTCCTGAGGGAGCGTGGGAGGGGAGGCCTGTTTTCCAGCCCTGGCTCCCTGGCTTCCCTGTCCCAAGCCTGCTCCGTAGCACGGCGGGACCTCTGAGCCCCAGTTGCTCATCTGTCCGAGGGAGGCGCTGCACGAACTGAGCCATGTGTGACAACTTAGCCCAGTCCTCCTCGGCAGGTAGCCCTTTCGCTCTGACTGAGCCCCGTGTTGTAACTGCTGTCAGACCTGGCCCTCAGAATCCACCTCAGCTGACGGAGGTCCCTTGGGCATTGTGGAGGCTTGGCTGGGAGCTGCTGTTCTAGACATGTGCACACAGGCTTATGTAGGGCACATTTTAAGTTGTAACGAAGAGACCCTGAAATAACAGTATCTTAAATGAGGTAGACATTTCCTTTTCTCTCACAGAATCGTTAGAGCTAGGTAGGATGGTAGGGCGGCCCTGCCTTTCCTAATACATGACTTTCATCTCTGAGTCCAAGGTGCTTGCCTGCGCTCCTGCCCTCGGATCTACATTCCAGCCGAGGGGAAGGAGAAGGAGCTAGGGGGGTGCACAGCCCGAAAGCGGCACGTATCACTTTTGCTGTCATCTCTTTGATGAGAATTGAGCCCCGTGACCACAGGGGGGCTGAGAAACAGTCTGCAGCTGGCTGGCCATGTGCTCAGCCCAAATCTGTGTGTTTTGTTACTAAAGCAAGAAGGGGAGATACTGGTGGACAAGCTCTGTCACCCGGAAGACCAACAACCTCGGTGTTTTCTGGGGACCTCAGACGTAGCCATGTCACAGTTTGTGCTAGGCGCTGGGAAGTCACAGGGGTAGACCGAGCAGACCATGCCTCTTTCACGGATCCCAGGGTCTGGGTGGGGAGGAAGGCTTACACAGTCTTCAAAGGAAGAGAGGAGGGTAGGATTGAAGAGCACATTAACGGCTCCACTGATTTAAGTTTCAAGTGATTTTACGGAATATGTGTTTGCAGCACATAACGAAACAAAATTCAGACAGTGAAGTGTGAAGTGTAAAGTGCCCTGCGAGGAGGGACGTGTCGATTGGCAGGCTGGTGAAAGCCTTTCCGAGGCAAAAGTCTTACAGTGGAGAGCTTTGGGGTCCGGCCGTCGGCGCCTCTGGCTGGAGTGGCCCCCTGGGCTGCTAACGCTCGGCTCTTCCCCTCGCACAGGGAGTCTGTCAGTCGTGTGGTGTTGCTGGACCGAACCTGTGGGCCTGTCTCCAGGTAAGCCATCTTTGTCACCGTTGGGGGCGGGGAGCTTGGTCTAGACCCTAGGCTGGGAGCATCTGTCTCTGGTGGGCGCTGCTGGAAGCGTCAGGTGGGGACACGGGGCCTGGTTGCCTCAGGACCCAGGCCCAAGTCAAGAAGGCACTAGAGTGAGGGGATGGGTCTGGGCGCCACGCAGCCAGGCCTCGGTTTGGCTCCCATCTCACTGTGACCCTCTCTGGGCTTCGTGCAGGAGGCCAGTAGCCCAGGGCACCCTGCCCCCCCCCCCTTACTCAGAGGCCAGGGCAGCTGTCACGGTAAGCTGTCCCATTCAGCTGGAACCACAGGGTGTATAAAGCTGTTGTCCTGCGGGGTGACAGGACCTTAGTCGCTTGTGGGTCCTGGTGGTGGAAAGGGCCAGCCCCTGTCCTTGTTCCTTCCCTCCCTCTCTCCGCAGGTCTCCTGCCCTTACGTTGGCTGCGGAGAATCCTTTGCCGACCACAGTACCATTCATGCTCAGGTGAGCGCTGTGGCTGGGAGCATGGGCCCCGTGGGCAGATAGCCCTGCATTCAAGCCCCTGCTTCTGCGGCCTCTCAGCTCTGTCTGCCCCCCTCTGGGCTTCGACGGCTGTGTCTGTAAGATGGGACTAAGGGCAGCAGGAAGCGCGAGCTGATCTGCCGGTGCGAGCCTCCAGCCCTTGCAGGTGTCTGGTCCGTGGCAGCCCTGGGTGTCCCCAGCTGCGGGGCGAGCAGATTCTGAGCTCCCAGGCCTCTGTCCTGACCGAGGTTGCCCCGAGCTGCCGTGGGGCCCCTGTTGGGCCAGTGTATCCTCAACCTCGTTTTGGATCTTGCCCTCTAGGCAAAAAATCATAACCTGACAGTGAACCTGACCACATTCCGGGTGTGGTGTTACGCCTGCGAGAAGGAGGTGTTCCTGGAGCAGAGGCCGGCAGTGCAGCCGGCAGGCCCCTCACCCAGGTTCTCGGAGCAGGTAAGGGGGTGCCGTGGAGTCCGTGCTGGAGGTAGTGACATACGTCGAGGGCAGGGCCCTGTGACCCAGGCGTCGGTGGAGCCGGGATGGGTGGTTCCCAGATGGCACCTGTCCCCGGGCAGTGTTCTCAAGTGCCTGCAAATGCTTGCTGAGCCCCGGCTCTGGGCCAAGGCTCACGTGGAGGGTTGAGGACAGAGGCCCTCATGGGAAGGGCCTCCCTTTGGGAGGCCACAGGCCGTGGGGAGGCTGTATGCAAGGACTTGTGGGAGCCTGACCTGGGGCCTGTGGAGGGCCCCCACCGCCCCAGCTCTAAGACGTATCCCCAGTAGTCACCGCAGTGCCATGCTCTCTGGGAAAGGCCTGGAAACCCACCTAACGAGGCGCTGACCGGTCCCTGTGCCCCACCGAAAGGCAGTGGGCCCCCGTATGGAGGGCAGCCTCGGGCTGGGGTCAGTGCGCTGCTTGGGGCCGGCCAGCTGCAGTGAGAGCCCGGGGGACCCCGTGTGTCTGTGTGTGTGTCTGTGTGTGCCCGCCTCCCCCACACTGACACAGTCACTGTCACGTAGGCGCTCCCTGCGTGATTGTGAAAGATGTTTGCAAACGTGGAAGATGTTTATGATTTTTACCCCAAAAGACTGTCGTATGGGATAGGGACGGTAGCTTGTTTTGGGAGCCTGTGCATAGCAACAGTTAAAAATCTGCAGGGTATGCGTGGACATCTTGAATTGTCTCAGGAAAGTTACATTGTCTGTCATTATTCTTTGTTTCTATTTTTTTTTCCAGATCTGTTACAAATAAGATAATTTTTTCATTATTGTAACTAAAATAGAAGTTCCCGGGCTGGGGCCGCAGGTGCCGGCTCTGGGGTGTCCTCTGCTCAGACGGGCTGACTCGGTGTGGACTCGCGGCTGGGGGCTGGGCTTCCTTTCCCCCCGGGGGGCCGCATGGGCCTCTGACCCCCACCCCTCCTGCCTCACCTCCCCGTGCTCCTCACGCGGAGTCTTCCTCGCAGGACTCTCCCCTGACCTCCCATCTTCTGAAAGCCGTCCCTATTGCTGTGGCCGACGAAGGAGACTCCGAGTCCGAGGATGACGACCTGAAGCCTCGAGGTAGCCCAGCCCCAGGACGGGAGGTGCTGTGGGCGGGGCATGGGGGGACTCAGCTGTGGGCTGGGAGGGCAGCCCTACCGACGGCCCGACGGCTGACGGCGCAGTGGCTCCCTTTGGAGTGCCGGCTGTCCGGCTGAGTCCCAGCGGCCTGCCAGCCCTCAACCCCCTCTTCAGCCCCGTGACCCCACGCAGGCCGGCCCTTCCACCCCCCGCTTCCTCACCTGTGCAGGGCGGACGCTGGGCCGGGTTGGGCAGAGAGCAGAAGGGTCCGTCTGTCTGAAACTCTCAGGGACTCACAGCTCTCGTGAGCAGAAACACATGAACGTACTTGGCAGATTCCTGGGGCGGGACACCAGCCCCCCATGTCCCGCCCCGGTTGGACGATGCCGCAGCCCATCTGGGAGGGGCAGGGCCCTCACCTTCCCTCCCCTGTGTGACTGGTTCCTAGGCCTCACGGGCATGAAGAACCTCGGGAACTCGTGCTACATGAGTGCCGCCTTGCAGGCCTTGTCCAACTGGTAGGTGGTGCCCTCGCCCGGGGGCTGGGGGGCCTGGAGCTGTCGCTGGGTGCCCTGAAGGTGTCCGCAGCCCCTGGGCTGTGTCGTGTATGTTACCCCCAGATGTGTGTGTACGGATCCACGTTAAAAACCGTAAAAACACACATGGCCTTCGGCCCAGCAGTCCCTCCTGTCCGAATTAGTTCTAGGAAGGTCGGCTGAGGTGTGGAGCACGTTGCCTGGGGGGGGTGTCCCTATCCTGTGTTCACGGGACGGTTTGATGGTCCACGTGTTTGTAAAGATTTATTTTATTTATTTATTTATTTATTTATGTGCGGGGCAGGGGGGGAGGATGTGAGCAGTGGGGAGAGGCACAGGAATGGGGAGAGGCACAGGGAGAGGGAGAAACAGCCTCCCTGCTGAGCAGGGAGCCCGATGTGGGGCTCCATTCCAGGACCCCAGGATCATGACCTGAACCTTAATGCAGATGCTTAGCCTACTGAGCCCCCCAGGTGCCCCAGTGGTCCCCATTTACAGGCCAGCTTTACAATGGATACAGGACAGTATTTACTGAACGTAAGGGGTCAGAATGTGGCCATGGGGAAAAGGAGGTTATGAAGCTTTGTGTGGTGCAATCCCATTTGGGGGAGATATCCCTAATTTTTTTTAAGATTTTATTTATTTGGTTGAGAGAGACACAGTGAGAAAAGGAACACAAGCAGGGGGAGTGGGAGAGGGAGAAGCAGGCTTCCCACTAAGCAGGGAGCCCAATGTGGGGCTCGAACCCTGGACCCTGGGATCGTGACCTGAGCCGAAGGCAGGTGCCCCCAACTTCCTAATTTCTGCCTAGGATAGGCTATTAACTCCGTGAGGCCAGGGCATTTCCTGTGCCTGGTACACAGTTGTCCTGCCTGGGAGGGATTTGGTGCCTGCCTATGTGAGGGAGGGAGGGGATGTGTGCATAGGAACGTCCACAAGGATACACGCCTAGAAACTTCCCGAGTAGCTGTCGTCACAAGGTAGGATTAAAGTTCCTTACTGTTTGCCCATCTCTAGACGTTCTAGTGTTTTTACAATGAATATATATTTCTCAAGTAATGAGATAAGTTGACTTGAGGAAAAGGAAAGATGCCTTCAGGTTGGGGAAGGTTTCCACAGAGTGGGCTAGGGTCAGGGACAGGCGCTGGACCCTCTCTCTCTGTCAGGCAGCAGCTGGCCCCTGAGCACACGGCCCCTGAAGCTGGCACCTCTGCAGCCCTGGGAGAGGGATGGGGGCTGTTTTGGCATCTCGGGGTGGCCGAAACAAAGCATGGCAGGCAGGGTGCTCGAAACAACAGAAACTTATTCTCTCTCAGTTCTGGAGGCTACAAGTCTGAGGTCAAGGTGCGGGCGGGGGCAGGGGGAGGGGCGCGTTGATTTTGAGGCTTCTCCTTGACTGCTAGATGGCTGCCTTCTCCCTGTGTCTTCACGTCATCCTCCCTCTGGGCGCGTTTGTGTCCACATCTCCTCCTGGTAGAAGGACGCAGTCATATAGGACCAGAGCCCACCCTGAGGACCTCCTCTGAACCTAATTATGAGTCCAAATACAGTCACCTTTTGAGGTCTCCAACGTGGGAATTTGGGGAGACCCAATTCACCCTGTGACAGGTTATCTGCAGGCCTTTCTGGCTCAAGGGCAGCAGCATGCCATCCCGTCCCCCCGTCTCCCCCACCATAGGCTCTTGCTTCTCTCACCAGCTCTTTCTAACCAATGCCACACACGCTGCCTCTCTCCCTGTCCCTAGCCCTCCACTGACCCAGTTCTTCTTGGAGTGCGGAGGCCTGGTGCGCACAGACAAGAAGCCAGCGCTGTGCAAAAGTTACCAGAAGCTGGTCTCTGAGGTCTGGCACAGGAGACGGTGAGTGACTGAGCCCCTGACCTTGGGCAGGCGCCCGGGGCCGGGGATTTTTCTCTCTGCCCCTCAACCAAGCACTCCCTGTGCCTTCAGCCCCTCACTGCGTGCTTGTCACACTTCACCTGGGTGACCCGTGCGGCAACCTCGTTTTACAAATTGGGGAAACTGAGGCTTGGAGAGAGTTTATGTGTCTTGCTCAAGGAGCTTGAATTTGAAAGTGGCATTGCCCGGAACCTGTAGCCACTTCCCTGATGTGTGCGCCGAGGCCCAGACACGTGCCATGACTATTCCCAGTCCCACCTGCCACCATGCGTGCGGGAGAGACTCTCACAGGCAGTGGCTGGTGACGACCGCGAAGGGGCTTAGCTCAGTGTGAAATGAATTTGCAGACCGGAAGTTTGGGTTAGACCTGTTTCCTCAGGAAAATTGGGAATAATTTACAATGAGTTCATAGAAATGTGCCGAATGTAAAAGCAGATTATAAAACAGTGTGATGCAGTATAACTCCCGTTCTGCCAGAATTCTGCCAGGTTTGTTTTCTGTGTGTGTCTGTTTTCCTGGAAGAGTCTGGAAATGTTGATGGCAGTTATCTCTGGGTGGTGCTATTAGCGGTGATGTTTCTCTGCTGGGCTTTTCTGAAATTTTAGACTTTTCAGTAATGAACACGTAATGCTTTTGAAATTAGGAAAAAACCACAAAGAGTATTTCAGAAAGGAAACAGTTTTCAAGCAGGCTTGTCCCAGACCCAGAGGAAATGAGGCCAAACCAATCAAGAATCTTTGCCTGGTAGCTGGCACTTTGTGACTCCAGGATGTGCAAGCCCGCAGGGCCTCCAGGCTGAGTCAGCTCCTCCCCTCACTGGGTCTGATCCATCGCCCCAGGCCACCTGCCTTAGCAACCCTGATGGGATTAGGACTCTCCGAGCGGGCCACCTGCTCTAACGGGTCTGGTCTTCCTACAGCCCAAGCTACGTGGTTCCCACTGGCCTGTCTCACGGGATCAAGTTAGTCAACCCGATGTTCCGAGGCTATGCCCAGCAGGTAGGCCATCAGAGCTGCGCGGGGGACACCTGGGGCTGTTAGCAGGCCTGGCTCCAAAGCCGAGACCGGCATGGGAAATAGCAGTGCAGCTCGGGGTGACGGGGCGGGTCCCCTCACTACCTGAGCCCTTCGTGTGTGTGAGGACACAGTAGCCTCCCGTTTAAGAAGTCATTTGCCCGGCCACATGGCTGGAGATTTGACCTCGGGCGGTCTGACTGCAGAGTCAGGCAGAATTTAACTTTTATTAAAGGAAACATTTGATTACAAGTTTTTGTAAGTCTAGGGAACCCTTTGGAAATCAGTGATACTTTCTGTCGTCTAAACTCATGGGCCACAACGAAGCGGAGTAGAACCCCATGTATGCCCCAGTCCCAGGCCGAGCGGCTCGTTCACGGGGTCCAGTCCCCTGCCTCAGACTGCCACACAACCTGGGGTTTCACTGCTGGGCTTGTGGGAAGAGCTGGACCTGTCTGGGCGGCCGTTCCTGTGTCCCGAACATGGGGGCCAGGAACAGAGCCGTGGTCAGGTGAGGGATGCCTTCCACCCTCTCCCTCGACCCCCAGCACCCTCCCTGCCATCCCTTCCCGGGCCGAGGGTTGCTGGGTGTTCCTGGGCTCACACCGTCGATTAGATGAACGCCCGAGTGAGAAGTCCAGTGCTGCCCGAACGCCGCTTTTTCCGGGCAGTGATAATGCCCCCCATGATCACGGTTCACCATCCACTGTTTATTAAGTTGTCCCTCCCCGCCCCACAAGGACAGCTCTGTTTATCCTCACAGAGCCCTCTGCGGTGGGCTCTGTCGTCACCCCCATGTTAGAGGTAAGGGGCTAAGGCTCAAAGAGGTTCTACACCTCGCTTGGGTCACACAGCACAGAGCGGCAGGGCAGGACTCAGGCAGAGCTGAACCATTGCCCAGGCTCTCTGTGAGGGCCCTATGGAGCAGGGCTGCTGCCGAACACCCACCTGGACTCCAGAAGCATCCTTGTCTCTGGTTCTTAGATGTAACACAGGGAACATTCCTGAGTCTGAAACATGGGCGCGGCTGTGGGCCTCTGTTAATGACCGCGGACTGACCACAGATTTTAGCAACAAACACATTACCTGTGGTAAAAGGAAGAACCAGAGAGAAAAGTAGATGGTGTATTGGGGCCTGTTTCTTAAAAGAAACTTCTAGGCCTCTGACACAGGACCCACGAATCCTCTCTGCTCCCTCATGCAGGATAAGCTAGTGGTTAATTACTCTCATCTTCAAGTTCAACACTTTGCTGAGGAAATCCACCCAGAGCCCTCCCTTCCCTCTCCCAGAACGGAGAGGAAGAGGCCCTTCTCTCCATGCCCATGAGGGAGGGCTGGGGAGGCTTAGCACCGCGTTGGCCAGGTGGGGGTTGGGGGCACTGCTGCTGATGCCGGGCACCATGAGGGGCATGTCATTGAACCCCGTGGCCCAGCATGGCAACCGGCCCCCCCGGCTGTTGGAGACCAGCTGCCACCACTGTGTTCTGGCCTCCTGCAGCACCTGGGGGTACGGCACTCGGCTGGGCCCCGTGGCCAGGTGTTGGAAGCCTCGCTGCCCAGGCTCTCTGATCAGTTTGGTGACCTGGTCAGAGGCCAGAATCAAAGCTGTGACTCGACGCCCAGCCAGCCTGAAGTGGCGGCTTAGACACGTCGTGCCCACATCTCTGGGAGGGTGCCATCCTGCCTCCGAAGCCTGTGCCCGTACCACAGGCCGCAGTGGCAAGGGAAGGGGTGGGCCTGCGGGGACTGGTGGGAGGATGGGGAGGGCAGGGAGGGCCCGAGGAAGGCTGGAGGGTGCAGGCGACTGGCATCACCCCCACAAAACTCAGCTGAGCCCTCACGCGCACCTGCGTCTTAGGGGGCCCCTTCCTGCTTCCACAGGCTCCCTGCCCATCCCCGGAGTCCCCTCCGTAGGGAGCGAGGTGACTCTTGAGGCTGAACACAACCCCTCCGCTCTCCCGCACTGAGCTGGCAGCAGGGTGCTTAGGAGCAGGAGCTGGGGCGTCACACGGACCTGGTGGGGGGCGGGGGTCGCGGCTCTGCCACCTCGCAGCTGTGTGGCGGGAGGGGAGGCTCAGGGGCTGCCGTGTCCACCTTAGTACGGGGACGGGATGGAACCACCACAGAGGCTGTTAGGGCCGCTCGACAGGTCTCTAGGGGGCGTTGTGAGGGCCTGCGAGATGGATCCGCTGCTGTCCCCACCCCCAGAAGCAGCGGGGCGCTGGCAGCAAGGTCCTCCACCCTGGAAAGCCCTGTTGACGCAGCCGCTGCTTCCAGGACACCCAGGAGTTCCTGCGCTGCCTGATGGACCAGCTCCACGAGGAGCTCAAGGAACCGGAGGTGGCAGCCACAGCGGTGCTGGCCGAGGCACAGGACTCAGACTCGAGCGATACGGATGAGAAGCGGGAGGGTGACCGAAGCCCATCAGAGGATGAGTTCCTGTCCTGCGACTCGAGCAGTGACCGGGGTGAGGGCGACGGGCAGGTTCGAGGCGGGGCCAGCTCGCAGGCTGAGGCGGAGCTGCTGATCCCCGACGAGGCGGGCCGCGCCATCTCCGAGAAGGAGCGCATGAAGGACCGCAAGTTCTCCTGGGGCCAGCAGCGCACCAGCTCTGAGCAGGTGGACGAGGACGCCGACGTGGACACGGCCATGGCCGCCCTTGAGGACCAGCCCTCGGAGGCCCAGCCACTGTCGCCGGGCTCCTCCAGCCCCTTCCGGACCCCAGGTGCCAGACAGACCCCGCACGCCTGTAGCAGGCCGGACCCGTTCCGAACCGGGGTGTGGCTCAGCCTGCCCGGCCGCCCCGCACCCCCATGACACTGGAGGACATGTGTCCTGCAGGTTGGGTTGGGGGCCGGGGTAGGCAGAGGGCAGAAGACACACAGTGGGCCTTGGGCCCTGGGAGGTGCCAGTGGGTCGTCTTCCTGGCCATGTTGTGGAGCCGACGTGCCTCCCCCCGCAGCCCAGCAGCAGTCCCCTCTCTGCCCTCAGAGCCAGACAATGAGGCCCACATGCGCAGCTCGTCCCGCCCCTGCAGCCCTGTGCACCACCATGAGGGCCACTCCAAGCTGGCCGGCAGCCCTCCCCGCTCAAGCCCCGTGAGGATGGGGCCCTCGTACGTGCTCAAGAAAGGTTGGCAGGACTGGGCAGGGAGGGGGTCTGTGGGGCACCCACACGTGCAGCTGGGGCTGGGAATGCGGGTCATCTGAGCAGCGGCGCCTCCCAGCCCTCCTCTGACACCATAGGGGTGCGGGGTTGCCCCTCTTACTGACATGACCGAGGCCCTGGGAGGGAGCTGCATACCCCACCACGTGACGCACATAGGACCCCGAGTCCCGGCCCAGCAAGCCCCAGTGCCACCCCTTGCCCCAGACAGGCCGGTGGGGCTGGGCCTAGTCCCGTGCTGTGCCCCCAGCCCAGGTGCTGAGCGCCGGCAGCCGCAGGCGGAAGGAGCAGCCCTACCGCAGCGTCATCTCCGACATCTTCAACGGCTCCATCCTCAGCCTCGTGCAGTGTCTCACCTGTGACCGGGTGAGCCCTGGCAGTGGGGAGCCAGGGCCCAGCCTTCAGGGGCCTGGTGGTCCCCCCTCGGGGTGAGGGCGGGGGAGTGGCTTCTCCATCTGATGGCCCCTGCCTTTCTGGAAGGGGGAGGGCTCTGGTTGCCTGGTGCCGGGGTCCAGGGGACGGGGAGCAGACCCTCTGTCCTCCACCTGCCATCGGGTGGCTGGGGTTCAGGCTGCAGATTCTGCTTGGTCTGGGCAGGGCGGAGCCCTGGAAGGTGGAAACCCAGGCTGACCTTCAACCCCACAGGTCTCCACCACAGTGGAGACGTTCCAGGACCTGTCATTGCCCATTCCTGGCAAGGAGGACCTGGCCAAGCTGCACTCAGCCATCTACCAGAACGTGCCGGCCAAGCCGGGTGCCTGCGGGGACAGCTATGCCGCCCAGGGCTGGCTCGCCTTCATCGTGGAGTATATCCGGAGGTACACCTGTCTTCCCGCCTTCCCGCCTTCGGCAGACCCGAGACTGCCCTGGACCTGGCAGGCAACAGACCGTGAACAGCAAAGTTCAGGCATTTGGAAGGGCACCCACAGCTGGATGTGCAGATGTTTCCTGAGGGGGTGGTGGGGACTTCCTCAGCCACCCTGGGATGGCCTGGGTCGGGTCTGAAGGCAGGAAACGACAGGGGAGTCACCAGGCGGCAGCTAGAGAGCAGTCCTGGCCTGGTGGGGAGAGCAGTGGGCACCTTTCCGGAGCCCTCATTGCATGCCACGATGTCAGAACCCCCTCTACCTGGAGGACGGGCCAGTGGGACCGGGGTCCCTTCACAGAGGGGAAGACGAGGCTCGGGGAGGGGTGGGGCCACTCTCCCGGGGACACTGGGCTGCTGGTCCCAGGTGTCCATCCCACCTACCTGGCCAAGATGCCTCTCTGGGCCCGAAGTGACCAGGTCTTAGTCTTGCCCGGGCCCTGGCATCACCCCACCACCCCGCTTCTGTCTCCCTAGGTTTGTGGTATCCTGTACCCCAAGCTGGTTTTGGGGGCCGGTCATCACCCTGGAAGACTGCCTTGCTGCTTTCTTTGCTGCTGATGAGCTGAAGGGTGAGTGGAGTGGGCTTGGCTGGGGAGGGGGTTGCGGGGTGAGCTTGCAGCTGGTTTCTGGAACTCGCTGTCAATGTTACCCGCCTCTGCCTTCCCACATACCCCCACCCTCCCCACGTCTCCATCAGTTTCCCACATACCCCCACCCTCCCCACATCTCCATCAGTTTCCCACATACCCCCACCCTCCCCTCGTCTCCATCAGTTTCCCACATACCCCCCCCCTCCCCACATGCTCCATCAGTTTCCCACATACCCCCACCCTCCCCACATCCTCCATCAGTTTCCCACATACCTCCACCCTCCCCACATTCTCCATCAGTCAGGCTGGGCCTGGGCCTGCGTGTCCTCCCAGCCCCACTGCCTGGAGCGCTCTTAGGGCTTTGCCCTTCTTGCTTCTGCTTACCAGTTTGTTGGACAGAAATCATACGTGCTTTAATTTTGCATTTCCTCGGTTACCGATAGTTTGGGGCAGTTTTCGTAAGTGTTTTGACTATTTTTTATTTCCTATTTTGAAATTTCCCAATCCTGTCCTTTTCCCATTTTTCTGTCGTGTGGGGCATCTTAACAAACCTTTGGGAAAGCTCTTCTAAAAATTAAAATTAATTTGGTAAAACATACATGACCTAAAATGCACCATCTTAACCATTTTGAGGTGTAAAGTTCAGTAGCGTTGACTATGTTCACGCTGTAGTGCAGTCCCTCTCCAGAACTCTCATTCTGCAAAATGGAAACTCTCTACCCCAAGACAGCAACTCTCTGTTCTCCCCTCCCCCAGCCGCTGGTGCCCATCCTTGTACTTCCTGTCTCTGAACTTGACAGCTCTAAGGACCTCATCTAAGTCAGCTCATATGGTGTTTGTCTTTTTGTGACTGGCCTATTTCACTCAACGTGACATCCTCTGGGTTCATCCGTGTTGTAGCAGGTGTCAGGATCTCCTTCCTTTTTTAAAAGATTTTATTTATTTATTTGACAGAAAGAGTGAATGAGCAAGAGAGAGAGAGCACAAGTGGGGAGAGGAGCAAAGGGAGAGGGACAAGCAGACTCCCCTCTGAGCAGGGAGCCCGATGTGGGGCTTGATCCTGAGACTCTGGGATCATGACCTGAGTCGAAGGTAGATGCTTAACCGACTGAGCCACCCAGATGCCAAGAATCTCCTCCTTCTCCTACTTCTACTACTACTATTACTACTACTACTACTACTAATTCTTCCACTACTACTACTACTACTTCTTCTTTTTAAAATTTATTTATTTATTTGACAAGCAGGGGGAGCAGCAGGCAGAGGGAGAAGGAGAAGCGGGCTCCCCACTGAGCAGGGAACCCATATGGGATTCGATCCCAGGACCCTGGGATCATGACCTGAGATGAAGGCAGATGCTTAACCGACTGAGCCACCCAGGCAGCACTCTCCTTCTTTTTTAAAGCTGCGTCATATTCCACTGATAGACCACGTGTTATCTATCCGTTCATCTCTCAGTGGACACATGGGTTGCGTCTGCCTTTTGGCTATTGTGAACATTGCTGCAACCAGCATGGCTGTGCACCTGTCTCTTCTAGACTGATTTCATCTTGGGATACATACCCAGCAGTGGGATTGCTGGAGCCTGCGACCGTCCTATTTTTCATTTTCTTTTTTTTAGATTTTATTTATTTATTTGACAGAGAGAAAGAGTGAGTGAAGGAACTCAAGCAGTGGGAGTGGGAGAGGGAGAAACAGGCTTCTTGCTGGGCAGCGAGCCCGATGCGGGGCTGGATCTCAGGACCTTGGGATCATGACCTGAGCCAAAGGCAGATGCTTAACCCACTGAGCCACCCAGGCGCCCCCTATTTTTAATTTTTTGAGGAACCTCCACACTGTGTTCCATGATGGCTGTGCCATTTTTCATTCCCACTAGTAGTGCACACGTTCCCTGTTCTCCACATCCTTGCCAACACCTGTTATCTCATTTTAAAAAAAATCTTTTTGATTATAGCTGTTCTAAAACAGGTGTGGGGTAGTATTTCGTCAGTTTCGATTTGCATTTCCCTGATGATGAGTTACGTTGAGCATCTTTTTATGTACCTGTTGGCCATCTGTTTGTCTTTGGGAAAATGTCTCTCCAGGTCCTCTGCCACTTTTTGAATGGATTATCTGGGGGTTTTTTGTTTATTTTGCTCTTGATTTGAATGAATTCGTTACATATTCTGAACATTAACCCTTTATCTGACACATGGTTTCTCAATATTTTCTCCTGTTCTGTAGGTTGCTGCTTTATTTTGCAAATTGTTTCTTTTGTTTAGAACTTTTTAGCTTGATGTGGTCCCACTGGTTTGTTTTTGGTCTTGTTGCTTTTGGTGTTCTATCCACAACTCCATTGCCAAGACCAATGTCAAAGAGCATTTTCCTATGTTTTCTTCTAGACTAGTATGGTTTTGGGTCTTCTATTTAAGCCTTTAATCCATTTCAGGGTAATGGTTGTGAGTGTGTGAGACAAGGGTCCGGTTTCATTCCTCTGCATGTGAATATCCAGTGTTCTCAACACCGTTTACTGAATGACTCTCTTTTCCCCCCGTTGAATATTCTTGGCTCCCTTGTCAGATAGCGGTTGCCCATAGAGACTCCTGGGTTTACTTCTGGGCTCTCAATTCTGTTCCTTGGTCTGTGTGTCTGTTGCTTTGCCAGTACCATACTGTGCTGATGACTGTCGTTTTGTAGCGTAGTTTGCAGCCGGGAAATGTGATGCCTCCAGCTCTGTTCTTGCTCAGTGTTGTTTTGGCCGTTTGGGATCTTTTGTAGTTCGTATGAATTTTAGGGTTGTTTTCTACTTCTGGGGACAGTGTCACTGGACTTCTGGCAGGGATTACATTGACTCTGTAGATGGCTTTGGGTGGACAGTATTTGTTGTTCTCACCCATGAATGCGGGGTATCTTCTCACTTAATTTGGTCTTTATGTAGGAACAGCTCTGTCCTTGTCCCATCACCGGGACTCCTGATGCCAGATGCATGGTGGTTTTCCCATACCAGGCAGTTACGTGACACCTGCTGGGTACTGAGAATTCAACTCAGTTGTGGTACTGCTACCTGGAGACAGCATTAGATCCCACAGGTCAAGGACTCAGTCCTACAAGACTTCCCCTCCCCAAGAGCCCGTCACAAGTCCCACTTGTCATCTGTGCTTCTGACTGACCGGCTATAGATCAAAGGTTCCAACCCCTCCTTCTTGGGTTGGATAAATTTGCTAGAGCCCTTGCTTACTAGGTGACTGGTTTATTGTAAAAGGCTGTAGCTCAGGAACAGCCAGGTGGAAGAGATGCACAGGGCAGGGAATGTGGGAAGTGGCGTGGAGTTTCCACAACCTCTGAACTCCTACTTTCCCTTGGTCTCCCTGCATCCACCAGCTCCGAAGTTCTCCCAACCCCACGCCATTGGGATTTTATGGAGGCTTCATTGCGTACGCGCGATCAGTTATGAACTCCTCTCTGTAGAACACCAGTGTGGCTGAAAATTCCCAACTTCTAATCATGGCTTGGTCTTTCTGGTGACCAGCCCTGATTCTGGAACCGTCCAGAGTCATCTTGTTATTTATTTT
This sequence comes from Enhydra lutris kenyoni, assembly GCF_002288905.1. Lineage (NCBI taxonomy): Eukaryota > Metazoa > Chordata > Mammalia > Carnivora > Mustelidae > Enhydra > Enhydra lutris. The sequence goes on from NW_019154097.1 coordinate 34,103,218, forward strand.
TTTTAAGATTTTATTTATTTATTTATTTTATGTTGGAGGGAGAGAGAGTGAGTACACGTGTGAGCAGGGGGGACAGACAGGGAGAGGAAGAGAATCTCAAGCAGACTCCATGCTAACTAAGCACAGAGCCTGATGCAGGGCTCGATCTCACGACCCTAAGATCATGACCTGAGCCGAAACCAAGAGTCAGAGGCTTAACTGACTGAGCCACCCAGGTGCCCCAGAGTCACCTCATTAGAACAAAAGTTGCCATCATCACCTAGGAAATTCCAAGGGACTTAGGAATCCTGTGGCAGGAAGCAGGGTCAGAGAGCAAATGCCAGAACAAATGATGCTCCCAGTGCTCTTAGTACTTAGGCAAGTACAAGGACTTTAGAAGCTCTGAGCCAGGAACCTTGGGCTGTATTTTCTGTCACGTATTCGTCCTAACAGGTTTTTTTGTGGAATCTCTAGGATTCCTACCTTCTCTTTTCCTATTCGGATTTCTTTTATTTCTTTTTCTTGTCTAATTGCTCTGGGTAAGACTTCTAATACTGGGTTGAGTCGGCGTGGCAAGAGGCAGCACCCTTCTGTTGTGCCCGATTTCAGGGGAAAAACTTCTAGCTTTTCACCATTGAGGATGATATTAGCTGTGGACTTGTCTTAGATGGCCTCTGTTATGTTGAGGTATGTTCCCTCTACACTCAATTTGTTGAGCTCTTACCGTGAAAGGGTGTTGAAATCTGTCAAGTGATTTTTCTGTCTCTGTTGAGAGGATCATTTGATTTTTATCCTTTATTCAATGAATGTAGAGAATCGTGTGTATTGATTTGTGTATGATAAACCATACCTACCTTCCACATTCAAATTCCATTTAAACACGGTGTGTGATCCTTTTAATACAATGTTGAGTTTGGTTTGCTAGAATATTACTGAGAAGTTTTCCGCCTATATTCATCAGGGATATCAGCCGGTAGTTTTCTTCTCTTATCATGTGCTTATCTCACTATGATATCAGAGTGCTGCTGGCCTCCTAAAGTGAGTTTGAGAGTGCCCCCCCCTCAGTTTTTGGGAAATGTTTGAGAAGGATTAGTGTTAATTCTTTTTTAAATGTTTGATAAAATTCACCAGCAAAACCATCTGGTCCTGGACTTTTGTTTATTGGGAGGTTTTATGTTTGTTTGTTTTTTATACTGTTTCCATCTCCTTCCTCAAATTGGTTGATTCAGATCTTTTCTGTCTTCATGATTCAGCCTTGGCAGGTTGTATGTTTCTAGGGATGTCCCCATTTCTTCTAGGCTGTCCGGCTTGTTCGTGTACAGTTCACTCTGTCGTGCCTTTTATGATCCTTTGTGTTTCTGTGGCATCAGTTCCAAGAGTCCTCTTCCATTTACAATTTACTTGTCTTCTCTCTTTCTCTCTCTGCTAACCTAGCTAAAAGTTTTTTCAACTTTATCTTTTCTGAAAATCAACTCTTAGTTTCACTGATTTTTTTTTTCCTGTTCTTTTCTTCATCTCACTTTCATTTATGTCTGCTCTAATTGCTCTTATTTCCTGCCTCCTGCCACGTTGGTGCTGAGTTTGTCTTTCATTTTCTAATTCAGTGAGGTGTAGTCTGGTTGTTCATTTGAGATCTTTTTTCTTAATGTAATTTATTGCTATGAAATTCCCTCTTACAACTGCTTTTGCTGCATCCCGTATATGCTAGTACATTGTGGTTTCATTGTCATTTGTCTTGAGATACTTCCTGAGTTCCCTTTTGATTTTTTTCTTCGACTCGTCGGTTGTTGACGTGTGTGTTGTGAATTTTTTAGTTCTCTTCCTGCTCATTGTTTCTAGTTCTATACCGTTGCGGTTGGAAATACACTCGTCTTCCCAAATTCATTAAGGCTTGCTTTGTGGCCTAGCTCCTGGAGCTGTCCTGGAGAATGTTCTGTGGGCACTTGAGAATGTGTATTCCGGTGCCGTTGGATGGAATATTCTGTATATGTCTGTTAGGTCTTTTTGGCCTGTAGTCATTCAGGTCTAGTTCCCTTACTCATTTTCTGCCTGGATGATCTGCCCAGTGTTGAAAGTAGGGTATTAAAGTGTCAAGTATTATTGTCCTGATGACTCTTTCTCCCTTCAGTTGGGTTAATGTTCTTTTGAAATATCTAGGTGCTGTGGCGTTGGCTGCATATCACCCTTTGCCACTGTACAGTGACCCTCTTTGTCTCTTTGACCGATTTTGATGGAAAATCTGTTGTATGTGATGTCGGTAGACCCACCTCTGCTCTGTTGGTTTCCGTCTGCTGGGAATGTCTCCTTCCATCCCTCTCTCTCAGCCCATGTGCCCTTAGAGCTGAAGCGAGTCTCTTGGCAGGCGGCATATCGGTTTGTGTCTCGTAAGTATAGATTGTTATGTCCACCTCGGCTCCCATGTCCTGTCCCCACTCACCGTTGTCTGCATTTTCTGCCCTAGGTGACAACATGTATAGCTGTGAACGGTGTAAAAAGTAAGTGTGTGTGCTCTGGGATTTCTCCCCAAATTCCCGTTCTGACCCCTGGGTCTGTGTCCCACGTGCTTCCCCGGTTCCTTCAGAGAGTTTGATCCAGATCTCACAGAGGTGACCGTGGGGGGAGGGTGCTCGCTGGGCCCCTCTGTCCCCACACCGGGACACTCAACGCTTCTCCCCGTTCCTCCCTGCCAGGTTGCGGAACGGGGTAAAGTACTGTAAAGTCTTGCGGCTGCCTGAGGTGAGTGGAGAAGCCTCCCGCCTGCTCTCTCTGCTGCTGACTAATGTGCGGTGGCATGGTGGGTCACCCTGTATCCCAGGGAGCCTGAGCTGAGGAGGCCTGGGACAGGGCGGTGTCTGCTGCTTTGTCCGAGAGACCTGCTGGGACCCTCTGTCAGCTCCCTCATGCTCTGCAGGTGTGGGGCAGAGGGTGCCACTTGGAGGAAGGCTGGTGTGTGGGGAGAGACGTGGCCACCACGCTATCTGCGCTGGGGAAGGCCTTTCTGAGGAAGAGGGTCTGCGTGAGCCCTGAGCACAGGGGCTGGCGTCAGCTTTGTAGAGGGAGAGCCGGAAAGGAGCAGGTGGGCAGAGCGTGGAGGCAGGAACGGGCTTGGCCAAACCCAGGAAGTGCCGTGTGGCCAGAGCACAGAGGAGTATGGCCCGGGAGGCAGGTTCTGGAAGCCTGCGTGGAAAAGAACTGTGGTCAGGGTTCTGACAGTCAGCTTCGTGCACGGACCAGCGCCGCCCTCGGGGACTGCCTGTGTCGGCCGCCCGCACTGTCCCCGTGGCCCTGCCGTCTTGTGCGCCTCGGTCAGGGGACAGGCCACGGGCCAACTCGGCTCCCACGTGGAGCTCTTCCGTGTGTCCAGGTGCTCAGTGGGCGGGAGCCCTCAGCCAGCCTGGGCCTCTGGAAGGCTCTTGGCGTTCGGTTTCTTGTGTTCGCCTGGAGGGCGAGCCCTAAGTGGGTCAAACAGTGGCCAGTGGGTGTCCCAGAGCCCGGCCCCAAGCCCCCACCTGGTCACAGGGCCCCAGGCATCCTTGCCCAGAATGACCGCCGCCTCCTCCCTGTCCCCCAGATCCTGTGCATCCACCTGAAGCGCTTTCGGCACGAGGTCATGTACTCGTTCAAAATCAGCAGTCACGTCGCCTTCCCCCTCGAGGGACTTGACCTGCGTCCGTTCCTTGCTAAGGAGTGCAAGTCCCAGATCACAACCTACGACCTCCTCTCGGTCATCTGCCACCATGGCACAGCAGGCAGTGAGTCGGCCCCCCTCCCCTCCCCGCGTCACCCCTGTCCCTGTCCCACGGGGTGTCTGTGACCAGCCTGCCCCTCCCGCCACAGGTGGCCACTACATCGCCTACTGCCAGAACGTGATCAACGGGCAGTGGTACGAATTCGACGACCAGTATGTCACCGAGGTCCACGAGACGGTGGTGCAGAACGCTGAGGCCTACGTGCTCTTCTATCGGTGGGGCCCCTGGCAGCTGTCACAGTGGGGCGGGGTCCGGCTCAAGGACAGATGGGTGGCCCGTGAGCCTGGGATGGCCAGCCCCTGTGCTCTGGGGCTTTACTACGGGTGCCTTTGGGGGGAGGTGGAACCTGGAAGCTTCTAGGCTCCAGGCAGTGAGGGTGTCAGGTTGTAAGAAAGAGCCTTCTGGCCGTGGGGAAAGTGGGGAACCCAAGAAGTTGAGTTTGGGTCTTCCGTGGTGCTCCCATGGAGCGATCGTGGCCAGCACTCGGTCAGATAGGCCAGGCGGCCTCTCCCCAGACAGGCTTTGCCATCCGCTGGCAGGTCAGGTTCAAAAACTCGGCCTGGAGGTAGGCAGGTGGGTCAGGGCCCTACAGGGAAATGTGTCCCCATATCCTGTGGGAATCTGCTCTCCTGCCTGCAGAGGGACAAGCTTCTGCCTCCCTTTGACATTGTCCCCAGGGTCTGGCCAGGTGGGCACTCGGGCCAGGGCAGTGGGGCCTCTGAGAGGCTGCCGGGTTGCTGAGGGGTTCAGGGGGTGGGGAGGGCAGTGGTAGGTGGCTGAGGACACACCCCTGGCAGGGAGCCCAGACACAGCTGCTCCTAATTCCCCTGCCCCACCCCTGTCCACCCCTGCCCCACACCTGCTCCACACCTGCTCCACCCCTGCCCTAACCCTACCCTACCCCTGCTTTGTCCCTGCCCCACCCCTACACCATCCCTGCTCTACCCTTATCCACCCCTGCTCTGCCCACCCTACACCACCCCGGACCGACCCTGCCGCACCCCTGCCCCGGCCCTGCGGCAGGAAGAGCAGCGAGGAGGCTGTGCGGGAACGGCAGCAGGTAGTGTCCCTGGCTGCCATGCGGGAGCCCAGCCTGCTGCGGTTCTACGTGTCTCGGGAATGGCTCAACAAGTTCAACACGTTTGCCGAGCCTGGGCCCATCACCAATCACACGTTCCTCTGCGCCCACGGAGGTGAGGGGGCCTCCTCCAGGATCGGGGTGTGGGGGCGGCCGGCCGAGCCCCCAGCGCTCCCTCCCTGTGCCTTCCTCCACAGGCATCCCGCCCCACAAGTACCACTACATCGACGACCTGGTGGTGATTCTGCCCCAGAACGTGTGGGAGCACCTGTACAACAGGTAGGGCGCTGTCAGTGCGGCGGGGGAGCCCGGGGAGCAGAGGCCACCATGGGCCCACGCTGCCCAGCAGCAGCCGCCAGCCTCCCTTGCGCATGCCCGCAAAGACGACGCTCGAGGGCGCCTGTCAGACCCTGACTGCCGGGAGGGATGGAGACCGACTCCAGCGTGGCCAGCGGGTCCTTCTCACAGAGTCCCCGGTGCACTGGCTCCAGCCGCCCAGCTCAGGTGGCCTGGGCTTCCAGGTTCAAGTCCCTCAGGACCAGAACTGGGGCTCATTGAGGATGCCTGGGCCCGGGTCGCTGTGCAGCTGGGCAGGCAGGATGTGAGCCCCTGAGAGAGTGGTCAGATAGGCCAGGCGGCCTCTCCCCAGACAGGCTTTGCCATCCGCTGGCAGGTCAGGTTCAAAAACTCGGCCTGGAGGTAGGCAGGTGGGTCAGGGCCCTACAGGGAAATGTGTCCCCGTATCCTGTGGGAATCTGCTCTCCTGCCTGCAGAGGGACAAGCTTCTGCCTCCCTTTGACGTTGTCCCCAGGGTCTGGCCAGGTGGGCCGCGGGCCTCAGCAGCCCCTGCTGGGTAGCCAAGAGGGAAAGCAAGATTGTTAGTCCGCCCTTCAGCCTGCAAACATAGCTTTGTAACACGCCCGCCCTGGGGCAGGTGGCGGGTCGGGCTCCGTGGGCCTGTGGCACTCAGGTCCCCTGCCAGTCTGAGGGCGACAGAAAAGTCAACAGGCCATGCACAGGGCACTCAGGGCTGCTCCGTGGCCGGGCCAGGGGGACATCAGGGAGCCTCCTGGGAGGAGGAGGAGAAAGCCGCCAAGTGGAGGGCAGTCCTGGTTCTCTGGCACTCTCCCTTCAGGGTGCGCTCACACTCTTTCTCTCTCTCTGCCCTTCCTCCGGGTGCAGATTCGGGGGTGGCCCCGCCGTGAACCATCTGTACGTGTGCTCCATCTGCCAGGTGGAGATCGAGGCTCTGGCCAAGCGCAGGCGGATCGAGATCGACACCTTCATTAAGGTGCGTGGGGTCGGGGCATTGGGGAGGGACGGGAGCCTCTGTAGGGGACAGGTGGGGAGCTGGGGACTGAGGAGCCCTGCGGGGTTGGGCTCCTCATGGAAGGCCTGTCCCGTGGGAGCACAGAGCACCCAGACACTGAAGGCTTTGCTGGCAGGAGGGTCAGGTTCCGGAGGCTCAGGTCCATCTGCTGGGTGAGCTGCTGAGCCGCCGTGGAAAGGACAGAGCCCTGCCGCTCGGGGCTGGGTGACTGCTGCGGGGGCTGTCCTGTGCGTGAAAGGACAGTTAGCGTCCCTGGCCCCCGCATGCCAGTGACGGCAAAAATCACGTCCACTCATTGGCCGTGTCCCTTGGGGGGCAGATCTCCCCGCTCGTGAGAACCGTGGGGCTGTACAGAGTGACATGGAAAGGTGCATTCAGTGAAAACAAGTGGTGAAATGGCCAGTGGCAGCAGGTGTGCGTGCGTGGCCTGGGGCTGCTGGGAACAGGGTGACTGGGGACCACCGCCCCTCAGGAGTGGAGCGTGGGTAAAAGACAGTAAGGGACTCTGAGCTTTGTGCCCAGGAGAAGACGACATGTCAGGAGAGTTAACGGAACAAGTCAGTGCCTTCCGTTAAATGGTTGGGGGGGGGCTCGGCCTGGGACCTCAGCTGAAGAAATTCAGTGTCCCCTGCAGACGTTGGAGGGTGGGACTGCGGCAGAGGGCTCTCCGAGCTCGTCTGGGAGCCCCCTAGTTTTCTACCTAGAGTGTCCGGGGTTTTCTAAGAGGTGGGGAGGGCAGGAGGACAGGGAGGGTCGGCAGGGTGCTGGGCCCGTGGTGCTGACCCTCCCCTCTGCGGCCCCTCCCTTGGCCCAGCTGAACAAAGCCTTCCAGGCGGAGGAGGCCCCTGGCGTCATCTACTGCATCAGCATGCAGTGGTTCCGGGAGTGGGAGGCCTTTGTCAAGGGCAAGGGCAAGGACAACGGTGAGTGTAGCACGGGCCTGGCCTGCCCCCAGCACAGGTGTTCCCCTGCCCCAGGGCTGTGACGGGGGGGCGGGGGGCGGGGGGGGGGGGGGGGGGGTGGTGCCCAGGGCCGGGCCTTCTTGTTGCGGCAGGACTGGAGTGGTCTTACTTGTCCCTTCCCTCGCATCCCGTCCCCGCTGGTGCTTTTCCCTCCTGCCGGGCACTTTTCTTTGGGGGTTTGCTTGCCCTGAAGAAAGATTTTAGTGGCCAGATGGCTTTAGACTCTTGGGAAAGAAGAACGTGGCTACAGTGTCCTCTGACTGCTCACTTTCCAGAGCTGGAACCGGGCAGCCTCCCAGAACCCTCCACAGGCCCCAGCGAGAAATGGCTGAGCCCAAGCTCTGGCCTGCCCGCGGCCCACCCCCCCACCCTCGAGCCCCACACATGGGCTCCCAGACTAGGGCTTGGGGCCTGGCCGGGCCAGCAGCAGGCCAACATGGGCCTTTCGGGACCTAAGCACCAGCCAGGCCTCAGGGCAGGGGGAGGGGCCTGGGGGCTCCCTGGTGTTGGTGTAGGGCTGGGGCTTTGCTCCGGAGTTGCAACCCGCCCTCGGGCCCCAGCTTTGCCTTCTGCTGGCCCTTCCTGGGGCACTTCCTCCCCGGCCTCTGGAAACAGCTCTCAAGTCACCTGGTTGCCGAGGATGCCGTGTGATTTGGGGAATGGTGCTCAGCGAGGGTCTGAAATCCCAGAAACCCCCTCTGCGGGCTGCTGGGATGCCCCGGGTCCCTTCCCGCTCTCCTGCTTTGGTAGCCGAGCATTCCGTGCCTGGCACCTGCCCCCGTGAGCACATCACCTGGCCCCTGTGGGCCCCGGACAGCCTCTCCCGGGTCATGATGTCGGAGTCACGCTTTGAGAATGGCTTCTGCCTGCGGAGAGGTGGAGGGCCATGGCGGGGGCAGGTGGGTTTCCCGCTGCCGCAGAGCCTCTGAGGCGCTGAGCCTGAGCCGGGTCTGTTCCAGAGCCCCCCGGGCCCATCGACAACAGCAGGATCGCACAGGTCAAAGGAAGCGGCCATATCCAGCTGAAGCAGGGTGAGTCTCGCCGGCTCCAGCCCTGGCGTCCCCGGCCAGCCGGCCTCTCTATGGTCCCTCCTGGCTGTTGGTCACAGTCCCACTTGAAGCCCCCGCCTGTCCTACCCAGGCCCTGTGCGGGCCTCTGCCTGCCCTTTGCGGGCACCCCACACCCCGGGAAATGGGCGGCAGCCAGAGATGCGCCTTCCGGGGTCCTTGGAGAAGTGACATCCCTCGGAGCGTCCCGAGGTTGCTCTGGAACAGCTTTGCGGGGGAGCGCACGGAGCTCCCGGAGTCCCCCTGCCAAGACATGGCCTCTTGGGGCGGGAGTTGGGGTCAGGGGAAGTGAGTGGGTGGCGCAGGCGCAGCCCCGACCGCCTGGCCTCGGGCCTGCAGGAGCTGACTACGGGCAGATTTCAGAGGACACCTGGGTCTACCTGAACAGCCTGTATGGCGGTGGCCCTGAGATCGCCATCCGACAGAGCGTGGCCCAGCTCCAGGACCCAGAGAGCCTACACGGGGAGCAGAAGATTGAAGCCGAGACCCGGGCCGTGTGACCTGCTGGGCCAGCCTGTAAGTCCCCTCCCTCTGCAGAGACCCTCTCCCGTCCCCTGTGTGTTGGAAGAACGCAGCCCTGAATGCACCTTCCGGGAGACTGTTTGGAAAAACCCTCTCGTGAGCCCCGCTGGGCCGAGTGACCCAAGTGTCCCCACAGGCCCCCGCCTTGGCCCTTCTCCCTGCGGAGGGCATGTGTGTGCCCTGAAGAGAGGCTGGCGGCTGGGGAGTCCCAGTGAGCGATGTCGCGGTCAGGAAATACACCTGCTGTGGGCTCTTCAAACAACCAGGGCTCTACGACGTTCCTTAACTTGGGTCTTTGTGTCCACTTGTCACGGCCGTTGTGTCCCCCACCTGCCCTCTTGCTCGTTCAGGCCCAGCTTGGGTCCCTCGAACTCCAAGTCAAGGGCTGTGACCGAGGGACCGCAGGGCAGGAGGAGCTCTAGGTGCTGCGCAGCACCCAGCACGCACAGCGGGAAGCTGGGGCACAGAGAACCGAGCTGGAGCAGCGGGGGGTGCTGGAGCCAGCTCTGCCCTAGGCCCCGCTTTGGCCCGATCCCCCGGTGTCACAGAAAGGCTCCAGAACCCTGGGCTGCTCTCAGCGTTCCTCCTGCAGACTGACGATTCTGGACTCTGTTGCGATGGGGACCCAGGGTGGGGGTTGGATCTGCTGGGCGAGATTGTTTCTGGAAGCAGCTGGTCCCTGGCTCCCCGTGCTGCTGAGCTGGCTCCCCGGACTGGCTGTCGCTCGTCCCCAGCAGGGAACCAGGTGATGAGACAGAAGTGCCCCGCGTCACTGTCCTTTGCTGCGGACGTGGCTTCCCTGGGGCGGGGGGGCTCCCTGTTTCTCACCACACTGTCATGGGGAGCCCGGGGAGCTGTGGCGCCAGGGCAGCTCTCACATCGGCCGTGGAAGCCCATTCTGGATGCTGAAACGGGCCACGCTGGGGCCCTGGGACGAGCGCAAGGGGCCCGGGCTTGCCTCTGGGGACACCCACACCCCTGGACGAAGCAGCTGGGGCGAGATGCCCACCTCGTCGGGACTGGAGGGAAGGGGGGGTGGGGAAGGGGCCTCGGGACCTGGGCCCCCACACACCGTGGCCTTCAGTCTCTAGAAGCAGATGCGGCTGGAATTCCGGCAGAGCCCGGGAAGCTGGCGCGCCGGTAGCTCACTCTGCAGCCCTTCTACCCGGGTCCTCCCCCGCCGAGGCAGCGCGCGATGGCGATCGGAGAACAAGCCGCTCTGGAACCCCCTGACGTTTGCTACAGTCTTGAAAGTTCCTGCTGCGGCCGGCGGGCAACCCCCGCGGTGGGGCTGGGTGGCCAGTCATTGCCCTGCTCGTAAACTTGTCCCCGCCGTCTGCGCGGCCTTGTTGGTGTTCAGAATGTCCTAATAAATACATATGCATCCCCCGCAGCCCTGGCTGTCGTCTGTACCCGCGGCAGGTCACTGTCAGTGGGGGGCCTGCGCTGGGGGTGGGGCGGGGTGGGGAGATGAGCGGCCCGCACCACCGCACACCGGAGAGGGCTTGGCGGGGCTCGGAAACCAGCCAGCCTCTGGAGGCCGCGGGAGCCGACAAGGAAGAGAGGCCGCGAACGCACGTGTGCCGCCTTTTCCTGGAACCAGCCCTGGCCCAGAGAAGTGGGGCCAGCCGTGGGGGTGGGGGGGGTAAGGCCAGCACATCCCATGGGCTGGTCCCGTACTGGCGCCGTGCCTTGGCCACTCGGGATAACCCCTCTGGGCTGGGGTCACCCTCCCCGGGCCGGGCAAGGGCTCCACGGCTGGCGGACAGCGGACATTGGCTCCTTGAATCCCAGCATCGTGGTTGCTGAGGTCCTACCTGGGGAGCTCCCGGCGTTTTATTTTCCCTGTGGTTTTGGTTGGTTTTTGTTTACACTCCTTGGGGTTTGGTGGGGAGAGATGAGTGCGAGGTTTTTGTGTGTTATTTGAAACATGCTTGTGAAATCCCATCAGACGCGAGCGTGAGCTGACGGTGCTCCGCTTCAGGAACGGTTCCCCCCGCTGTGACCATCCCAGGGCCCCGTGAACCCCTGTGGCTCCCTCCCGAGCACAGCGGCCGCCTCGCCCCGCCCCAGAAGTAGCTCCGGCCTGTCCTTCATCCCTCGCTTTTCTTTCTAGCTTTCCCGCATCTGCCGCGCAGCTTTGCTCACACTGGGACGTCGCACACACGGAATTCCGTGGTACGGATTTTGTGATTGGCCTTTCTTGTCTTCCGTGGAAGATGAGAAAGAAGTAGTTCCGTCCGGGGCATTGGCTGATATTGGAGGTTTGGAGACACGGGCTTCTTGTACTGCAGGAAGGTTGGGGAGAAAGAGGGAGGTCCAGTTGGCCTCAAAGTCTTTCCTTCCTATTTTCCCTTGACACATCAGGCTTTAAGAGGCTCCAGAGGCCGGAATCGGCAGACAAAACAGGAGACTGTGGGTGTTCACTTCTCAGCCTGAGTGGGGCCGCGAAGCAGTGGGCAGTGGGGGAGGCCACCTCCCGTCTTCCCTCCGCAGGCGTCCCCCACCCCCGATCGGGCCGGGTCTCACTCCAGCAGCCCCGTTCAGAGGAGCCAGAGTCTGCCTCCCCCACAGGCGGGGGCGCCCACACGCTCCCAGCTGCTGCCTGGGCACACGCTTCTGCTCACAAACCTGCTCACAAACCTGCATCAGAAAATGCATTTGCAAGGTGCAGCCCTCCCCCCCCTCCCCGGAGTCTGGCTTCCTACCTTTGTTCTCGCCGGAATTCAGTGCAAAACACAAATGATCCTGCCAGTCTGACACCGCCTCGCTTGGAGCCCCCAGAGCCTTGGGGGAAGCGAGTGGGGTTTTGGAATCACACCTCCCTCTGGCTCTTTTCTCTGCAGCGGAGCCGGTGTGGAAGAGATTAACGCCCTCGGGGGCTGTGAAGAGGGCAGCCCACGGTGTAGGACACTGTTCTGGAGAGCTGGCCCAGGGACGCGTTAGGACGCCGTCTCCAGCCCGTCCTTGGATCTGAGACTAGCGAGCGGCCTGGCCCAGGTGGGGTCTGGGGAGCCGGGAGTGGGGACAGGGCTCGGCCTGGTGCGGTGGGAGGATGGGCACGCCGAGGGGCAGAATGCTGCCTGGGATCCTTCCCACCTGCCGACCCCCGTCTCCTCCTGGGGCCCAGCAGCTACAAATGAGGAGATCCCCACTTTTCCTCTCACAGCTTTTGGTCCCTTAGCTCTGAGGACAAGGGCACGCTGGGGCCTTTCTCAGATTTTGCTCCACCTTGTGGGGCCCAGCAATGCCCCCAGCGGACGGGAGGTCATTTCAGTACGGGTCCCTCATGCACCATCTGGACAGGTAGTGTTTAAAGCGGGGCCTCACGGAGGCACCTCCGGGAAGCAGCTCCTGGTGTTCACAAAGTGGCTGCTGAGTGCCGGGTTTGCACTTCAATCCCGGGTCCGAGAAGGTGCTGGCCACAGGCTTACTGCCTCGCCTTCTCAGAACAGCACAGCAGAGGCCAGGGAGGGAAGAGGAGGCCTCCTCCAGCCAGGGACGGGGGTTCCTCACCGCCCAGGACACGGGGACGTTAGCCCCACTGGGCTAGGCTGGCCGGCCAACCCCTCCCTCCCAGCGCCCCCTCCCGCAGGCCCCCAGCGCCTCACTTTGGCTGCAGATTCAGAGTTGGATGTCCGGGCTGTCCTGCGGGGCCGGCAACTCCAGAGATCTCTTCTCCTTTAACTAAAAGAGGGGCCCCTGAACACACCCCACGCACACCTTGTGTTTCGGGACACCGGGTCCTGCCCTGGGGCGTCCTTCCCCTCGCGTGCTGGCCCCTCTCCCGCTAGGGGTTGCCACCGCCTGTGCGGCCGCGTGGCTCGGCCTGGGTGTGGAGGGCTCCAGGAGGCCAGGGGAGGCCCGGGAGGCCTGGCCCTGCCCCCGGGCGGGCTGCGGAGCCGGCCAGGCCCCTGCAGCGCTGCTGCCTTCGCAGTCAGGAGCCCCTGCTTTTTTGAAGGCCGCCCACATCCATTTCTGGGGGGAGGCTGGGGCCAAGGTGAAGCCCCGCCTCTTGGTGGCCTCCCGCCTTTTGGCACCTCTGCAGCGGCCTCACATCTTCCCGACTGTTCTAAAACGGCTCTGAGGGGCTTTAGGACCTAAAGAGGTGTGGGCACAAATCACTGTACCTTCCCCGCAAAGCCTGGGGTGCGATTCTCCGCGCCGCCGGAATCCGGGCCTCCCGCTGCGCACATCCGCAAGGGGCAGGGCTGGCTGTCCTCCCCGCTCCGGTGTGGGCTCCAGCACTGGCCACAGCGGACTGCCCACAGAATGCAAACGTGCCCGGTGGTCCTGGCTCCCCCGCCCCCCCACAATGGGGGCCCGGAAGACCTAGAGGAGCCGCCCGCCGAAGGTGCACGGAAAACACATTTGCTGCTCCTAAGGAGCCCCGCCCCAATCCCTGTACGGAACCGACCAGAATCCCACAGCACAGGGTCCCAGGCAGCTTGTCCTCCAGCAGGCGGGGCGGTGGGTACAACTGGGAGGTCGCAAGCCCGGCCGGAGTGGATGGCTACAGGACTCGTCGCGGGTTCACACGGTCAATCAGTGAGGGGCACACGGGCCCAGCCCCGGGGCCCTGCCTGCTTCCAGGCCCGGGGTCCCCTCTTCGTGCCAGAAACAGTCCCGTGACAACATAACAGAGGTTATACTTTTATTTAACGTTTAGAAGATTAACATATAGTTACAAGGTCAATATAAGCCTTCCAATGGAAGCACTTTATTTGGTTTAATTCCATCTCCAGAGACAAACGGGCAACTCCAGAACCTTCACAATGGCAGGGGGCCGTTACAACACTGAAATGCCTCCAAAGTTTAGAATTAGTGCCACACACACAAATAAACCAAAACGTTTAAAGGTGCTCAACATCAGGTTAAAATAGAATTTTGGATCGCTCTTTTAAAGAAGTGTTTTGACGGCACACGCGCAGGGAGGCAGAGGCATGAGGAAGTATGAAACTAAGATTTCTGGAAAAATACTCAGCATCCATGTCCCTTTTCCACGTTCAGCGAACTCTCTCCTGTAATTACAAATGTCACCAGAACGCCTAAGCGGGGGCCCTGGGCTACCACCCTCGAGATAAGCTACAGCTTATCCGGCCTGAGCCTCACAGCCTGGAAGCTTCCGAGGGGAGCGCGCGAAAGACCCAAAGGAAAATCCCATGACCGCTTTCCATGCCTTTTTATCTTGCAAAGGAAAAACAGGGTGAATGACAAGTTCCTCCCTTTCATGTTTTTAGGTCACGTTCAGGGCAGGTGTCTTAAAACTCAGTCATTCTTACAATAACACTGTTCTAGCACTGGGGAGAAGTGACAGGCCAAGGGGGGAGGCAGGGGGATCCCCCCGAGAAGCAGATGGCGAAGCTCCCCTACTCTACGGGAACTGGTCCATAGTCCTCTAGACGAATTTCCCAGGAGGATCCCCAGAGCAGAGAAGACACCTCAACTACCCTCTAACAACTCATCTCCTTGAACGAGCTCGGGTTTGCAGGGCCCCCCCTTCCCACACGGCCACACGGACCTGCCGGAAGAACACCAAGGCTAACACGGAGAAGCACCTATGACCCGTTCCTTGTTGGACGCAGGCGGTACAGAAGGAAAAACAAACCAAAACAAAAAGGCGCAGGGGTTACAAGATACGAGCATAGTCTATACTGGGCTTAGCAGACACTAAAAGAACAAAATCACTGTAGCTTATACCATTTTCCCTATGTTGCGAGAAATTAATCTATCCTGACCCCAGAGTATGAACGATGCAATGCACATGCATTCCCGAGGCCTGAAAATCGATTTAAAAAACCATTTAGCATCCTTGCGGAGTGGAGAGCGGTCCACTTGGCCTGGGGAGATCCGGGAGTTCGCGGAGATACCCACTCCCTGCCCACCACCCCGGCTGGCGGAGAAGCCCTCCGTGGAGCCGCTGGGCCGGCCGGTCCTAACCACACACCTGCAGGTTTGCAGGGACACGGGCGTCTGCCGAGCAGCCCTCTCACGAGGCGCTAGACCTCGCTGCAGGGGAGGTGGGCAGCCGCCGTGGGGAGGGGAGGCGCGCTGCCGACACAGCAGCCCCGAGCCGCTTGGGCAGGTGGGCGGCTGGTCTTCCGCTGAAGGGTTTACCCCCTTCAGGGCGAGAGACAGAGACGCAGACAGAAAGACAGAAGAGGGGAGCGCGCTCAAGCTCGCTCGCTCGCCTTTAAACCCGGAGCCACCTCCTCGTCACCTCCTTACCCCAGACATCTGCCTGCTGGAGGCTTCTCGTCACCGAGCTGCTCTCGGAAGCAGGTGTGCAGTCGTGGTCAACCCTGGTTTGCTGAGAGGAACCCTTTTGTGGCCGCTGAACACAGGCCCATCCCTTAGCACCAGTCCTTTCTGTCCCTGTCCCTTCGGCTCCCGTAAGACATCCTTGTCTTAGATTCATAAATGTCGAGGAGAATTAAGGATGTTCGAGGCGACCACCCGGGTACCAACAGCCACACGAGACAAGACAGAGGCCCGATTTCCTTCTTGGGCTTCGGATGGTTCTCATTCACAGAAACTCGCAGCCAGTGCCGTCTGACCGACCGTGTCGGCACCAGAGACGGGAAGCTCCGGCACGCCTGGCCACGGGCTACGTGGTCTCACGTTTTCCTCAAGGATCCATAAGAGGAAGGGACTTCGCTCAAAAAGCCAGCTCAATCCAGTCTCCGTGGCCCGCGGAGCACGTGAGAACATGGAGAAGCCGCAGGGTCACCTGAAGGACCGCCAGCAGCACGGGGTCTTTGGTGCGGAAAGTGCTAGAATCCTACGATGGGAATCTCGGGAATTCTCACTTTGCAACGAGCTAGCGCCCAGGTGAGCCTCTGGCTCCGCCGTGTGCCTCGCCCGGCGGCCCCCGCTCCCAGGGCAATGGCGGGGAGACGGTGGGCTGGGACCTTCCCTCACTCCATGGCAGGTGGACACAAGCCTCTGCGTGTGGCCCTCAAGAGATGGAATTTGACTTCCAGTGTGGACCTTTCCAGGCCACGGAGCACAGGCCCCAAATCAAAACGTGTGTGTGTGTGTGTGTGTGTAAGCGTGCACACCACAGAGGGGGCTGTGTGCCTGCGTGTGAGCACCTGCGTGTTCCCCACGGACACTCTCAGGCCAGGAAATGTTGCAAGAGCTGATGGTTAGTATGAGGCGAGGACCCCTAGCCAGAAAAGGACCACCGAAGGGACTCGGGACCCGGGACCCCACCCGTGACATTCGGGCGCTCAGTCTGCCCGGCGCACGCCTGACCCTCCTTGTCCAGATTCTGTTAGTCTCCCCGGGGGAGGGGGGAGACCGGTGGTGAAGTTTTCACGAAAGGCACAGTGTGAACCATGGACGGGCCAGGATGCGCCAGGTAGACTGAGGGCCAAGGCAGGGGCCCGGGAAGGAGGGAACACGTGTCTAGCTGCCTTCTGTGGCCCCATGTCGGGTGGAGGGGGATGGGGATGGGGACAGGGACAGACCTGCCCCCGGAGAGGTGGCCAGATGGGGCCATGGGGGGAGACGAGCCACGAGAAGCATGCTGTCGGGAGTATAGAAAGGAAAAGGCAAAGCAGCCGCGTGGCAGGTGGGGAGAGGATGTGGCTTCAGGCCGTGACGACAGAGGGGACCGCGGGCCGGCCCAGCCCAGGAGCCGTCTACACGCGCGGGCGCCCAGGCCTGTGGAGACAAGCAGACCGAAGGGTTTCTCCGGGGAAGGCTCACCGAGGCTCTGGCTCCTGCAACCGCCTCTAGGGATCTACAACACAAAAAGACAGAAAGAGAAAGAGTGTTTAGAGG
Source organism: Enhydra lutris kenyoni (assembly GCF_002288905.1). Classification (NCBI taxonomy): domain Eukaryota; kingdom Metazoa; phylum Chordata; class Mammalia; order Carnivora; family Mustelidae; genus Enhydra; species Enhydra lutris. The sequence continues at coordinate 34,119,693 of NW_019154097.1, forward strand.
GAGGCCGGCGGCTCGGGGCGGGCATCTGGTCTGCACCGCCCGGGAGGGGGACAGCTCTAGAGCGTGGAGTGTTACCATGGGGCACGTCGGAGATAAGGAACTTTCACGGTCTCTGGTCGCCTCAGGGGCCAGCCTTCCCTTCAGGGGGAAGAGAGGCCCACGCGGCAGACCCGCGCCCATCCACCCCCGACCCCTCTTTCTGGGTCCGCTGAGTTTCGGAAGAAAGAAATGCAACCCGCTTTCCAGGCGGATGCAAGGAATTTCAAGGCCTGACTCTCTCCCCTGACCGACACTGTCGGCGCTTTACCAAAAAAACCCAAAAAACCAAAAAAAAAAAACCAAAAAAAAACCCCCCAAAAAACCCAGTAAAATCTTGGTGAAAAGGAAAAACCTGTTACTCAGCAATCAACAGTGAAAGTTCTTCATCCGGAGTGGGGAGGAGAGGAAGGCGACAGAGACTCGGAAAGCCCTCAGGTGCGCACAGGGCGAGAGACAGAGCAGGTGTCATTTAAAAGGGTGGGGGAGGGGCAGAATTTTAAAAAAGCATTTGGCCGGAAAAGGTCCCCATGACTGAAGACAACAGAGTTAAATGCCCGGATTACACAGAATCATTTTCTCGGAAAAGGTGAAAAATCATTTAAAATACACAACACTGAGAAAAATACGTTTATTAGAGAGGCAGATACGAGGGTACAACCAGGAGGAGCCAGACAGATTCGTTTCTTTCAGGGTGAGAAGAGAGAGAGACAATCATTTTGGCCGTGTTGGAGCAAAACTTACTCAGAACACAAGTGTCTACAATAAAGTCAAGGCTGAGCAGCCAGCGGGGGACCTAGTCCTTCCGGCCTCCCCAGCGGTTACAAAACAAAAACGGTCATTAGGCAGCAGAATCACCAATAAAACAAACAGACAAGAGAGTCAAACGTTAAAACAAGGAATTCAAGTCATCCTTTTAGTTTTTAAACGGCAGTATATACAAATATATGGGGGGCGGGCGGGCGGGGGGATTTCGGACATACTTAACAGAAAGCAATTTAAAAAACCAAACTGAACCATGAAAGAAGAGATCCAACTGACCACTGGACGTTCCTCTAGTCTAAATATTTTGGCAATTATTAAATAGTCACATTGTAGACCACACACACACACACTCACACACACACACACACACACGAGTGCACGGCGCAAAAACCGCTGCTTTGAGTTCTGGGCATGAGGAAGCAGCAGCCCCTCGGCCTGGGAGGGGTTGGCGGGAGGCAGTGTTCTTGGGGCTGCCCGCAAGTTTAGAAACCCGTGGGGAAGACAGGCTTCTATGCATACACGAGGAACCTCGAAATGCGTCTCTAAAATAAAAGGAGAAAACTTTACCCACAAGCTGAGACTTGGCTTCTTTCATTTTAGCAGATAACCAGGGGTGGTGGGAGGGGGTTGAAAAATACCAAAGTCTATTCTGGGCAGAAATGGGAACTCTGATTCTTTGGGAGTGGTTTCAGGACTTCTCCTAATACTTGGTGTGTTGGCTGGCTGGCACCGAGGCACTGTTCCATCCCTCGTCCGCAGCTGCCTGTGCTAAGGGCCTGGGGCACACAACTTAACATCACAAGCATTCAATTATGCGCCCAAAATCAACACGCGCCCCCACCCCCACCCCCACAAACCAACTGAGCCGTTTTCTGAATCAAATTTGCACAACTGTTAAGAAAAAAAAACCACCTAAATAAATAAACCCACAACAACGTCATGGAATGCCATACTTTCCAAGGGAGGCTTCCAAAGGCTCTCGTACTCTTGGCCATTTTAAGACTTTGTCAGTGTTTGGGTCACTTCCTGTAGCAGTTCACAGGCTGGCAATGGGTCCCATCATTAGACAGAAAGCTCTGGTTCTAATAGCTGAGGTCCCCTGTTCGCCTGGGTCCATGCCCAGCTCTGTCACCTCCCCCAGCCCGTGAAGAGGAGGAACCCCGCGGCCTCAGGGTCAGCAGAGTTACTTGTGGGGAATATTCACAAAGGGGAACAGAAACGATTTTCCTGAGAGGTCTGGGGTCCAGGGTGAATGGCTTTATCGATATTATGTCAGCAAAGGCGGAACAAGGCACGAGAAACCAGAATCACAAAATGATATTTTTGAAAAGCGGGCTGACCAATGTCCGTTTCCTGCTTTGGGCATTTGTATCACAATTCCATCCGAAGCCACCACTTGGGGCGGGGGGGACACACCTGCTCAAGGGTACACGGGACGGCTCTGTACGGTCTTTGCAACTTCCTGGCAACCAATCATTATTTAACAACAGACCGTGTATTAAAAATCAGGCTGTTATTAACGTTCATGAAGTTCCATTCTGGTGGTCCTGGGGAAATGAGAACTTTCTGAGAGAATCCACAAGAACCTGTAACAGTGGGGCCCCCTGCTGTTGTTTTTATTAAATCAGCTTTTTTTTTTTTTTTTGGTAGAATCAACTTTAAATCGATTTGCGCTTATAAAAGGAGCTCACGGTGTAAAAGCAAGGAGCTAATTTCCTATTTAAAAGTAGGAAGGACATGAATAAGTAATTCTCAAAGCCAAATAAAAAGAAAATCAGAACCTGACCCCTCGGCCGTGAGCCCTTCATAGCTGGTTCTCTGGGACCGCAGGGTAGATTCTCGAAAGGGGCGCACAGCTGGGGCGGGGCACGCCTGTGATCCATTTCACCGCCTACGCTGCCGATTTAAAAAACGCAAATCCCCACGCGACCCAGATCCCTTTCAAGACGGTGAAATACTTTAGTCTGGTTATGGTTCATTATGTAAAATAAAACGAGCTAGCAATTCTAAAATGATTTTTCAGTAAATCCATATTTTGGGTCTTAAAGATGCCAAGGATCAAAAAAACCAACCAACCGAGCCAAAACACGAGTGCGGACGCAATGAGCTTCGGGGGGGTTCTGTGTGTAGAAGCAGCTGCTGCCCCTTACAGCCTCACCTGGGCACCTGGGAGCTGAAGGCCGCTCCTCTGGCCACAAAAGCTCCAGCAGAAGCTCGCTGGGTTTTCGGTCAGTTACGGAAACAGCACTAGGGCATCTGATCGTCTCTGTCAAGGGCAGCGGGGAGCTCAGGGCCTCGTGTAAAAGTCTACTGGCTAACCGTGGACCAAGCTTTTCCAGTTTTCGGCTGGTTCTCTGGGATCATGCAGACGGGAGAGGAAAACACGACGATCTACCAATGGTCTTCAACACGTTGAAGGAAAAATACACACATTTAGTACCAATATAGGACTCGTCTTATTCTTTCCTCGAGGAGGGGGAGGTTTTATTGATGACTTCCTCCAAAGCAAATGATTGTAAGATCAAACGAACGAGCGCGGTTCAAGTTACGAAGTTTCAAAACGTAACATCCTAAGGGGGTTGCGTTCACGGCAGTTGCGAGAGAGAAACAGAACGGAAGTCTTGCCCACCCTGCTGATGTGTGTGAACTTTTAAAATTCAGAAATAGCAATTAGAAGCTAGAAGGCAACTTTTTTTTTTTTGATACCTACAGATACTGCCAGAGGAAGAACTGTTTATCTGAGCTCAAATGACAAAATTGTAAATTGGCAGTTGGCAGCTTTCCTGGTCCTATTCCATGAGCAAGTGAAACGTTTTATAGTCAAAACCGGCCAAGGAAATCCGGGTGTCGAGCGCCCACCAGCCCACCACGTGGCCACGGGACAGCACGCACTCCGGGGTCCTCCGGCTTTGGAAGAACCGCCCGGAACAGTCATAGTTGTGGGGACAGACAACTCCAATTTTTTTTTTTTTAAGTTGTATTAAATATAAGTCTTAGCACCTTTGGCATTTTTGTCCAAATAGACTTCGACGTACGAAGTGGGGACATAACCCTCTTCGTCTTCGTTTCTCCGAATGCGGGTCCACCCGTCGCCTTTGTCTTCCTCGATCACGTACAGCGTTTCTCCTTCAACTACGGAGATGGTCCCTTCATTCTGACCTGGAGAAGCAACATCAGAAGGGGTCAGGCTTCTCGCCGAAGCCAGGCGGAGCGCGAACGGGGAGCCTAGCAAGGGAAGAGGGGCAGTGAGGGAGGGACAGACGCATGGACCCTGCAAGGGCTCATCCCACGCAGAAGTTTCCAGACCCACCCCCCCCAACAATGCTTCTCCAGTCCTCCAGGGAGCCCCCTCTCTCTCCCAGGAAGCCAGGTGCTCCCCCAGGGGACATCTTTGGTCTGCTCGTCTCTTGTGGGGAGCGTGCGCTTATGGCTTTAATGACACCCTTTCAGACACTGTCCCCACTCGTTAACTGGGGTCCCCAAGACCACTTGCTGACGTTACTGCCCCAGAACAGCGCCCACTGCTCACACAGCGTTCTCAAGCGCAGACTGGCCAGGGAGCTGCTTACAGGGGTGCCGTCGGGGTGGGGCCGAGGCGTGGGAATGAGATTAAGATGGCAACCGTGAACCTGGAGCTTTCTCGTCCCACCACACAGGTGGTCTGTCGTGAGAAGATCTGGAAGATCCCTCTGTCCCAGAGCTTCCCAAACCTACCTGAGCTCAGCCTGCTTCTCCCACGGCCTCCTTCGCATCTTTCTCCACGGACATCATTCTGGCAACTCCAGGCTAATCTTTCAAACCCTTCATCCCTGTTCTCCCACTGGTCCCCCACACGTGACAAGACATATCCGAAGGCGCAGCTCGAACGGTGCCAACGCCCCGCTCAAACGTCTTCAACAGCTCAACTGCTGCCAGATAAAATCCAGACGACTCTCTTACCCCCTAGTCTCAGATTCTATCATTCCCACCTCAGATGTCTAAGCTCCAGCCCCACGAGCCCACGCTTCCCTCACCTTCTTCCCTCCGATGCACAGAGGCCTGGAGAGTTCCCTGAATTAAATTCTCTGAAGGAAGTGAGTGCCCTGTCCCATGAGCGCCCAGCACTCCGTACCCCACCTCTGGTACATGCCACCAGCGGACCTCCCCCAAATGTGTGTGTGTCCTCGTTCCCCAGGGGCAGACGCCACACCAGCCCATCCCGTACCCCGTCCCTCTGGGGGCTTTCCAAGACAGGATCTCCTGGATGAATGGATAAAATCATCATGGGCTGCCTGGGTGGCTCAGTGGGTTAAGCCTCTGCCTTCAGCTCGGGTCATGGTCTCAGGGTCCTGGGATCGAGCCCTGCATCGGGCTCAGCGGATAGCCTGCTTCCTGCCCCCCTCTTTCTGTCTGTCTGCCTACTTGTGATCTCTCTCTCTCTGTCAAATAAATAAAATCTTTTTTAAAAAAATCATCAGTATTCCACATTATCTGCTGCAAGTAAGCTGCATGAACGCTGTTCCATTGGGCAGAATAACGGGCAAAACATGCAACCTTGAACCAAATAATGATGATGACGGTGAGCGGAACACAGGGTAAAACGAGTGAGAAAGATCTGGAAGGCTTCGGAAGAAGGTCCAGTCATAGCAGACGGGACAGCGTGCACAAGCGGGGAACCGGGCGGACACAGGTCACCTTCGAACGTGTAGAGGGCTTTGCAGGTCCCGATGGCGGGCAGGGGCTCCTCCTCGTCAAACTCGTCGTCGAAGTCCGTGGCCAGCACCTTCCCCTCACCCTCCTGACTCTGCTCCTCCGTGTAACTGCCATCCGGGCTGCTCAAGAGAGGAAACCACGCAGCAACTATAGCGACTGCCCAGAGAAGCGCTCGCCCCCTGCCCCCCGACCGCTGCCACCAAGGCCACCTCGGGTCACCCTGCGTGCTCCATCGCCGCCCCACGCGGCCCGAGGGACCCACGCCGTGGGGAAAGGGCAGGTCAGGCATCTCGGGCTCCTTGGTATACAGAGCAAGTGCCTCCGCTCGTTTCTAGACTCCAGAACTGCAACACGGACACAAAGCAAAGCTGCCCCCGCCGGACGGCAGGCGCGGCACAGATACTGTACCTCTCGCGGTCCTGGGCGCAGCTGTTGACCGTGGCCGGGTTCTGGGCGTCGAACATTCCACTCTGCCGGCGGGCCTGCTCGCTGCGTGCCGGCAGCCTACCCTCCACCTCTGCCAGCCAGGCCTGCAAGCAAAAGCCACCAGAGACAGCGCAGCTGAGGGCCCGGCCCGGGAGTCTTGAAGGCCCCGGATTCAGGGGGGCTCCATGGTCCCTGAGGCTGAGATTCAAGAAGGGCCACACGCTTGGGGGGGGGTCTCCTGTGTCTCTGCATGCAGCTGTACCAAGTACCCACACACCACGGCTCCCAGCCCGTCTCACGCTGGAGAAGTAGAAGCAAGTGGGCTTAGGCCACTGTCACAATGTGGCAGAAAGAGCGCTGGACTGTGTTACAATCTTGGGCTTTTTTTTTTTTTTTTAAGTAGGCTCCATGCCCAGCGTGCAGCTCAGTGCAGAGCCTGAATCTCCAACCGTGAGATCAAGACCTGAGCTGAGATCAAGGGGGAGCTTAACGACTGAGCCACGCAGGTGCCCCGCTACTCTTGGGCTTTTGAAAACAGCTGTGTGAGATCAATCAGGTTAAGTCGCTTCTGGTTCCTTCTGGCTCCAAAATTCTGTGACCGTGAGCTCCCGCTGGAGAAGGGGCTCCTGTCCCACAGGAGCAGAGACTCCGTGTGAAAGCTACGTGCACCTTTTGTTTTGAGGAGTGAGTCACTCTTTTTAAGGGTAAAGAAATGCGTTTCCAGGAAATCAAATTAAGATAAAAAATAAACTTATCTTGGGCAACATTTAAAATAGTGTCGAAAAGGCCAGAGGAAAAAAATGACCAGGAAAGAACATTTCGAGGTTCTAAACCCTCTAACTGATTGGCGGAGTCTGGAAAGAGTCTTAAAAAGCTGTTATCTGACCCTTCGTTGCTAGAAGTTACCGATTCCGACTGGCACGATCAGTCACTGCTACATTTTTCCATGTTCTGTAGCCTCAAAATTTGTGGGTAAAAGCAGCCTTCTGCCCATAGCTCTTGAGTGCTCTCTCTCCCTCCTTAAAAACTATAGTATTTATCTTTCCTACTCATTTCTAATTGGTGTCTCTCAGTGGTTGTCACCTCTATAACCTTTTGATAATGGGTCCTTTGTAAGAACCGTAATGTATCTGACTTGATTTTTTTAACTTCTGGATTCACAACAGCCCACGCACAACTGTCCCCTTCATCAGCAGGGGCTGGAACAGGACCGACCAAGCCAAGCACAAAGGACAAGGTGTACAAATACATTGATCAGTGCTGGATTTAGGGGAGTCCTGGGCCGAAGGCATGCCACGGGGCAGAACAGCCAGGGGTGTGACCACTTTTCCTTTTATCATGACTCGCCAACCTCCCCCCTCCCAACACCCTCCAGCCACACGTCTTGCACGAATCTCTGGTGTGCTACGGCATGAACCCAGCACGACCCCCAGCCTTTCCTCGGTTTCTTTTTCTTCCAACAGGGCTTTTCACGCGCAGCGTCTTCATACCTCAAATTTCTGGGCTTCTAGTCGCAGTTTTTCTATATTTTGGCTCACTTCGGTTAATTTATGATCCAAACTGGCTGGGTCTCCCATCTGAGGATTCTTTAGGTAAACATCTTTCATTTTTGTGATGGCATCTCTGGAAAGAAAGAGGGAGCAGGACACAGTAAAGGTCAATGTCATCCGTCAAGTGTCTTCTCCTACCGCCCCACACGCCGCACGGACCGGCACATGGGATGATGGCATCACAGCGCGGGCTGGAGGGGAGTATTGGGAGCTGCTTTCATCCTAAAACTCCGTAAGAATTCTGCTCCCGAGGTCTGTATAATCCAGAGACGGGTATTAAAATTTCGGTTGCCTTTTCTGAATGGTATCTGGTACCTCCCATGGCCCTCCGAGATTGAGAAACAAATCAGTCACGTCCCTCCCTTCGCCCCCTACGATGAAAACAGAACTCCAGCTGGCACTCTGGGTCCCACGGGCTCCCATGTGTTCCCCTCGTGGAGGAGCACAGTTAACAGCTTTGGAAATTTTATGACACACTCTTTTAACTATTAAGAAACCGAACCCAGTTGGTGTCCATGACAGGTGGGCAACCGAGCCTCAAGGCGACCCAATGCCAGGCCCCACGCCCTTCCTGAAGCCGGGAGGGCAGCCGCCCGCAGCGGCCTGAGCAGATAATCCCTCCAGGAGTGTGGCAGCCATGCCTGGGGCTATCTCTGGGACCAAAGGGCTCTATTAATTTTGAATTCTGGCTCCGAGGGACTGAGGGACTTTCCGTAGGGTTCCGTAGGGTTCGGAGATGTTCAAAGTTTAGAGCAAATGACTCTGCAGGTGGTAAGGGGCCAACTTTAATGAGCTTCAGTAAAAGGCAGCCTTGACCTGTTATACAACATAGGACCAATGAAGCAAACCCAGTTAGAGTTATGGGAAATAGTTTAACTGAAACTATAGAAATAATAGGAGGAGAATTTCCCAAAGTCCCCATCCGGCCTGGGCCCGCCCCCTTGCATCTGAGCCCGCCCAGCCCACTGCTCCTTTGTGGGTACCCACCATCCGCTTCCCCTGAGGCCACATCTCCCCTGCAGCCCTCCCTCCCCCTGAACTCCCTGGCCCCTGACTTTGCTCCCCTTCCTTCTTTCCCACCCCGTGAGTCTCTCTCCAACTCCATACGTTTGTTATTATGCTTATTACTGTTCATCCTCCGTCTCTTCCTACTTCAGTGGAAGCTCTGGAAGGAAGCTCTATGGGCTCAAGCTCTTTTGTTAACTTGGTATCTCCCCAGGGGCGGGACACTATGTGGCACACAGCAGATGCTGAGTAAGTATCTGAGATGAATAAATGCTCTTACAACAAACAAACTGTAATGTCCGCCTTTACCAAATTCCTTTCTTTCTTTCTTTTTAAAATTTTTATTTATTTATTTGACAGAGATCACAAGTAGGCAGAGAGGCAGGCAGAGAGAGACCAGGAAGCAGGCTCCCCGCTGAGCAGAGAGCCCGATGTGGGGCTCGATCCCAGGACCCTGGGATCATGACCTGAGCCAAAGGCAGAGGCTTTAACCCACTGAGCCACCCAGGCGCCCCACCAAATTCCTTTCTTGACCTTATGGCTACACCTCCAGCTACTGCCCCATCTCTCGGCAAAACTTTTCCAAAGACTTGTCAAGATTCATTACCTCTGTGATTCTCCAACTCCTGTCTCTCCTCATAGGTCTCCCCAGATGTATAACTTTATTCGTCTTTTCAAGGAACCAACTTTTGGATTTGCTGATCCTTTTTGTTGAGTGCGTATGTTTTTCTGTGTCATTAATTTACCCTCTTTTCTTGCTTCTGTTTTCTTGGGTTCAATCTGCTGTGCTTTTTCTAACTTCTTGTGACAGACACTCAGCTCACTGATGTTTAGTGTTTTTTGTTTTTGATACATATGGAAAGCTATAAAGTTCCCTTTGTGAATGTTGCCTCAGTGACAGCCCAGTGATGTGTGGAATGTGGGTTCAGGTTCAGCTCTGCTCCGATATCTTCCAATGACTTTTTTTGTGTGTGTGCTTTCAGTGTATTTCTTTTTCTTTCTTTCTTTCTTTTTTTTTTTAACATATAATGTATTATTTGTTTCAGGGGTACAGGTCTGTGTTTCCAATGTGTCTCTTGATTTCTTCTTTAGTCTCTGAGTTATCTAGAGCTACATTTCTTAATTTCTAAATGTTTGTTATTGGTACCCAACTTTACTGCAGGCTTTGGAGAACACACCTTGAATGGTGTCTGGCCTTGGATTTTGTTGAGATCTGTTTTGTGAAAACAGGATATGCTCAGGTTGTTGGAAATGTTCTATGTGTGCTTGAAAAGAATGTGCACCATTAAATTATTGGATAGACATGTCTGAGGTCAATTCTGTCAATTATATTATTTAAGTATTCTGTCCTAAAAACGACAGATGTTGGTGAGGATAAGGAGAAAGGGGAACCCTTCTCATTGGTGGTGGGAATGCAAACTGGTGCAGCCACTCTGGAAAACAGCATGGAGGTTCCTCAAAAAAGTTGAAAATAGAGCTACCTTACAACCCAGCAATCGCACTACTGGGTATTTACCCCAAAGATACAAATGTAGTGATTCGAGGGGGCACATGCACCCGAATGTTCACGGCAGCAATGTCCACAATAGCCAAACTATGGAAAGAACCTAGATGTCCACCAACAGATGAATGGATAAAGAAGATGTGGTCTATATATACAATGGAATACTATGCAGCCATCAAGAGAAATGCATCTTGCCATTTGTAACGACGTGGATGAAACTAGAGGGTATTATGCTGAGTGAAATAAGTCAATCAGAGAAAGAAAATTATCATATGATCTCTCTGATATGATGAATTGGAGAGGCAACATGTGAGGTTTGGGGGTAGGGAAGGAAAAAATGAAACAAGATGGGATCGGGAGGGAGACAAACCATAAGAGACTTACTCTCACAAAACAAACTGAGGGTTGCCAGGGTGGGTATGGAGAGGGTGGTTGGGTTATGGACATTGGGGAGGGTATGTGCTATGGTGGGTGCTGTGAAGTGTGTAAACCTGGCGATTCACAGACCCGTACCCCTAGGGCAAATAATACATTATATGTTAATAAAAAAATTTAAATTAAAAAAAAAAATTCTATCCTGAATCTGTTAATCTGTTCTACCTGTCACTCAGAGAACTGCATTAAAAATCTCTTTCAACAATGATGTGTTTGTATTTCTTGTACATACTCATGTCAAAGGGTTAACAGTATAACCTTTTCTATGTTTTAAGATTGACAGTTCTACAGCTTTAAACTGAGCTGTCTGTTCCTTGAAACATGTAATGTTATGAAGTTGACCTTCCTGAGCTGAATAGTTTGAGGGGGTTTTTTTTTGGCCTGAAGGTCAGTCATCTTCTGGCTGGCACTGGCCAACCAGTATCTTTTTCCATTCTCTTATTTTCAACCTTTCTATACCTAGATGTTGGTTTTTTTTTTTTTTTAATACCTTATGAGTTAGCTGTGCCTTTTATAGGCTGTGGATTTGGTGTTGTTGTAGTTTTGTCTAGTCTGAAAATCTAATCGGAACATGTAGTCTGTTGACATTGAACATACTCATTTTATTTTACAGATTCTATGTGCCAGGCACTGGTCCAAGGACCTCCCATACACCGACACATTCAATTCCATTAACTTCCTTTTCAAGATGAGGAAACAGAGGTAAGGTTAAGAGGTTAAGATCAAGAAGAGGTTAAGAAGCTTGTCCAGGGGCGCCCGGGTGGCTCAGTGGGTTGAGCCTCTGTCTTAGGCTCAGGTCATGATCTCAGGGTCCTGGGATCGAGTCCTGCATTGGGCTCTCTGCTCATCAGGGAGACTGTTTCCCACCCCACCCTGCCTACTTGTGATCTCTGTCTGTCAAATAAATAAATAAAATCTTAAAAAAAAAAAAGAAAGAAAAGAAAAAGAAATAGGTGGAACCAGGTTTGAACCCAGGGTATTAAAAAAATTTTTTTTTTAATTTTATTTATTTAAGTAATCTCTACAGCCCACGTGGGGCTCGAACCCACGACCCCGAGATCAAGAGTCGCACACTCCTCTGAATCAGTCGGGTGCCCCTGAACCCCAGGGTATTTTAAATCTACCCTCACGCTTTGTGCTTTGATGAGTCCTGCCTTGTTCCTCTTGGACAAGACGTAAGTTGCATGAGAGCAGAGGTTTTCAAGTGTTTTGTTCACCGTTTTATTTCCAGGGTCTAGGATATTTCCTTGCACACAGTAAATGCTCAATAAATAGTCATCTAGTAAACTGTTAAATGGCACTGGCCTTCTTATCAGCAGGGTCGCTGTGAGCATTAAAAGGTTAACCAGCTTCTACGGCCACAACCCAAGTGGCAGAGAAAGTTTTCTACCTAATTCTTGGACAACAGTGTCCATGACCTTCTACAATGTCGTTTCAAATACCTGAATCAGAACTTCTCACTCCTGTACGGAATATAACTGCTCAGTTATTCCATAGGCCGAGGTGTAACGGGTTGATACATGCAGGACCCTTTTTATATTTGGTTCCGCATGTAATAAAAAGGATAAAGAACACTTTCATGAGGTGTGTTTCTAACACAGAACAAAGTTAATTATCTGTGTTGTTATTTGTTATGCACAGTAACAGTGTCCATAAAACCACCCATCTGGGGCGCTGGGGGGGCTCAGTCGGTTGAGCGTCCCACTTGATTTCAGCTCAGGCCAGGATCTCAGGGTCGTGGGAGCCACATCAGGGCTCTGAGCTGGTGGGGAGTCTGCTTGAGATTCTCTCTCTTCCTCTGCCCCTCCATGCCCCCGACCCTCTACCCCGTGATCTCTCTTACTCTGTCTAAAAAACATTAAAAATATAAATAAAATAAACAAATACATAAAACCACCCACTTTTCAGAAGTTGTTCTATCAGCAGTAACCAACTATTTTTTTGTACTAAAACTACCACTTTCATGGGGCACCTGGGTGGCTCAGTGGGTTAAGCCTCTGCCTTTGGCTCCGGTCATGATCTCAGGGTCCTGGGATCGAGCCCCGCATCGGGCTCTCTGCTCAGCCGGGAGCCTGCTTCCCCGCCCCCCCGCCTGCCTCTCTGCCTCCTTGTGATCTCTGTCTGTCAAATAAATAAATAAAATCTTAAAAAAAAATAAAATAAAACTACCACTTTCATACTAAACTGTACTACTGCCTAATCGATTTTGTTTGTTGGCTTTTCGCATGACCAAATTTTAACTCCAGCTTTGCCACAACGAAATTTATGTAGAATCCCTCTTTGGCCTGTTTACAGGCCAAAAAACCTCAAGTTATCTTTTAGAAAATCTCAAATAGATGAATGATTCCCCTATTCACTCAGTGAGAATTTATAAGGCGAGAGACAATAAATAAAGTGATTTTTCCATCCGGATCACTAGCAAGTAGCCCCTAAGTGACAGCAAAGACCTACGGGCTACAAATATGGGGAGGGAAGCACAAATGAAGAGATTATCAACTCTTTTCGTCTTATTTTTCGCCTATACACCATCCTGGGATCAAACTCACAGAACGGCTCAGAAAACGGGGAACCCCAGCTGTGGGATCCGGACATAGGAGCTTCTCAAGAGTGGGAAAACATCACCCCCCTGGCGGCTGGTGGTGTGTGTAATAAGACATAACGCGATTTGTTTTCTATACACTAGCAGTACGCTCTACAACAAGGTACAGAGATGTGAGAACCTCTGGGAAGGCTGACTGTCACTTATCCTCAAATAGGAAGACAAGGTAGGTTATTTTAGACCCAAAACTAGAATGTGGGGCAAGGGAGCGGGGTGGGACTCACGCCACGCTCCCCTTCCTCATTTTTACATATTTATAATTAAAAGAAAAGAGGGTGGGAGATGGGCAGAACAGGTGAATGGGACGAAGGGGACACTTATCGCGATGAGCCCCGAGTCACGCACAGAAATGCTGGGTCACCGTAGCGTCCACCTGAAACTAACAGAGCACTGGATGTTAACTGTCCTGGAAATAAAATTTAAAACTTAAAAAGAAATAAAAATTAAAAAAAAAAAAAGAAGTATAGAAATACAGAGGAAGAAAAAAACAGATAACCAAATGGATTTTGTTCCCCAAACTCAGAGTAAAACCTATTTGTTAAAAGAATTCTCCCGCTCTGCAATGAAGCCATCCAGTAGACCCTCCATGAAAAAAAACAAACAACAACAAGACCCCACACAGCTGAAATCAATACTCTTCTTGAAGCTAATTTGGGATTTCCCATCGTCCACACTAAACCTGAATCTTGTAATAAGTCGCGTCGCTCCACTCTACCTCTGATCCATCTCCTTCTGAATTTCTTTATTTAATTCATCGACTTTCTGCTGCAGCTTCTTCCTTCTCTGCTCGGGCGGGAGGTTGCTGAAATCCTCAGGCGTGGCACCCTGCGGACACAAACAGGCATGAGCGCGCGCTCGTCCCGGAGGACAGACACCGCACGACGTCTGCACGATGCAGCCCCCAGACACCGGGGGTGCCGAGGTCCACGTGTGTTTTCATGACCAAAAGGGAAGCTCTTTCCCAGGACACCCAGCTGAGATGTAAGATCGATGCATGCAAACTGCAGAGAAGTCCCACACACCGGCTCGGGCTCCAGGTCTGCCCGCCAAACCACCTCGGCCAAGGCAAGGAGCAAGGCTGCAGAAGGGGAGGGGGAGAAGAAATTCCGGCCCCCGCAAGATTCGGTGAAGACCACATTCTGAGGCAGATCCTTCCCTTGACCGTCAGTGTTGGCGGCAAATCTGGAGCGTGAAGGACGTCTGAGGTGTCTGCTCCCTTCGCACCACACAGGGACAAGTGCCCCCAACAACGGTCTCGTGTTGAACGCACCGCTTTACTCCCTACTCTGGGTCTTTCTTCCCACTTCTCCACACAGGCTGAGGCCCAAAGTTTCCATCCTCACCAAGTGACAGATGGGACGTCTGGTTCCTCAGAGAATGTGGGGGAAAAGGCCATTAAAACATCTATCCTCCCCCTCTCCCCCCCACCCCACCCCCTCCACTCTCCCCTCCACTGCCTCTAAAAGTCAGGTCACTCCTTTCTGACATCTGTAGGGTGACCTCAGAAAATCCACATAGAATGGGCCCCCGGACCTCCACACCAACTCCCCAGCATCCGAAAGCCATGCCAGCTGTTTCCAATCCAGCAGAAGGAGCCTATTTTGATATCTGGAACCCCTTTCAGAAACAATTAGGATCTTTCCTCAGTGCATACGGTCTCAGTAGAAAACCCCAACAGCGAGCTTCCAGACTCTTCCAGGCTCTTCCAGTTGCTTACGAGTCAGGAGCTTCGGCTAAAGCTGTTGGGGGATCAAGTGCCTTTGATTCCATGAAGTGATTTTCATAAACAAAGAGAAATGGATTCAATCGCCAGGGATAAGCCAAGGAATTTAAAAAGAGATTTTACTTTAGAGCCAATGAAACAGGCTGGCTGGGGCGCGGGGGTGGAAAGGAGAGGACCCGGGGAAGGTAATTCCAAAATCGAGCTGAATTGGCCAAGCAGCTGACATGGTGCTGGTGACCCCGGCTCCCTGGCTGCTTGGGACCAAGCGCCAGGGCTGCTGTGCCGGGAGGTGCGATGCAACCGCGCTTACCGCAAGGCCACGCACACACCTTGCAGCTGATGCTTAGACTCATGTGTGTGCGCGTGCCTGCGTGTGTTAGAGAAGGAGAGAGAGAGAGAGAGAGAGAGAGGAGTGAAACCAGAACACAAGTGGCTAGTCCGTCATGGCAAGCCAAGCAAGTTCAGTTGCCTCTAAAGCGAAAATGACCCAAACTCATCTTTCAGCACAGAAATCAATCAGGCTGCTTGTTTCCGTCCCCGGGCGATTCTCGGGTTGGAACACGTGCAACCCGAATCGTGTGCTTTTCACTTAGCTCCGCTCGAGCACCGAGCCCGAAAGCACAACACCTTGTCTTCCTGCCGAGGTTACTTAAATCACATCAGCATGTTTTCTAAAATTGAGGGGATTGTTTCGTTTTGTTTTTTGGGGGCTGGAATGCCATAAAACGAAAGGCACGCTGCTTCGGAAGCCAGGAAAGGCAGGGATGGCGCCAATGTTAATTCATTAATAGTTACTAAACCAAACTGCAGGCTAAGAGTCCCAAAGAATTTTTCCTACAAAGAATGGAAAAGTTCTCATCTCTGCGCTCGTGAATACAGCGGCCACACACGGCTACTGAGCCTTTGAAACATGGCCAGGGCAACCGTGGAACTGAATTCTACATTTTTATTGGATTTTAATTAACAAATATTTGAATCAGCTTGCGTGATGGATGGCCAGCGTATGGGATTCAGGGGTAGACTGTGAGCAGGTGTAAGGTTTGCAGTATAAACACTTGTGACTTATAAACAGATTCCTTACACAGCAAAAAATTTAACTTCAATTACTTACGAGAACTAACTAACTAACTAAATAAAGGAACAAATTAGGTCCCTTTCGATAGGTACTCTATGTTTCTGTATTGTTATTTAGAAACTAATCTCATGAACTGTGCCTCAGACAAACTTTGCGTTGCCCTTGGAGGCTGAGCTCACGGCTTCTTCTAGATCCGAAGGAGTGTTAGGTGTCTGGAAGTACCTTGAAAGGCCATTAAGACTTGGATGACTTTAAGCAATACTCTGACCCAGGATTCATTTTGCAACGAGGGAATTTATATTTCCAGCTTTGAGTCAGAGTAGACTTTCTGAAATCTTTGTTGTGGTCCAGTTTGGAAACAGACTGGCCCCACGGGTGGCACTGGTTTTGCAAGACGGGGTCAGTGCGTGTAGGGATGTTTTAAGTTGCTGCGGCTCTGGGAGGACCTTGTTTTACACACTTCTGGAATCAAACGCTTGCTCTGAGCCTCTCCCCGCAGGAGCACAGGCTACAAGCACAAGAAGCGTAAGCGGCTTCTTTGGAGTTCACACCTTTTCCGCTCCAGGCATCTTTGGGCAACACTTCCCTTCTTTACTGGCTTCCAAGTAATGGAATAAAGCAACAGTTCCATACCAACTTGGTCAAATGATTTCTATCTCAGGCAGAAAGACTGCCTAATTTTATTAATACTGCTATCTTTTGCTTCCAGCGCCTCAGCAAAAGAAGAAATACAGACAGGGCAAGGAAGAAACCCCAGTACCTGAGAGACTCCTACTTAATTGACCCAGTTCCTCCCAAATCCATGCTGTTGCCCAACTCAGTTCATTGAAACATTTAGGGTGTTTTCCTTCTCGTAGAGACCTTAATTAAGGACTAGTCTGGGGATTTTATTTCATAGTCTAAGAAATGTTCCATTTAATGAGATACTCGTTTTCTCTGGGGTTGGGTTAGTTGCCAAATACTGAGTCAGGCTGAAAAAATTCTGGAAATCCAAATGTATATGTATCCATGTACACACACACAAATGTGTAGATAAGGACCACCAGAAACTCTTATCCTGCATCATCAACAGCAATGCATAAAGTAGCTGACCTTATTCCTGGGTGAATTGTTACAGTGTATCATTGTCCATAATTTTAAGGCATTTTCAGCTGTGGTGTTTAGAATACCATGTAACTTACAGATTTCTGAAGTATAGTTAGGGGTTACAGAGTTAAAAAGTTTCTTTTAATAAATTTAATGATTAGTCTGTTTACTAGGGCTATGCGATTAGGTAGGAACAACACAGAACACTAAGTAAATTATTTTAGAAAGGCTTAGGAGGCTCTTTTCACTGTCCATAAAGTCATCTTGTGATTTCTTAAATCGGCTATGCATAAGGCACCCACATATTTATGTAGCGACTTAAAGATCCCATGGGTTGCAATTCTCCCAGGCTGCCTTGGACCTGAGTTTGAGACTGGCACCATTCCTGCCCATCTCCTTCAGGCTCACTGCGTTTTTCACCTGCTTCTGTGGCTCCCAGGGAGAATATCTTTAGCTGTTAAATTTACTTTTACTCCAAATGATCCATAAATAAACTCCCCAATATCAAATATGTACATTTCTGATCACATTTAAATAAAGTTTATTAATATCTGCCATCCTCTTAAGGCCCCGGTAAGAAAGGAAACCAAATCATGAGTTAAGCGTTAATTTTCTTAGCAACTTGAAAAGATTAAGATCGCCCCTAGTGGATTTTGGACCTTTGGATTGCACAAGTCTAACGAAGAAACACCAACGAAAGCATACGCAAGGGAAACATACACCCAAAAAACCTGATTAGATTTGGGACATGCATAGAAGAATTGTGCTTACCAGCTTGAGAGAAAGCTTCATGTAAAAATTGAAGAGGTAACAGGGGAAAAAAAGAGAGAGAGAGAGACAACACATCAGAAGAAGAGGAATTCGGTCAGTTGCACCGTATTAACATAACACATAAATTCACCTGTCGCTTGTGAAAATGACTTGCAGTGGATCTGTGCAAACGTTCACAAGAGGGTCTGGCCCCTGCCAAAACCTTCCTTTCGCTGCCACGTTGCCAGAGCAAAAAAAATAAAGATAGAAAAGGAGAGTTTCTGTTCACAGTTCTGTGTGGGTCACATCGGCCTGGTTATAAGCTAAAATAAGTTTACAATTGGTGACACATGCTGATAATAAAAGACAAAAATAATCACATAGCCTTTTGTTCACCACATTTCACATGGGAAGTTTTACTCACGGGGGGAGCTGAAGAGCGGTGACTTCCGCAACGTACAAGTAATGTATTTATTTATCTTAAGGAACTCTAATAAACGTGAAGACTGTCATTTCTCAAAGGCAGGAAGGCAAACTCTTGAGTGGGTGAACGCATAACCGGGGGCTGGAAGTTGCTCTAGGAAACCATCTGCAGGATCCAGAAAGCCTCTCTGCACCAGGCCAGAGGCAGGACGAGGCCCTTGCATCGCTCACCACCCCCCGCACCGTGGAAGGTGTGTTCAGAGGCTCACGTGCACTCTGAGTCCTACCCACGGGGGTTACAAAGCACCTGGAGAGCTAACTGGAGTAGCTGCCCTGAGAGTTACTGTTACGAAACAGCCAGTTATCTCAACTACCGAGGGGCACTCCTTGCTCTGCGTTTCCTGACCATCAGGAGGCAGCAGGTGCAATTTTGCTGGGCCTGGAGATTAGCAAAGGTAGAGTGACTACTGGACACAAAACAGATTAAAAGGCATCTCCAAATTATTAAAAAAAAAAAAAAAAAGAAACATTTGGCTCTTCGTTAACAGGTGAGACATACTCTATGGCCAGGAAGCAGTGTCTTGAGAACATGGTGCATTTTAACTTAGCTGTCGTCAATCCTAAAAGCTCAGGCAGCTGCGGTAGGATCAAAAATATGTTGGAGACCAAGGACCAAAGAACGAGCCCTTTGATTTTAAACTGGGAGTGCAGGGCATTAAAAAATTCCTTAACCAGGTTTAAAAAATCTTATTCTTAAGATGAACTAAAAATGGACACTTCTTTTCAAATAGGCATTAAGCTTTGAAAGAAATCTCCCCTACGGGGGAACAGACTTTAAGAGGCAGTGAGACAAAACTTTTGGGAGAACAAGGCAGCAGGTACAGGCACGCTCCTGACTCTCCCTGTGGCCCCTCCTGTGAGCTTTAGCACAGATCGGCTGATCACATCTTGAGTTCTTTACAGACAACACTCAGGGTGCACAGCGGAAAACTTGGCAAATATCTTCCTGGCAAAGCACGCTACCCCCTACAAATGTTTTCTCACACAGGATCGTTTAAACGTGGCAAATTTAAACACCTGCCATTTGAACTCTGTACACTACCTGTTCTCTCTTCGGCTACTTCCGTTACTTACACGAGCATATCAATTATATGTTCTTTCTTAAGCATTCCAGAAGAAGAATTCTAGCATCGAAACTAACAGCACAGGAATGATTACCACTTCATAATAAAAACGAGTCGTTAGGATCGAACATAAATCTGAGTACCCGTAGGAAATCCCGGATTTTCAAGACAAACGCAGTCTTCTGAAGTGGACAGTGATGGGCCCTCTACAAGAAGCACCATCACGGGGTGTGGTATCCTTGTAACACCAGTTTTCGGTCTTAAGCTGTAAGCCAGCCAGTTAGATCACTTAACATGGGAAACCGAAGCCTTTGAGAAAATACTTGTAAAGACTGCATTAGGTGCACCGCAAGACATCCGAGGAACTAGAAAGCGGTCAGTTTCAGGCAACGAGTAGGAAGCCTTGGGAGCCACACATGTCAATAACACATGAGGGGACACAGAGCCAGCGGGTCCATGTGTTACTGCACGGCCACAGGTACGAACCTCAAGTACGAAGAAAGGGGACAGTGAAAATAAGTACAGAAGTAACAGTTGAATTATGGTCCGTGAAAAGTCACAGGACTACTCTGTGACCTCGCCCACGCCCCGATGATTGTTTTGGTTCCCCAAGCTTCATGGCATGACCCCCTTACAGATCCATCTCTTCCACACGGGGCGGGGGGGTCCTCGCACGATCTACACGACCGCCGTCTGTAAGAGTGTCCTCCTGGGACCACGCTCTGCGGCTGTGGTTATGGGTGAGATTCTGCCCTAGAATCGCACCCGTGGACATCTTCTCAGACGGCAGTCACGATCAGCGAAGAGCGGGCAGAGCCAAGCTCCGTCCACTGCCGTTTTGGGGAAGCCTGGTTGTTCTTGGGAAGTTGGTTCCTTTTTCCCACCCGAGCTTTCCAGATAAAGTAACTTGGGGCTGACTTTATAGTAATAACTTGGCCCTTCCCGTGTCCAGGTCACCCAGGGGAGAATTTCGTTGCCGGGTCCCCAGTCTTGGTGCTATCCAAGGGGTTAGTACCTGAGCCATGACTCAATGCCTGGCCGTCACAGGTCAACTTACAACATAGTCCCTAGCTTCAAAAGCATACGTGGGTTTCCCTATCGTCCTCTTCATGAGTTCTTTGTGAAAACAGAAAGACTGAGTCTGCCAATAATCAGCAAGAGAACAAGATAAAATGAATAAAATTAAAGTGACCATAAAATTGTAACATCTGACAAACAATCAGTAAGGATTTTTCCAAACCTTTTGATCAACTGCGAAGGGATTTTTTCCATGCCATGAACTCTAACACATGGGGGGAAATGGGCCCATATTTTAGATTTAGAAGGCCCTTGTCAAGACCAGAAAGAGAAATCTTAATTTAAGACAACAAAATTACATTTGTAAATTGCAAGCAGAGACCACACTGTCTAGTTTCATTTTTCCTTGTCTTAGGTAAAGATGAAGAAATGGTTACGAAAGCTCGGTGGCATACTTTAGAAATGCTCAGTGAAACAAGATTTTCTTACAGATGCCAATGATTCACAACAACAAAAAAAAACATTTTATCCTGGTTCATTATTTAGACACAAAATCAGCTATGCTAAGAAATGTCTGCATAGGGGGTCACACATTCGGATAATAGGAACAAAGGACTGAAATCTGGATCTGAAAGCTGCAAAACACAATAAATTAATAGATGTGTTAAAATCACAGATCTGTTATTCTAGGACACTTTTCCTTTCTTTGGCACAACAGTCTTAAAGTTCTAAATGAGGAATGAAGGAAACAGAAGGACAGTATCATTTTCATCACGGGCCCCGTAATCCACGTACCTTCTGTGTTGAGATTGTTTTAAAATCAAATTTATTTCCCCAAACTTCAGATTTATTTTTCATTTCTGAACTTCCTAATTTTACTTCTGTGATGCATTTCCTTTTTCTTTTTTGTTCACTTCAACTTCCTGAAGGAAGGGACCTCCAACCTGACCCTCACTGAGAGCAGGCTGACCCAAAATGAAAGAAGCAGAAATATGTTTCTATTTATTCACTAATTCTTCTAGAATGTGTACGTGTGTGTTAACTCTCGGGAAAACAAAGCATGGATTAAAAAAAATTTTTTTTAACCGAGTTTTTGCTGAGCACAGATTTAAAGAGTAAGCAATAAAATTCATTTTGCTCATTTATAATTTTTAAAAGAGGGATTTTCCTCTAAATCATCATAAGAACTCATTTCTCATCCCCCCCCTTTTTTAAAGGGGTATATTTTTCCTAGCCATCTTTCCCGTACACTTATTGATTACTGACATTCTTTGGTCTTTTCCCAAACATTTAGAGAACATCATGAAATACAGATTCGGAAAACCATTTGCAACCAGCAGACTGTGGTGGTGTTGAGGGAATGACACAGACACAGAAACGAACGGTGAACAGTCACAAATATTCCACATACTCCATCGTGAGATTCCAAAAGACCATGCAGAGGTACTTGTTAGAATAAACGAGTGCTTTGGTCAAGGTCTTGTAAGTGGCCGAGAGATGGGTTAACTGACTTACAGTTAACATAAAACTTTATAGTGTTGCAAAAACACCCTGGCCAGATGCTGGAAATTCTTGCAGGAGTAAGTGGGACGGACGGGGAGTTTTCAAAGCCGGCCTGAGCGAGCCCAGGAACTGGGATCTAATTATAGAGCTCAACGCGGTCCGTCACCCACTTCCGAAGCTATGCTCTGCCTTCTAACAATGGCTCTCTTGAAATCTTGAGGAAATTACATCGTTAATTCTTAACCTGATATGCTGGGGAACCTTAAGACAAGATAATTTCGCCGACTATCTGTATCCTTTACAAAAATGTTGCGATCCCCTTATTAAAGGAACTCTGCATATACAGAATGGGGGGGTTGTCCCTCATTCTACTTATTTACTTATTTTTAAAATACGGGATGCTTCGAGAATTTGCATGTCATCTGTGCTAATCTCCTCTGTATCATTCCAATTTTAGTGTATGTATCACCCCTCGTTTTAGTCCCAGCTATTATACATTGACATTCTTTTTTACCCAAAGGAAGGGAAGAGTAAAAATTATGTTTCTACAGGAACACGTCCCACAGCCACTGCCTTGCAGTCCCCACAGATCGGGATAAAAGACCTTACTGGGCCCACGTGTCCGTTTACTCCTGACCGCCATGCCTCGATCTGGGGATGGCTTTGACTACACGGATCAGTTCGATTTATTTGGGAGGCTCCAAATGACTTTATTCCACTTTTGTCCTCGCAACCAAACGGGCAACTCCTTTTTGTCCCTGGATCAGCTGCACAAAACCCCGTGTGTCTGGCACAGGTGTTCCTAACCGAAATGGCAAGCTGGAGTTGAGAGGACGTCCACTAACGAGTCAACCCTGTCCTAGCGGATGCTCCCCGAGTGTGGACGTCACAGAACCTCGGACGACGAGCAGGCTCTCTGACTTTACCTCTTCCTAACCTCATCTTTTGGGGCCTCAGTTTTCTTACCAGTAAAATAAGGATGTCATAGTGCCCAGGCTCACAGGGCAGTCGAAGACAACCACGGAACAGAGTCTGGTCCCCCACCAGCACTCAGTGAATGTTAGCTGCTTATTATCTCCATCTCTAACGATAAATCTGGCCTTAGGCCTCTTCCAGCCAACAGACATTTTCTCACCATCTTCTAAGTTCCCCAACACAGCTCAAGAAACCACCGTAACCTCGTGACATTTCCCCCTCAAACTCTGAGGCTTAGCTCAGACAGAAGCAGCTCTGTGACCCTCATGCTGTTCTCAGCAACCATCAGGCAAATGTTTTCTGCGTCTACAGTGACTTCCAATTCCTCATCTCGGATGTCACTGGCTTTGGAAATCGAATCTAAGCTTCCTTTTTGGGTAAAATCAAGGTAGAACATTAATGACTTAGATGTTTTAAAAGGGAAGTGGAGAAAAGCCTTTCTGAAATGTGCTCGAGACCCAAAGGACTCTGGGCCGGCCGGCTCGCTTTCTCTTCTTCTTTCTATCCACTCTGCTTCCTTCTTTCTTCTCTCCTCCCCTGCTGGGGTTCTTCTTTCTAGCTACGGTGAAGCCCAGGTCCTTACTGTTTCGTGTTACGGGAAAACACAATGGATTGATTCACAAACGAAATAAGTCATGCAGAACGACACATGCGCCCAGAGCGCACAAGAGACAGGATTCCAGAGCAGAACTTACCCCACGCTTTAGGCTCCTGAAGCAGTGGATTTTGGGTTTGGAGGTCATGAACTCGTTGAAGCGATGGGAGAGGGGTTCCTTTTGCTGCTTGGGAGACTGGGGGCCGTTGGGAACAGCAGAGGGTGAGGCAGAGGCAGGGGGGGGAGGGGGAGGCTGATGGGGGGATGTTAAAAGGGACATAAGCTACATGTAAGATGGAGCAGTGACAGAGTAAAATCAGAAACAAGATAAGACACAAAACAAAATAAGCATCAAATCATATTTGAAATCCAAAGCAAGTAAAACACAAACGATTACATATTTAGGCCATGGTCCAAAAGAAAACATGTAGAACATGACGAGAAGTGGAGGTTTTAGTCAGTAAAGCGACGGAAGAAGAGCAAGAAATCTGCGACCAGAAGCTCATGCAGGCTCTCCCATGCAAAACTACGTGAGTTACGCTAAATGTACGTTAGTTACGCTAAACCAGTTAAGACCAGAAAAGGGTCAAGATTTCTAAACCACCTAAAACC
Source organism: Enhydra lutris kenyoni (assembly GCF_002288905.1). NCBI lineage: Eukaryota > Metazoa > Chordata > Mammalia > Carnivora > Mustelidae > Enhydra > Enhydra lutris. The sequence continues at coordinate 34,143,588 of NW_019154097.1, forward strand.
ACCAGAGCTGGATGAGAGAGCATAAAGGACCTTAGATGCCAAGGTTGTCAAAACAGCAAGACAGTCTTTGGAAAATTAAATATGCAGTTATTCTCGGGAGAGCGTAGTAATGGTGCCTGGACCACACGGGATGCCCAGGTCAGCGCTGTCACGCATCTGCGACCGCGCCACCAAAAGAAAACGCAAAATGGTCATGGAGGTACATGTTAACGTGAAGTCAAAACCCAAGCTATTTAACCCATGGACACGATTTCGAATCAGAGCTGCTGATCAGCTGTTAGAGAAATCCCGCACAGCACCCCTCTCCCAGCCGAGGGGACCAGGCGGCTAGTGGACTTAGCGGTGAAAGACGTGATGGGAGATGGCCAAGAGGTCAGTAGAGGTCAGTGTTAGTGTGGATGGCACGAGTCAGGTAGCAATGCATCCGAAATAAGACAAATGGCCATGGCAAAGGGACCACCACCAAAGAGAAATCATGGTTTTTAAATAAAACAGCACACTAGCTCTTTTTTTGCATTCTGTGAACTACAGGCTTACATTCTTTAGTTTTGTTTGGTTTTGTTTTTTAAAGACTAACCGAGAAAGTCACAATCACCACACTTTGTAAAACTCGTTTCATGCTGGGTCCAACCATCAGTACCTTATTTTTTTTGATGAAGGGCCATAGCTTTCCTTTGGATTTACCACCAAACTTGAGCTCTGGTTTGCCTTCTCCTCGGGAATTCGAGAGGCTGTTATCCGACACAGTGCGTTTCATCGGCTGGGTGTAATCCTCAAATTCGATGTCCCCGGGAGGCTCAAACCCGGACTTATAAGCTTCTATTACCAGTTGGGAATCCTGAAATTATAGCCATCAAACACAAACGCGTTCAAACACGTGCGAATACTTTTTACACAACGAATTATGATGGCCCCATACAGAGGCTATCATAAAGAACTTTATCTCTATAGTTATCTACAGAATTATATCTACATTGATTGGTAACAGAGTTTTTCTAATGATAGTTTTTTTAAGATTTTATTTATTTATTTGTCAGAGAGAGAGAGAGCGAGCACAAGCAGGCAGGGTGGCAGGCAGAGGCAGAGAGAGAAGCAGGCTCCCCGCTGAGCAGAGAGCCGGATGCGAGACTCGATCCCAGGACCCTGGGATCATGACCCGAGCCAAAGGCAGAGGCTTAACGGACTGAGCCACCCAGGCGTCCCAATAGTTTTATCATTAGAAAGAATAAGCACTATTTGTAAAGCTACAAGTCTAGCTGGATGGGAAGATACTCTCAACAGCCATTTTTCTGCAGCTGGAGAAACAAATATTAAGTAAGGACTTTGCTAAAAGCAGAGAAAAAAGGGCCACTGTTAGGCACTTCCCTTGAAAAATACAGTAATACAGAAGTTTGGTTCTCACCAGGAGTTCTTTTTCTTTTTTTTTTTTAAGATTTTTATTTATTTATTTGACAGAGAGAGATCACAAGTAGACAGAGAGGCAGGCAGAGAGAGAGAGAGAGAGAGGGAAGCAGGCTCCTTGCCGAGCAGAGAGCCCGATGCGGGACTCGATCCCAGGACCCTGTGATCATGACCTGAGCCGAAGGCAGCGGCTTAACCCACTAAGCCACCCAGGCGCCCTCACCAGGAGTTCTTAAGGTAGTTTAGCATACAAAAAATCAAATCAAAGAGTAGATAATCTCTATCACTTCTTTGGTTCGTCGTGGTTCAGGGATATTAATTTTAATAAATATATACAATGATATAATATATAAAAATAAATATATATAATAATATAATATATTAAATTATATTTATTCTAGGATTTTTCCTTATGGATGCATTTGTTCTTAGACCCTCCCCCATCCACATGCAAGCTCTCGTCTGTTTTTCCTCTAGACCGAGATGGTGCCGGCGAGAACCGTGTGCAATAAATGTTTGCTGAAAAAAAATCAACGAACCGAATGCCTACTCCACAGCCCCTGAGTCCAAGCACTCTGCTAGGAACTTTGGGTGCTACACCTTCTCAGGGTAAGTCTGTGGTACAGACAAATGTGTAAGGATATCAAAACCAGAATGTCGTAGACAAGACAGGCAGATAGATACATACATAAAGCATTACAAAAGCACATGTGATTTGTAGCAACAATTGAAATCAATGATCATCTGACTTAAAAAAAAGGACACTACAGAAGGCCATATGGAAAGATCTCAATTCTTCATATAAGCCCACAGTCGGTAGGGCATATAGCTATTTTAGCTACCCCTTACTCTGGAGATGGGCCACAGACCGCCGACTGTCTTCCAATAGCCAACTGTCTTTCCTTCTCAGGAATAGGAACCCTGATTTTAAGTTGCACACCCTGCCACCTACCTAAAGGCTTCATTCCCCAGCCTTCTGGGCAGCAGGAGGTGGCCACCTAAGTTTTGACCTCTGAGATCTCTGAGATGCAGACAGTATGGTATGTAATTTTAGGAAGACTCTTTAAAGGGATAGCACGGGCCCTTCTCCATATTCTGCTTTCTGGAATTTGGATGTGATAGTCGGAGCTCCAGAAGCCATGCAGAGTTTGAAGGTCACACCATCCAAAGCTGTGAACTAGGAGGAGCCTGAGTCCCTGAGAACTTACACAACAGCTGTCCATGCCGGGGCTGACCCCTCTGCCTGCGGACATCTTTTACGTGAGAGGAAAAACAAACCGCCCTGTGGAAGACACCACTGTTCCCGTTACGGTTAAACATATGCAAGCAGGTTCAGATCTACAAGCCCAGATGTGCCAGTGACTCACTGATGTGCTCTAATGAAAACATGGTCATTTGATATAAATGGAAATTAACCATACACAAATAAACCAGTTTGAACTTTTAAGTAACCACGTGATTCTGAGACTGTAAGAAGGGGCAGAGGGGACATCCAGTTTGCTGGAGAAGGGGCTGACAGAGCTGGGAGCTTTCTGTCCTCCTGTCCCACTCTAATTATTCGATCACCTCTTTCCACTCTTTGCTCAAATGTAACTTCTTGGTGTAAGAGCCAGCCCTGTCCCCTCAGGCACTTTCTAGCATTCTTTCCTACCTCACTTTCCCCCAAATGCTCATCCCATTTTCACACTCTAAAAAATAGGTTCTCATGTATTTTGCTATGGTCTGTCCCTGTCTTTAGAGCTGTGCCTGGCACCTGCGAGTGAGTGAATGAAAGGATTCGAACATGTGCCAGAAACGGTGCTTGTTTTAGAAATAAAAAGCACAAGGCGGTGGGGGGAGGGGCTTAAGGGAAAGAACATGGCTTTGGAACCAGATAGACACATTCACTATGTGGCCCTGGGCAAGGCTGTAACCTCCCTGAGTTCAAGGTTCTCCTCGGTGGGTCGTGGTGAGCACACCATGCATGGAAGGAAGTAGGTGTTCAGTAAATGTTCAGGGAGCCATGTCATGAAATACCATCAACGTTCCTCAAGATGAAAATTTTGAAGGAGGACACGCCAGCAACTAAACATGAAGATGCAGAGATAACAAGTGTGTGATCAAAGAAAAACTAGACTAAAAGTAGCAAAGATCAAAAGTAGCACCACCACAGCTAACTTAGCTAGGAGCTGAACCTGCACAAGAAAATAAACTCGAGGGGCGCCTGAGTGGCTCAGTGGGTTAAAGCCTCTGCCTTCGGCTCAGGTCATGGTCCCAGTGTCCTGGGATCGAGCCCCACATCGGGCTCTCTGCTCAGCAGGGAACCTGCCTCCTCCTCTCTCTCTCTGCCTGCCTCTCTGCCTACTTGTGATCTCTATCTGTCAAATAAATAAATAAAATCTTTAAAAAAAAAAAAGAAAATAAACTCGAGACGCACCATGAGAACAGAGCAGGATGTCTGGAAAGAGAAAGGGAACGTGCCAGGAAAGATGATCTGCGTGGATTAAGAAATATCTGATCCTTGAATTCTCAAAAAAGAGCAAAATGAAACATTCATTCAAGGAAACACCTGAAGGAGGCCGAGGGAGTGAGCCATGCAGATGTCTGTGGGAGGAATATTCCAGGCAGAGGGAACACAGTAGGAGCATACTTGGGAGTTTCTGAGGAACAGGCTGCTGTGGCGACAGCACGGGGGAGAATACAGAAGAGGTGACATCAGACAGATAAATAGGGAGGGAGTGTGTTCCAGATCGTTCAGGGCTTTGAGCCCACAGTGGTTCTGACTTTTCCTGTAAGCCCATGGAGGGCTCTGAGCAGAGGAGACACGTGATCTAACTCATTGTAAAGGAAGCCCTCTGGTCTCTGTGTTAAGAATGGGGTGGGCAAAGGTAGGGAGACATCAGACATCTCCTGCAGTAATCCAAGCTGCTCCCGCACAACCCAACTTGTGGAGATCTTGGATCAGAAGGATAACAACAGAGGAGGTGAGCTCTGTGGGTTCTGAATGTATTTTGGAGGTAAAGCCAAGAGGACTGGCTGATAAATTAATGCAGGTGTCAGAAAAAGATCTTGACTCCACAATCCATGCAACCGGAAGGATGGAAATGCCATGATGGAGACAGTGAAGACTATGGGAGGCGCAGGTTAGGCAAGACAGATCGGGAGCTCCCCCTTGGGTACGCTGAGCTTGAGGAACGATGTAGAATCCAAGTGGAGAAGCCTCCTGGCAGCTGAACGTATGAACCTGCCGTGGAGGGACAGGTCTAGGCTGGGCATGTCACACGTGTGATTCAGAGTTGAGATGGGACTTCATGCTCCGAAAGTCTATGGGTCACTCCAAAGAGCAAATGCAGAGAGTACACAGGTCCAAGATCAATGCCCAGAGGTGATCCCGAGTTAGATGTAAGAAGGAGGAGAAGAAGAACAAGCAAAGGAGACTGAGTCAGTGAGGGGAAAAGTCATCACAGTGTGGTTTCCTGGGACTCAAGTGAAGGAACAGCAGGAAGGAGAGTGGTCGAGTGGGGGCCGGTGCTGCTAACAGTTTAAGTTCTTGAATAAGAACTTGAACGAAGGGGCGCCTGGGTGGCTCAGTGGGTTAAGCCGCTGCCTTCAGCTCAGGTCATGATCCCAGGGTCCTGGGATCGAGTCCCGCATCGGGCTCTCTGCTCAGCAGGGAGCCTGCTTCCCTTCCTCTCTCTCTGCCTGCCTCTCTCCCTACTTGTGATCTCTGTCTGTCAAATAAATAAATAAAATCTTAAAAAAAAAAAAAAAAAAAAACTTGAACGAAGACCCTAGAAGAGACCCTTGGATTTAGCACCATTAAGGTCCTAGGTGAAAAAGAATGATCAGTGATAGAACAGGAAAACAAGTCTCCCATAATGGGAGAAATGTCCTATAAAGCTAGGGAGCTCACAATTTCCCAGATAAAACTGATTAAGGGAAACCATCATTCAGACATAATCTTGTAAAATTATGAAGTTTCAAGGAAGAAGACATTTCTAAGCTTCTAATATAAGAAGTTAAAATCAGGCTTGTTTCAGATTTTCATCAATGCCAAAAGTCAACGAGGTTAAGGAAAAAAGTCAAGATTCAGTAGAGGTGAAGGCTGACCTTGTACATCTCACTATTATTATTTCCCTTTAAAAGACCCCTTCCCACACTCATTGGTGACTGCTGACATTTTAAATAGGGCTATGAGAGAAAGCCTCACCAAGACTATTTCTTGATCTCACTCCATGAGCCAGGCAATTAGGAGCCACCGAAAGACTGTCAGAGGGGCTGTCTGGGGGGTTCAGTCAATGAAGCATCTGCCTTCAGCTCAGCTCATGATCCCACCATCCAGAACAGAGCCCCAAGTTGGGTTCCCAGCTCAGAAGGGAGCCTACCTCTCCCTCTACCCCTCCCCCTGCTCATGCTTTCTCTCTCTCTCATAAATAAATGAAAATCTTTAGAAAAAAGAAAAAAACGACTTTGAAACTGATGAAGCAGAGATGTCCAAAATCGATGAAGTAACAGTGGCAAGAAAATGAAATACCGGACTGCCTGGGGGCATTACCAGTCACATGTGTCTCAACCAAGACATGTGTTCAGCATAAGGAACGGATGGTTTGATCACCTGCAACTCCTTCTTAGCATAATGTAGTTTTGTGGGGGAAACACCATTAATTAATAAGCACTAGAAATTTTCCCCAAAAAAGTTAGCTGAAATCACCAAAGAAGGAGGCTCCAGGTGAACAGATGTTAATAAAATAGAGATCAAGGAATCCTAAAATTAAAAAAAAAAAAATAATGCCTGCTACTAGAACCATTCCTCCTACAAACACTTATTAGTTAACACGTTTGGAAATGTTTCTGCACATTGGGTCGATAGTTATTTTTTTACACAGATGGCCTTAAATATGGTAATACACCTAGAACATCCTTAGAGGAATGAAGAATCTATATGCTAAGGTATGTTCACACAGGAAAGATGGCTTTGATCCCTTGCCTAGACTCATTTTAAGATGCTCTTACGACAAAGAATACTTACGACATTGCTTTTTCTTAGATATTTGGTTTTGCAAATTAATAAATGTTTGTAAAAGCCTATGCTGGTGACCTAGCTGATATTTTTGTTGAGGGAAATAGGTTTCTGGGAAAGTAATCCAAATGAATGACACTGGCCCTGAGTTGTGTTTTCAGACGGAGATGACAGTGTCCCGAAGGGGACATATGGTAACATCCAGAGACACTTCTGACCATTACAACCAGGGAAGGGTGCTAACGACATCTGGTCAGTAGAGGACACAGATATTACTAACCACCCTGTAGCACTCAGGACAGGCCCCTACAGTAGAGAATTATCCGGCCAGCAAAATGTCAACAGTGCCCTACAGAACCAGATTCTGGCATGGGGGTTACTCAGCCAACTGACCATTCTGCAATGGCTCAGACTTATCTGTGTTTTCTGGAAAAGAAATTCGGGAGCTATATCCAGAACCCTGAGGGCACAAAAGAACACTCGAAAGTGCTGTTACTACTGCTGCAAAGTACTCGCGAGCCCTGGAAGGAACCACCCATCTCGAGATGATTCACTGTGGACAGCAGTGAAGAAACAATGGAACCAGAAACCCTTCGTTGTGAATCACATCCAAACTGTAATACTTACGTTCTTCTGATCGATGGACTCCGCTGCCTTCACGATTTCATCCAGGCACTTCCCAATGATTGGGATCACCTGCCGATCGACCTCCGCGTACGTCTTCATCGACTCCCCAATCCTTACTATCCTCCTCTCCTCCATCTCCTGTATTTTCTGCAACATTAGATTTTGCACGAAATTAGTCTGGTCCACTGTGACTCACGGGAATTGTTTGCAGCAGTACTGTCACCTCGAGCAAATCATCTGGGATGGAAATAGGCCAGTCGGTAGGGTTGGAGTTGATGACTGGCTCCCTCTTCACTGGCTGCACACATATGTTAGAGGGGTCAGGCTGTCCAAATGTGTACCTTCCAGGGTTCCTCTCCAATTTCAGTGAGAACCCCAAGCTCAAGTGCTTTTATCACTGATGCCATGTGGGGACACATTAAACATCTCCCCACCTTTGATTGGGGTAATTACTTTACCAAAAGCCTGGTGTTGGTTAATGGTCTCAACCCAACACAGGCTGAGAGGTAACTAGTGTATCTTCCGTCTACGAGCTGGAGGCTCTTGTTTGCAGTGGGAGTAGACACTAAGAAGCAAATACTTGTTACTTTTTCCACAACCGGACACAAGTCGTGAAAGATTCCCAAAGTGGGAGAACACGTCTCCAACTCTACTCATGCCATTTCTGACAATCTAGAGTAGCCCAAAAGAAAAACAATCCAAAGACAAGGACTGTATTTGTTCAAATCCTGTAACTGTATGATCTACTAGGACTCCTAAAATTAAGTTGGCATTTTGTAATCCGAATGCTCCTTTTAGCAAAGAGGGCGCTAATCTCAGAATTGCACTTCTAAGACTGGCAAAGAAAGGCTGCAGGTGTGAATGGAGGACAACTGCAAAGGTCACTGACTGACCTTGAGATTAATATTATATATTATAATATAAATTATTATATTATATTTCATCTTATTGCCAGTCAATGCTATATATATATATATATATATATATATATATATATTTTTTTTTTTAATTTCAGGGTCTTAAAGGAGGCTCCATGTCCAGAGCAGACCCCAACACAGAGCCTGAACTCATGACCCTGAGATCAAGACTTGAGATCAAGAGTCAAATGCTTAACCGACAGAGCCACCCAGGCACTCCCTGGATGATTCAAAAGTGGCTTCATTTGGAGGAAATTTAGAATTCTGTAAATTCTCAGAAGGTAAGCCCAGCCATCAGGATTCCAAAGCTACGTGTCTCTAAAGCCAAAGCCGATCTGAGAGGCCTGAATGACTTACCTGAAATATGTTGGGGATGTGAGTATGGTAATACTCGTGCTGCTCGTGGTTGAACTTCTGGAGGATGGTTGAGTAATCAGCTTTGCTGTCCTCCGCCATCTGGTGACGTACTTGAGCTTGCTGTCGCGCCTTGGGGCAAAAAATGAGAATACCCCCATGTTTACATAGGATAAGAGCCTAGAATTGCAAACCAGAGGGGTCTGTAGTCCACTTTACCTCAAATGTGTTCTACCGGGCAGGTGTTATTTTCTAGAAATTGTTTGGAATTTGAATTTAGTTTAGGTAAGGATGTGCACCCTAGTTTTTCACAAACCCTGCCATTGTCTGTCGTCTTCACTTGGCATCACTTTCCAGTCTGACCAAGTGTCTCTCTTCTTTATTGTCTGCACTTGGTCCAATTCACATATTTATCTTACCTAGGTGGGCCTTGTGGGAACCTATGCTCATATATATTTTTATGCTATGTACATATACTTTATATTATATATATATGTGTACACACACACACACACACATAATATATATATATATATATATATATATATATATATATATATATATAGTTTTCCTTTTCCTTAAGGAGGGGATGAGGGAATCCACAAATTTTTAAAAAGATTTTATTCATTTATTTGAGAGAGAAAGAGAGCGAGTGCACAGAGGAAGAGTGAGAGGCAAAAGCAAGATTCCCTATTGAGGGACACCTGGGTGGCTCAGTCATTAGGCATCTGCCTTTGGCTTGGGTCATGATCCTGGGGTCCTGGGATCGAGCCCCGCATTGGGCTCCCTGCTTCTCCCCCTCTCACTCCCCCTGCTTGTATTCCCTCTCTTGCTGTCTTTCTCTCTGTCAAATAAATAAATAAAACCTTGAAAAACCAAAACAAAGCAAAACAATTCCCTGCTGAGCAGGAAGCCTGATGTGGGGCTCAATCCTAGGACCCTGAGATCATGACCTGAGCTGAAGGCAGACGCTTAACCAACTGAGCCACCCAGGGGCCCCAATCTAAAAATTTTTTTATCCAATTCTCAATGGGGTTCATGAATTACAAAGGCACAGGAGCCCTGATCTAAACAGACCTTTCTAATAATCTCCACAATGTTTATTATTTTAAAATTATTTTTATTATTATTTTTTTAAGATGTTGTTTATTTATTTATCAGAGAGAGAGAGAGCACAAGCAGAGGGAGAAGCGGGCTCCCCACTGAACAGGGAACCCGATGTGGGACTCGATCCCAAGACCCTGGGATCATGACCTGAGCTGACGGCAGACGCTTAACCAACTGAACCACCCAAGAGTCCCTATTTTTATTTTTTTAAGTAATCTCTACACTCAGTGTGGGCTTGAACCCAGAGATCAAGAGGTGCACACTCCACAGCTGTGCCAGGGAAGCATGTAGACTTTACTTTTAGTATACATTTTTTTAAAAGATTTTATTTACTTGACAGAGATCACAAGTAGACAGAGAGGCAGGCAAAGAGAGAGGAGGAAGCAGGCTCCCCGCCGAGCAGAGAGCCCGATGTGGGGCTCGATCCCAGAACCCTGGGATCACGACCTGAGCCAAAGGCAGAGGCTTTAACCCACTGAGCCACCCAGGCGGCCCTGCTTTTGGTATACGTTTTGAAGAAGTAGTAAATATGACGCCGTCTTTGTGTTTTTGCTTGGATATGAGTATGTGCTATTTTGTGTTTTCCTGCACTGATTTTCTCCTAAATAATCAATAATAAAATTCATACGTTTGTTTCTTCTAATTCACATGTTGGTTAATCACACACCCACATGAAAGGAGGCAACTGTTGGCAAACTGCAGAATCGATTTTATTTATTTTTTTTTAGTTAAGTAGGCTCCACACCCAATGTGGGGCTTGAACTCACGACCCAGAGATCAAGAGTCACACACCCCACTGACTGAGCTGGCCAGGTGCCCCCGCAGAATTGATTTTTTTTTTTAAGATTTTATTTATTTATTTATTTGTTTATTTGACAGACAGAGATCATAAGTAGGCAAGAGACAGGCAGAGAGAGAGAGGAGGAAGCAGGCTCCTTGCTGAGCAGAGAGCCTGATGCGGGACTCGATCCCAGCACCCTGGGATCATGACCTGAGCCAAAGGCAGAGGTCTTAACCCACTGAGCCAGCCAGGTGCCCTGCAGAATTGATTTTAAAGCCTGGACAGAAAGCCTGTGAACTCTGACGTCATCTACAAAGACCACCGATGGTTACGCTGGTGAGCCCACTGTGGATGCATCTAGCACTTTGGATATGTTTTAAAAAATATGCCCTCCTGAATCTCTAACAGACTCTGAGGTTCACGCAGGGCAAAAACTAGCCCCTGCCAGATGCAGAAGTGGCTTGGCCTGCAGGTGACTTGGCCAACTACCCCACGGAGCCAAAAACACAACAGGAAAAGGGCCTTGTTCCAGTGTAACTACAGGAACTTTTTGTTTCTTTCTTTTTTGTTTCGTTTTACTAAACCCACCCATATTTTATTTTTATTTTTTCAAAGATTTTTATTTATATTTGACAGAGATTACAAGTAGGCAGAGAGGCAGGCAGAGAGAGGGGAAGGGAAGCAGGCTCCCGGCTGAGCAGAGAGCCCAACGCGGGGCTCGATCCCAGGACTCAGGGATCATGACCTGAGCTGAAGGCAGAGGCTTTAACCCACTGAGCCACCCAGGCGCCCCAAACCCACTCATATTTTAAAAGGACAAAAAAGAACACCGACATGCTCAAAAGGAAAAGCCGATGGCCCACTTGCTGTCTGATCATCGGTAGCGTCCACGACCAGATTTTGCGCATCGCGGTGTTCTTTATGGTTTCCTGCCTCTGTGACTTGGAGGGTTCATCTGATTTTCACTTCCTTGACACTTTTCACTCATCTGCATGATGGTGAAAGCCCAGCGTGGTCATTCACTGCTGCCTCCTTCATTCTCTTCTCGAACACTTCTCAGAGGTTAACCATATAAATATTTCCAAACTGATTTCCTTATTATCTGAAGTTCTTTGAAGTTCTCAAGGCCTTTTGGGATCTCAAAACCACTTTTACCCCCTTCTCATCTCCCCTTGGTTAGTTCAATGGCCATATCCGTCCTCTTTGTTGGCAGCCTTTTATTTTTTTTAAAAGATTTTATTTATTTATTTGACAGAGAGATCGATCACAAGGAGGCAGAGAGGCAGGCAGAGAGAGAAGGAAGCAGGCTCTCCACGGAGCAGAGAGCCCGATGCGGGGCTCGATCCCAGGACCCTGGGATCATGACCTGAGACGAAGGCAGAGGCTTTAACCCACTGAGCCACCCAGGCGCCCCTGTTGGCAGCCTTTTAACTCCCTCCCACGGCCATACACTCTGGCTTCTGCTTCTACTGTGTCCACTAGTAACTATAATAATCTGGTCCCCAAAATGTTAAGTCCCCAGCTCCCCTCAAAAATCCATGCCCTTCCAGTCTACACTAGCTCTCCTCTGTTTAAATCATAGCTTCCCCACCTGTGTGCACACCATCTGTTCCCCTAATGCTTCCAACACAAAAAGCCTTTTAACCCTTTCAATTACTTAAGAGTTTATCATGTATCACTTTATTATGAATATGGAAAAAAAACAAAACAAGGAAACTCTGAGGTAGACCTCAGATTTCTAAAAAATTCTCTATTTCCTTTACAAAACTTCCTCAGAAATAGTCTTCCCAAAATTCAAGGGGAGGGTGGGTTGTTTCCTCATCCTCTCGGTAAATAAAAGTAACAAGTAATAAGACAAGAGTCCCCTTATTTATTTGGGGGGAAATTATTCTAAGTTGGTGAATTTTTAAAATCGCGTAAGGTCTGAAACAGAGAGCAGAATGTCACCATTATGCATGTGTAGGTTTGCACGTACAGACCTGCACACACACACACCCCACGAGCAGACACAAGCTTCCTAACGATAAACCCATCATACTAACCATGGAATGTTTTACTCATGAGAACCGGCGGGCGCCCTGCTGGAGGTACCCCACCACCATCTGGTTGGAAGTGGCCATGATCCTCTCCTCTCAGTTCCCCTAAATCTCTAATAATAATGTGTTCACTTGGGTTATATAACTGCTTTCGTAAGCACATTAACTCGTAACAGTTTTGCGATGCCCTTTACAAGCTTTATCTGCAGTGATTCCGAGACATAACCAGGGAACCCCTAGATGGGAACTGTGGAAGAAGCTGAAATTGGGAAAAACGTGTAAAACTCCAGCCCTGGGACGCTAGTCGAGTAGAAGAAAACAAATCAGACAATCAGAGGGAACAGGTCTACCTTTTATGTTAAAGAAGCATGATCTCTCTGTGAGTTTTTCTTCAATGCAAAAATGTGGACATAAAGGGGCGCCTGGGTGGCTCAGTGGGTTAAAGCCTCTGCCTTCGTCTCAGGTCATGATCCCAGGGTCCTGGGATCGAGCCCCGCATTGGGCTCTCTGCTCAGCAGGGAGCCTGCCTCCCTGTCTCTCTCTGCCTGCCTCTCTGCCTACTTGTGATCTCTCTGTCAAATAAATAAATAAAATCTTAAGGAAAAAAATGTGGATATAAGGTTGCAAAGTATGTATATTTCTTACAGTCTCTGTTGGAATTTTCCTAGAGTCTCTCTCTTCCCCCCACCCCCTCTCACACTTAAAAGCAGTAAAATATTATCACACATCAAATTCTGCAGGGCTGAGGCACGAAGACAGGACAGTCTTGTTCTCAATCCCAGCGTCCAGCTGCTTTGAATTAATACCCACTTTTGAATCCCAGGCCCAGGAATGTGCCATTGTTCTGAGCGAGTTTTACTATGGAAAATCTATTTTTGTTTAGTAAAGCTGTTATATTTATTTTGCAATGGAACCGAGAAGGAGTCTTTCTCTAAACCTAGGGCTGAGTCAGTTACTCATTACAAATACATTTTTAAAAGTATCTTTAAAAGGGCTTTCAAAAACCTCTCTGGAGTAACCAGTAAGTAACGAGATACTTTGAGAGAGTGCATCTCCTAGTCTAAGGCTAAAGGAAGATTGTAAACATCACTCTTTCTCTCTCTGTTTAAGTCAGTCTAAAAATAGTGACTATTATCTTCAAGAGGTACTTCCTTCCCAGGCCACACCATAAGCTGTATCTTGCAATTAAATTAAAGTTCTCATTCTAAGAATACAGGACGCTGTATCTTAGAGCAACAAGACTCTAGGGCAGAGGGAAGTTCAGAGGATTTTTTTTTTTTTTTTAATTGAGTCATCCAAAAATTTAAGAAAAAATTTTAAAAAAGTACAGAATGACCACAATCGCCTAAGGCTGTAAATCACAGCCATCTTTGAATGAGATCTAGACCACTTTCACCGTCAATCAGAAAGACTGAATTTAAACTTTAGAATTTCTTTGACAGACCCTTGGGAATCTCCCCCAGATCAGTCCAAACAGGCCCACGTATGTTATCGCTTGGGCATGACTTCACTGACTTTTCACACCCTCCCCCCTCCAAGTCCTGCGGGAAGAAAGCTGGATGACCCAAAAGGTCAGAGTTGCAGTTTCTAAATAAAGAAAACAATAATTTAGAAACTCTATTGCAAGTCTATGCTTCTAAATCCTAAAGGGTTTAAAGATAAAAATACTGTAATCCATTTAGTTAGTTAAATTTAGACTATTAGCCCTGGCCAAACTGTGCAGCGACTTCCTGTTCAGTTCAGTGTTATTTTCTCCCTTAATGTTGCAGATATGATGGGAGGAAGCAACGCTCGCTGCTGCCTGTCTCAGCCGTCATGAGCAGAGAGCACAGGCGTCCTAAGAAACGTGCTCGCTCTCCAGTGGGGCACATGGTCGATTGGCTGAAGAAATTACACACTCCCGTCTCTTCTCAGGGCTGCTCATGGCTTTTGACCTTTTCACAGAAATGGTCAAATATGCCCTGATTCCATTTATATATTTACTGTAAATAAATAATAAGGTTTATTAATTTTTTGAACATGGCTGCAGACCTCCCACATTTTTATATACACTGCTGTTCCTTGAGTGATAAACCATTTCCTGCAGTGGCGTTCAGAGGTTTTGCAAAGCCACTCTTTTCCTTTGTTAAAAGCACGTTATAGAACACATTTACAAGGCCCATCCTTTACTCCCCAAAATCTGGGGACAGCAGTGTGAAATAATTTACAGTTACCACTGGTATCTCCAACAACAGTAAAGGTTTTCCTGAGCAGCGGTACTTTCAATGTTTTATTTCATCATTGTAATAAAGAGAAACCAAGTGTATTTTAGGCTGCATGGAAAAGGGGGCTAAATTGAGATTTTACTGGGAATTCATGATTTTTGCACCAGCCAGGCTATCCATCATTATTATCCAGTAGCTGGAGACGCGGGGCAGTTCCGGGTCTTGGCCGCCATCACTGGGATCCAGAAGGGTACACAGCCAGGGCTGGAGGTGGAGCAAGGATCCAGTGGGGCTCTTGGCTCCAAATTCACCCCTCTTCCAACTAAGCCACTGACTTAACATTATGGATAAAACTGGGGAGGCTGGCGGGTTTAATCAGTAAAGCATGTGACTCTGGATCTCGGGGTTTGAGTTCGAGCCCCACGTTGGGTGCTGTAGAGATGACCTAAAAAAGTAAAGTCTTAAAAAATATATACGGTGGATACAATTAAACTAATAAAATTTAATAACCTGGGTTATCCAGCCTCCCTCCACCATTAGTTCTTTTCTTCACCCGATTACAAAAATTTGCTTGCTGTAAATAATTCCAATTTACAGAACTGTGGGGTGTAGAAAGTCGAAGTGCCTGCCCATTTCATTCCACAGTCTGACAATCACTGGGAACATGACAACCTGGAGTCCTTAATTTGTGATCTGTGACAACCCTGAGAGCAGATACGGCAAGCTGGGGCAAGTCAATGGAAGGTTCCAGAAGGACGGCTGTAGTGATGCCACCGAATGACACCGGCACATTACAACGATGCCCCATGGACAGCTGGCAAACTTGGGGATTCTCAGAGTAGCAAGGAGCTCCAACCGCCAGCGCACCCTTCCTTTGGCCACGGCCGGGTTAATGAGAAGCACACAGGCTTTGGCAGGGTGTGAGGGAGGAAGGGACCGCTGAATACTGTGACCTATTTTCTGGGTAGTTTTGAGATCCATAAAAGCAGCAACTGGTGGCCCCGCATCGGGCTCCCTGCTCAGCGGGGAGCCTGCTTCTCCCTCTCCCACTCCCCCTGCTTGTGTTCCCTTTCTCGCTGTATCTCTCTCTGTCAAATAAATAAGTAAAATCTTAAAAAATAAAAAACAAACAAATTAAAAAAAAAAAAAGCAAAACCCAGCAACTCTGAAAACTCTATTTGGTTTACTGGATTTCTCTTTCGATTTGTCTGTAAAGCTTATCTTTCCTAGTCCTTAACTCAGCAATTCTACTTCTGGAAATCCATCCTCGTGAAACCATTTTACTAGTTCATTCATTTTTGTATTTATTTCCTTTTCAAGTCCTCTCCACGCCCAACATGGGGCTCGAACTCACAAACTCCAAGATCAGGAGTTGTACATCCCACCGACTGAGCCGGCCAGGCACCCCACTAATGAAATAAATTTTAAATGTTCATGAAAGATATCCAGCACAGTATTATTTATAATAGACAATAATTTGAAACAAATGCCCAGTAATGTCATTGGTTAAATATATCTCATACCCTTGATGGCCGAAGACGCAGACTATTACAAAAAATTGTAGAAGAGTATTTAATGATAAGAGAAAGTGAAAGCTGTATGTGGTTTAAAAAATTTTTTTAAGTTTCCAAAACAGTATTCATAGCATAATTTGATTATTATAAAAATAAAATATTAATAGTGATCACTGCTTCAAAGAGTGATTAAGGAATTCTATTTTGCCGGAAAGATTAGGTAAAGAAACGAATTCTAATACTGAATTCCAGGAACTTAGAAACTGAAGAGATATGGCTCGCCTTTGAGATTCAAAAAAGGAAAGAAAAAGAAAAAAAAGCTCTAAAAAGATAATGTAGTAGGAGGGATACTAACAAAGGAAGAGATGAAAAAGTTCTCTGTCTGAAGCAATGTTGTTGTATGATAAATAGCATTGTTTAAATTTCCCAGTAAACTGTTGAATTTAGAATACATTTTCAAATTCAAGACTAAGAATGCATTTAAAAATTCCTATTCAGACAGAGTGCTGGGAGTTTTTGTTGGAGCCTTCCAGGCCTGGGACTTGCCAAAACAATGAGTCTGTCTTTGATAAATTATAAAAGCAGCTAAAATACAAAACAGAGAAAAACTTCAAAATAAGTTAACCAAAGAAATATGCTTGAAATATTTCAGCAATTTCCTGATTTTTTTTTTCTTAACAGTCTTACAACTTCTAGCCCCAGTATTGTAGGTTCCTTTGGTACACAGCCGCTGAAACAGAAGGAGTGAACATGGGAAGATAGCAAATGAGACCAGCATCTCAATCCCACATGGGCCATTCACTTGCTAAACAGTTTTAAGAAAAGGCCTTCTGTTTCCCTATACCCTGGTTGCCTCATTTGGAAAGTAGAAATTGAAATATCTATTTACTCAAGGGAAGTGACCATTTCTGCTAAAAGAGAAGCCAATGTTGATAGTGTTCGTCTTGAGGTTGGCAAAGCCCCAAGGTGGGCTGGTCAAAAATGCGGTATGAGCTCAGGGATCTTGGTAAAACATAAATCATGGTCTCTAAGACTTGTCTCCCTTCTTTTCCCCGGTTTCTAGTGCACTGTCAGGGGCAACAGACGTGAGCTCTCAGTTGTGTAGGGTAGAAATTAATGATCTCCTTCTCTTCTCCCTCCCCCCTTAATAACTGCGCTCCAGAATACGACACTCATGAGGTTTCGGGTACATGTGGCTGAAAACGACAGCCTACATTCTAGAAAGTTAATGCCCAAAGGATCACAGGATCTCTTACGGCTGCGGTGCTACGTTGAGGAACAAAAATACCGAACGCAGTTCTGGAAAAGATCCATCCCTCAGAAGAGGGAAAAAATAGCCCTGTTATATTCCCCAGGGAGAGAAAAGAAATACAAGCTTCCTGTTCGGAAGAAACCTGATGTGTTTGGTGGTAGGTTAGCAGCTAAACCACCTTTAGCACCCAAGTCACAACAGATGTTTAATCAGTAAGGTGTTGTTTTTGTTTTTTTTTTAAGATTTTATTTATTTATTTATTTGACAGAGAGAGAGAGCACAAGTAGGCAGAGAGGCAGGCAGAGAGAGAGGAAGAAGCAGGCTCCCCACTGAGCAGAGAGCCCGATGCGGGGCTCGATCCCAGGACCCTGGGATCATGACCTGAGCCAAAGGCAGAGGCTTAAACCGCTGAGCCACCCAGGCGCCCCATCAGTAAGGTTTAATACTAAAAATCTTCCTTGTTACTCAGCATGTATCATCAAGGAGCTCAAGACGTAAGACCACAGGCCCTTTATTTTAATCTCAGTGTTCATGTGTCTCTGTTTTTCTTAAGCTGGGTGACACCTAACAAAACTTCTTAGTGACCAGAGAAGTCAGCAAGGAAGCTAATTAAGGTCTCAGGCTGTGGGACGGAGTAGAGGAAGTGCGCCCTCGGTGAAACAAAATCTTAAACTTGCAAGTATTATACAGATGGCTCAAGAATTCTCAACCCAAGTAATTAATATAAAAATTAGTCCCAGGTTGTCTGGAAGAACCCAATATAAGACCTTGCTGGGTTTCATATAATCCTGCTTTTTTGAGATTCTCAGAGGAAAAAAACAAACAAACCATCCCTATTGAAGACAATGCTCATGTGAAAAAGACAATAGTAATCATAGATGCATAAGGAAATAAACCACCATGAGAGGCAATCCAATAGAGAGAAAAATTATCAACATAAGAACTTGGGCTAAAAGCACAATTTGGAAGAAAACAGAAAACAAAAATATTTAAATACTTTATTTAAGAAAGAGAGAGAGGAAGAGAAAGAGAGAGAAAGCACAAGGGGAGGGGCAGAGGGAAAGGGAGAGGAAGAAGCAGACTCCCCACTGAGTAGGGAGGCCAACATGGGGCTCCATCCCAGCATCCGGGGATTGTGACCTGAGCCAAAGGCAGGCACTTAACCAACTGAGCCATCCAGGTGCCCCACCCCTTATTTATTTATTTATTTATTTATGCGGGGCAAGAATATTTAAAACAATTAAAGAAATAAAAGAAGCAATAGAGCTCACAAGAAAATAATAACATTGTAAAGATGAAGGCTATCTGAGAAAGAACCAAATGGAATGCTAGGAAATAAAAAAATACAGTCACTGAAATTTTAAAATGTAATAGATGAGTTAAATAACAGATAATTGAGAAGAATTCATGCAGTAGCTAAGAGATTTACACAAAATGTAAGATACAGAGATAAAGAAAGGAAGGAATGACAATGAAGCTAGGAAGCCCATGGAAGAAACAGAACAAGAAGTTTCGTACATGGCTACTGGGAGTCCCAGGACCAACAATGGGGAAGAATGAAACACGGGCAACTTTTGAAGAATTAACACCTGGAAGGTGTTCCTACATTTACAAAAGGAAAAAAAAAAAAAAAAAAACTCCCATTTGAAGCCCCAAGGAGAAAAACGAGAAATAAAAAACTATGTACTTTCAACCATCATAGTGATGCTACAAAACACCAAAGGCAAAGGTAAGGTCTTAACAACTAGGGGAAGAAAGTCAAGTGTCTACAGAGGATTGCAATTAAGCAGACTGCCAGCTTCCCTAGAGGAACGGCCAGTGATAAAAGACAGTGGGATAATGTCTCAAAATATGCTGAGAGAAAATAACCGGCAGCAGAGAATTCTACACCTAGCTAAACTATCACACTGGAGGGAAGACAAAATAAAGATATTTCACATAATGAACTTACTGCTCACAAACCCTCATGGAAAAAGAAAAAGTAAAACAACCTATCATCCAGGAAGGAGGGAATGTAACTCAGAAAGGGATCATATGTAAGAAGTAGCAGCACTGGGTCTGCCTTATATGTTTAGGCTGTGAGGACGGATGGTAGACAGATGGTGCCTGGGCGTCCTAGTCCGGTACAATCCCCGCTTCTCCTCCCTGGCTCCCTGATACGGAGCCTCCTGTCAATTGCTATTCATCATTCTACCCCAACTCACTATCACCCGCGTAATTCCATAGGCAAGAACAGCAGTTAACAGTGAAGAGCTCATTTAACATGACCCAGTAGCAAAGCCATATGGTCCCCTGGCAAGAACTGAATCTGAGGTATAGAAATGTGCATCGGTCTTGGCTGTACCATATCCAGCAGGGCCACTTACGGCCAACAATAATTCTACAGCTTATAGCCTTACTCTTTTTATCTAGAAAGGGACAAAAGAATTCTAGAGGGGATTAAAGGCCTTTTAGAAAATATAAAGCATCTTTCTAGTGTGAGTTTTTGGAGAAGGAGGTTCAACAGCGTTTCATCAGGGTCACCTTCGTTCTTCCATTTGGCTTTTCTTTTAATATCTGTCATAATCTGTTCTCATTTCATCTCCCCGGGAGATCCTGCTCAGCCCCCTGTCCCACCAGGCAGGTCAACATGGGCAGCATTTCCCCTCAGAGCCCTGTGTGGGATTCTTTCCACTCAGTTGATCTCTGTCTGCTCCATCTTTTCCATTTCTACTACACAATGTTCATCCTCACGCCCCAATTCCATCGTCACGCCTTTCTCAACAACCTGTAATCTGCACAGAGCTTTTACAGATGCGGAATCCATGAGCGGCTTTGAACTCCTGGTATTTGCCGCTCAGAGGGCTGGGTGACCTTACATACGATGTAGCTCATAAACCAATTTTTTTTTAAACTGCTGTTGTTCTAATTATCTTCACGATGCAGCTGGGCACATGACATAGGATACCCTGTCTTATTCTCCAACGGACTCAAGTTTTCCTTGTCTGTCCATTTCATCATTGTTGGCTAACCGAGGCCCTTGTGATGGGTACCTATTATAATCCTATCGATGCTATGCATTATTTGTTCAGTAAATATTCTTGTGGAATGCCCACATGCCTAGAACGTGCAAAATATACTCGACTGATCTGTAGTAGGTCGAAGAAGAGAGAACGCAGGAGGAAGGAGCCAGAAGTAATCAAAAGAGAAGGACACAAACAGGCAAAATACAGATGATGACAACAGTGTTGACCAACTGACTGTGGTCCAAAAACAGGCCTCACCTTTTGTAGATCACATACCACTGAAACCCCCAGACAAGCCCCTGAGGTGCACAATCTTACCCTTATTTCATAGACTAGGAAACACGCTCAGCAATAAAGCAAACTGCCTCGTGCCAGACCTTTAGTGAGCGGCGAAAATAAGACCCAAACCCACTTCTACCCAGTAGCAAGATTAAGAACAAGCTCTTGGCCAAGCACGCCGCTCACTATGACTGCAAATGAAAAAATGTCTTATTAAGTGATGGGGCACCTGGGTGACTCATTCAGTTAAGCCACCAACCCTTGATTTTGGCTCTGGTCGTGATCTCAGGGTTGTGAGATCGAGCCCTCAGTTGGGCTCTGCACGGAACATGGAGCCTGCGTGGGATTCTCTCTCTACCTCTCCCTCTGCCTCTACGCACCTGCCCCTCAAAATAAAATAGAATAAAATAAAAAAGTAAAATAAAATAAAAAATATTTTATTGAGTTGCCATAGGAAAGCCTTTAGAACAGCGAGTGCGAAGTGTCTCACGCTACACACACATCAATAAGTGAGTATCATTTTTATGTATTTAATTCCTTTTTATTTTATATGCATATTCATATGCTCATATATAATATGAATATTTAGATTCATATCATTTTTATTTTTTGGAAGATTTTTATTTATTTATTTGACAGAGAGAAAGAGTGAGAGATCACAAGTAGGCAGACAGGCAGTTAGAGAGGGTGGGAGAAGCAGGCTCCCCGCTGAGCAGAGAGCCAGATGCAGGGCTCGAACCCAGGACCCTGAGATATGACCTGAGCCGAAGGCAGAGGCTTAACCCACTGAGCCACCCAGGCGCCCACATATCATTTTTATTTAAGTCATCTTAATCATCAGGTCTGGGATAGGAGAATGACCTGTTGTCTTACTGGGTTCTATTGCTACGTTGCAGATTAACTTGGAGTTCGTCGATGGTGATGCTTTCTGGAACACTAAAACAAGGCTACGGCAGATTCCCTTGTCAACATTTTAATGTAAATAAAATAACGCATACTAGAAATATTTCAATGAAGAGGCTTTCTGAAGTATTTCAACTCTATATAAATTCACTTTTGGTAGTACCTCTACCCCAGTATTCCTGACACACTTGAGATTTTGACATTTGACCCCCTTGTTTCTTTTTGGATGTTTATTGAACCAAACTCCATACTTTTTTTTTTAAGCTTAAAAACCACTTACTTCAGAAACATGTAAGTGAGAATTACAGTTTACAATACAGAGATAGTAGCCGACAAACTAAAACTTGGAGCTGAATGAAACGTGAATACTTTTTGTGTGGAACATTTAACTGTAGTAAATAATTGCATGTTTCAACATTCCTATCACAGATTCATTTTTTTCCAAGTTTATTTATTTATTTTTAGTAATCTCTACACCGAACGTGAGGCTCGGACTCATGGCCTGGAGATCTGGGGTTGTACATTCTACCAACTGAGCTAGACAGGTGCCCCCACAAATTCATTTTTAATGGTAAAACTAACATGGAATGCCACAGCCTTTAAAACAAAAAACACACAAAACTCATCCTACTAATATTCACTTATGACACAAAGTTATGTCCCATTTCTAAATATAATTACATTTACTCCGCATCTAATAATTGGAGAAAATTTCCATTAAATTCCATTTCCCATGAGAAGCATCAAGAGGAAAACATATCCATCACCACCCGGGACAAATATTACGAATGGAAACAACCAAAACCGTTCAGGCTATTCGTTTAATACAGGCATCCTGGGAGGAAATACACACAGAATGTAAACTCTACAGATAGAGACATAAACAAGAGAGTAACAAAGGTGTTTTCTCTAGAATCTTTCATCTGAACACTGATCCACTTATAGCAACAATACCCATCTTTGAGAGCTGCCTTGAAATTGTACATTTTTCTCTCGTAAGTAAAAAAGCATCTTAAACCAAAAGATAAAGCTGCAGTTGCAAAATGTATTTCCTGCGTTCAGACCAACCACTTCCTCTTTCAAAATAATTTTTTTGTTGTTTTCTAAATTGTTACAGTGAACCATTCCTTCAGATAACCAGTGAGATGTCTGATATGAAACAAATTTGGGAAAACACTCAAGTTATCACCATGTTCAATAAAGATGTCAAACCTCATAGTTACAACAAGGGCAGTGAAAAAATTTAATAGTACAATTCCTTATACGTACAATGACTAAAGTAGTCATCTTGCAAGAGACTGTTTCCCCAAATGGTAAAAAAATTTAACACTCTGGTCTTCATCCGGTTTCAGTTAGAACACAAATAAGCCTGCCCTGTCGGGGCTTACGAGAGCCCTCAACACAGCTTCCAGCTCAAGAAACCTTCTCCAGCTGCTACCTTTTGTTTGTTTTAATAAGAATTATCAAACTGATCATCACTCGAAGTAAATGCCTTTATTCTTATGTAAAATTAGCATGGATTATTATTTTGTTTTTCTCTTTAAAATATTCTATTATGTAACCTAGGATATAAAAAAGAGCCCATGTGTATTTTTATTATAATTAGAAATGTGAAGTTTTATCCCAACTCCTTACAATTCTACCTTCATTCATAAGTGGCTCAGAAGTTCCTAATCTACCATGTTATAGGGACATCTCTGTAGAATTTAAAGACTAAGAATGCTTACGGCCATGTCATTTAAAAGCCATAATATTACACAGAAATGGAAATGCAAACTCCCTAAGAAACTGGTCCGCTCTTCCGAGTGCTGATGGTCAGGATTTGAATTTAATTTAACTTTTAAAACATTCCCTCAAATCAGGTTATATAACAACACTCATGAGTAAGCCCAGTAAGGAAGCCTCTCCCATTGTACAGAGAATTCCTCTGGTTAGTCAATATTCAGAATTGGAATGAATTTGAATAAAGAAGTCATGTTAACTGTTTCATGGCAAGCAACTGCCTATAAAATTTAGACGCTGGCAGGAGAAGATTCATACAAGATTAATGAAGCTGGACCTATGAGAAGGAGAAACTGACAACCAGAGTTTAAAAACATAACTTGAACTCAGTAACGATTACTGTAGCTACTTGTAACCACTAACTGCAGTTTTTGTTAAACAATATCCTATTTTGCATTTAGAAATTATGTAAGAGCCAACAGTCACAAGGCAAGGGCGAATTAGAGAAAGGGAATTATTCATTGCCTGACATGGATGAACTCCGTGTAAGGCATGCATTTAGAAAACACTGTTCTCTCTGTTCGGAAATATTAGTTCACATTCCATTCATTTTGATAACCTTTTCCTTTTTCATACCAACACCACACTAACCAACTGTGGGTCTATCAGAATGCAGAGATTAGGAACTGCTCCTCACTGAAGTCTGTCTGGGTTGTTATTTTTCCAAAGCAGAGTGACAGATAAAACCCGACTATAAAGGCTTTGTCACCAAAATGCCACTGAAGAGGGGCACATGGGAAAATTCACAAAAAGAAGAGCTGAGCACCAGGAAGAAAATGAAAGGCAAGCTCCTTAAAGTCAAGGAATGTGTGATTACGTGCTGGTGTTCGTTCCATCCCCACAACTGGCCAGCACAAGGTCAGCGGATAATGGGTCAGGGGATGAACAGTAAATGAGAACACTTTGCAATTTAGGAATCCTTCAACCTGTTAAATATTTCTTGAAAATGAGACTGAGACCATGAAGTCATGATTCCAGTAGAATTCCTTAAAATTAAAAAAAGCAAAAATAGGTATAGGATAACTCCATGTGAAAACAGAAATAGACAACTTCAGAACTTGGTTGGGTAAAAAGCTGTACCAAGGAGAAGCAAAGTGCAAGAGAAGAATTAGTAGAAACATTGTTATAAACCAGGGGCGCCTGGGTGGCTCAGTGGGTTAGAGCCTCTGCCTTCAGCTCAGGTCATGATCCCAGAGTCCTGGGATCGAGCCCCATATTGCTTCCCTCTCTCTGTCTGCCTCTCTGCCTGCTTGGGATATGCCTGTCCAAAAACAACAACAACAAAAAACCCAAAAACAGAACTTAAAAAAAAAACAAAAAAAAAACTGTATGGATAGTTACTTAAAATTCTGAGTCTCCCAAAGTAATCTCCAAACTACATAAAGCTTGAAATATGGACTCTAAGAAAAAGCAATATGTTGCCCATTTGTCTACACTCTATGCTCTAAACCTGGAAAAAAAGGGAAACTAGATGAAGAATGGTCCTTTGGCACCAAGTCAGCTCTGATGGCACTGGGCTTCTGAGAGATGGAACCAGCAAAAGATAGGCTCTCTGTACTACTAAGCATGATCCTTAAAAATGTGTGACTTGGAAACAATAATATTCCAGTTGTCTAGGCTTTTCCACTGCATGACAATATATTGACAGCAATGATGAAAACTGTAAGATAAAGCATCACCCACCTATCAGTTAAAGGCACATCAAAAGGCTTTACTGGGGTAAGTAAAGATATATATATTTTTAAAAGATTTTATTTATTTATCTGACAGACAGAGATCACAAGTGGGCAGAGAAGCAGGCAGACAGACAGAGAGGCAGGCAGAGAGAGAGGAGGAAGCAGGCTCCCCTCTGAGCAAAGAGCCCGAGATCCCAGGACCCTGGGATCATGACCTGAGCCGAAGGCAGAGGCTTTAACCCACTGAGCCACCCAGGTTCCCCTGTAAAGATTTTTTTTTTTTTTAAGATGTTATTTATTTATTTGTCAGAAAGAGTGAGCACAGGCAGACAGAGAGGCAGGCAGAGGCAGAGGGAGAAGCAGGCTCCCCGCTGAGCAAGGAGCCCGATGTGGGACTCGATCCCAGGACACTGGGATCATGACCTGAGCCAAAGGCAGCCGCTTAACCAACTGAGCCACCCAGGCGTCCCACCAGTAAAGATGTTTTAAACAGAAAACAAAAGGTACCAATCTTTTAAAAAAATATATACTGGCAAATTGGACTTTATTAAAATTAGTAAGTTGTGTTCACCAAAAGAAGCCAGACATGGCCTGACCTGCCTTCGGCTCAGGTCATCATCCCAGGGTCCTGGGATTGAGCCCCACATCGGGCTCCCTGCCCTGCAGGAAGCCTGCTTCTCCCTCTCCCACTTCCCCTGCTGGTGTTCCCTCTTTCGCTGTGTTTCTCTCTGTCAAATAAATAAATAAATAAAATCTTAAAAAAAAAAAAAAAAGGGAAAAAAAAGCCAGACATAAAAATATATTGTATAATTATATATATACCTATGAACATATGTCTAATCACATATATATACACTCTTATAAAGAATATCTGTATACCAAAAGGAAGAAAATCTATTTTTATTTACTTATTTATTTAAAAATTTAATTTATTTATTTGAGAGAGAGAGAGAGAGAGAAAGAGCATGAGCGGGGTGGAGAGGGACAGTCGGAGAGGGAGAAGCAGACTCTCTGCTGAGCAGGGAGCCCAATGCGGGGCTCGATCCCAGGACCCTGAGATCATGACCCAAGCAGAACGAAGACATTAGCTGACTGAGCCACCCAGGCGCCCTGAAAATCTGTTTTTAAAATGAGCAAAAGATTGGGTCACTCATTTTTAAAATGAGCAAAAGATTGGAACCACGTGAGGTCATGCACGTGGTTCCACAAATGCTCAACATCATTCTTTATCCAGAAAATGCAAGCACCAATTAAAACCATGAAAGATTCCACTCCACACTCACCCAAAGGCGATCGACAGACAAGTAAAAAGATCGATAGACACCTATTGTTGGTGAGGACGAGGAACAACCCCCTAGAGGAGTGTCCGTCAATGCGGCTACCTCATCAATGTCTTTGACATCCTGCCACAGCCAGGTACGCACATTTGACCCAGGATGCCACACCCAAGTAGAGACCCAAGAAAAGTGAGAGACCAGGTCCACCAACAGCCACGTATAAAAATGTCCTTGGCAGCTTCTTCCTTAACTTAGCCTCAGTATGGAAGCAATCCAAATGCCCACCAAGAGGAGAACGGATAAGCAGCTTGTGGTATATCCACACACAGCACGCCACATGGGATTCACAACCGGGCAACACACGCTACGACCATACGCAACAAACATATGAATCCCACAAACATATTGAGTCAGAGGAGCCAGACAGAAGAACATGTGTTGAGTAATTCGTACGAAGAACAGAGGCAGGCTAAACTAATGTATGATAGAGGTCAGAATAATAGTTACCTTTGGGGTGGGGGAGTGTTTAAGGGAGCCTGTTGGGGTTCTAGAAACGTCCCCTATGTTAGGTGGTGGTGCATGATTTCATGTATGTGTGAAAACTCATGGAGCTGCCCACTTACGATGTGGCTGCTTTGTTGTATGTAAATTCACCTCAATAAAAAATGTTTTTTCTAAAGTAAGCTCTATGCCCAAAGTGGGGCTTGAACTCATGACCCTGAGATCAAGACTTGCACGCTCTACCAAGGGAGCCAGCCAGGTGCCCCCAATAAAAACAACAACAACAGTAATTATTTTAGATGTTCTAGAAGGACATGTATCGAGGGGCAAGAGTGATCATCTCCGAGGAGGACCTGGGATGGGGGGGAGGGGCAACAGCACAAAATAGTCTCACTTTGTCCTCATTATTATTTTATAAGAGACCCTATATTTGAGTAAGATATATGGTTTGATTTTCCCATGTTCCCTTGGAGTACTTTGACTTCTCAGTATTACCAAAGAGATGGTAAGGGCTATATTTTCCAACACATTAAAAGGGAGGAAGAAAGGGTCTGGTTTTACCTTCAATTTAAGCACATGGGTCATGAGCCCCAGGATGACCTATTCAAACTAACATATTCTGGTCCTTTTGCAAATCCAGATCCCCTGATTCCCAATCACTAGAACTCATGTTAAGTCTTGACATTCAAAACTTTCTGACAGCTGCATCATGGCAAAAGAAAAGAGACTGCATACTTCCTTGAGTTTCATCACCAATAAAATCCATTCCATTGAGCTATTTCCTTCCCTCATCGTTCCTCTGAGGAACATGGCCAGCCTCACAACATCCAAATCTATTCATCTGCCCAAAGACAAAAACCACCACTTTTTTTCTATTTTATAAATATAAATATAAATTTATTTTTAGTTAAACTGGGTGCCTCAAGGACAACAAAAACCCTCTTGTAAGCGAATTAGTAAATATCTGGGCACACACGGACACTGGGCACAAAGCGAGAGTCTACAGATGCCGCACATGGACTTGGACAGATTTAGATGATCTGAACACAGCGCTTATGAGAAGCGTGGGGCATTTAAATTTAAAAAAAAGAAGAAAATCAGGCTCAAACCCAGATCTTCAGTACTAGTTTGGAAAAGATGCAGTTCCCTTCTCCTGTATCATCACACCCAAACGTAATTTAGAGAAGTCCATTCTGCTGATAGCGGGAAGGGTTAACACAGTCCTAGGGTTCCCAGTGCCGCAGAGCCGACTGCAGCACGAGAGCGTGAGTTATTTCTAATACCACTGGATAATTTAATCATTTGTGGAAACTGGGGGAAAAGACATTTATATTAGATTCAAAGACTGTCAGAAGTCACAATGGGTAATTACATTATGTAGCAAGAAGAACTGAAACACTGTATCTTTTCAGCTTGATACTGAGGAGGCTTCACCAGCAATAAAACAGAGGAGGGATATAACAGTCAAACTGCTGTTTGTTTGGGGAAATTACAGTGCTCCAAGTCACACTCTCAGGCAGAAGAACTTATGAATTCCAATGTTTTGACACTGCTCTACCTGCTCCAATGTTGGGATGCTAAAATCCGGTAACTGATCATATCCTTAGAGAGAAGGTAAGTGGTACTTGCATAAAAATAACAAAACGATGCTCCCGGGATACAAAAACACAATATATCCTTGGAAAAAGTAAGAATCAAGGAGAACAATTCAATTTGGCCAGGACCTATCAGAAAGTCCTAAAGCCATAACTGGATCCAGCAAGAGCACTTTCGATAACAAACTTGGGTCTGACCTGAGGGAGAAAAACAAAGGGAAAAAAATCATCATGGAAATTTCTGAACCACACAAAGGGCCAGAACTCACACAGCATGTGTGGATCTCAAACCCCCAGTTGGAAATTTAGATTGACGCAGTCTTGGCTGGGGAGTGACCCGAGGGAATGCTAGCTCCCTGGAAAACTCACTTTAACCTTGGCTACAGGTAAAATCCCAAGGAACGCATATCCGTAATCACACAATCTGTTCTGTACCTCACATGTTTTTCTGCTGTGGTTTTTACCTTTTTACAGGACTGAAATATAGGACCATGACATTGGTCTAACATGAAAGCCCTTTCTTTGCACAGTTTTCACAGTATGTTAATGTTAACCGGGAAGCTATTTCCCCTAGTGTGAAAACAATGGATGATACCAAAAACTCCAGCATGGATCAGATTTTTCATTTTGACCCAAGTAGTCTCATCAGACGTGAATTCCCCCAAGAAACTACATGTCTGAAGGCCTTAATACTCTGAAAGACTCACATCTTAAAGGACAAGGGTTGTGGTGCTCGATACAGATGCCTAGTTTTACTAGGGTTGTTGTTTTGTTGGTGGTCTGGTTACAAAGTTCTGTCACTGTTAAGTGATCTGTTTCTAAGCCTATTTTCCCCCAGAAGCCCAGTTTGGTTTTTTCAGCCGTGTTTTTACAGAACATAAGGTTTGTAGCAATGCATTTATGGCATTATAGCAGAAATGTATGTATCACAGAAACACACAAGGAAATGAGTCACCATGAGCAAGTCAGCAGAAACAACAAATTGAAGAATCAATACACAAAGACTGTAGATACTGAAATTCATTAAATAGAGAAAATCGGTATATTAAATATGTTTCAAAAAGTAAAATATGACATGAAAATATGACAAAGTCACAAGAAAATAACAAAAAGACTACACAGATTTTAAAGAGAGTCTAAAGGAACTTCTAGAAGTGAAAATGTAACAACTTCTATCTTCATCCATCTTCAGTGGATGCATTAAACCACAGATTAGACACAGCTTAAGAGAGAATTAGTGACATGAAAATTCTAATGTGAAGGAATTACATGTGGCATAGCAGAGAAAGACAAAAAGATGAGAAACAGAAATAGAGGTTAACAGGCAGAGAGGATACAGAGTAGAATCCTGCTTGTAGAATCTACAGAGTAAAATTTATCTTGCTCCTAATAATCAGAGTTCCAGATGAACTAGCAGAATGTTAGCTAGACACTCATGGGAAAACTCCAACCAGGAGTCAATAAACTCACCAAGTCAAAAGGAGAGAATAAAAAAATTCTCAGCTAGATACATTACAGTGAAATTTCAGTGAAGAACTAAGTCACAAAAAAAAAAAAAAATCTCCATAGTTACCAAGAAGAAAGGGCGTTATCTTCAAGGGTGAAGATAGGCTGGCTCCTCCCCCTCTACAACTTAACACAAACGAGATCCACAAGATGGTAGAATTAAGTTCCTCCTCTAGGTACAATACAATCGCCCTAGGAGTCTATACATGGAGAAATCATCTTTTAAGGATGAGAGTAGCAATCATCCCAAACAAACAAAAACTGAGATTTTACTGTAATAAATTTCTGCTAAAGGCACCTCCAAAGGATGTCCTTTGGGAAGAAGGAATAAGATCTCAGATACAAAAAGAATGGTGAACAAAGAAAGTAGAAAGCATACTTACAGGACTGTGTAAAATTATGAAAGCCTAACTTGTATAATGGAACCCCAGAGACTCACAAACTGCAATGACCTAAGAATTGTTTGGGAAAACATTAGTAAAGATTCCAAATTACTTTGTAGTTTAGATTGAATACGTACGTTAAAATATCTAGGCTAACCAATAAAAGCACAGAAAGAGAATACATCATCTCCAATCTTTCGTATAGGCAAAAGACGGAATGAGGAAAGTGAAACAAGACCAAAACGTCAAAACTGAAGAAGGCAAGAAACGAAAAGTGTCAGAGCAAGAGGTAAGGGAATGCAGAGAGAGAGAGAGATACAAAGAGAAAACAAGACAAGATGGTATACATGAACCCAAACTTTCTCCAGGGAAAAGAAAAAGACCATTGGACTGGATGAAAAAGAAATCGAGTCATGTGCCATTTCTGAGTGACCCACCCAAATACAAGGACAAAGAAGCAGGTAGAGTAACAGAGTAATAGAGAGAACGTTTGGGAAAGATCTGCCAGGCAAACACTAGCCCAGAGAGCTGGTAAGTATCAGGCGAAACAGACTTCAAGGCATAAAACATAAGGGCAGAAAGAAGTTCACTACACATGGTTGAAAAGTCAAAACACACTGAAGATACTACAATTCTAAAATTTACTTATTTATTTATGTATTAAAAGCTTTTTTTTTTTAATTTAATTTTTTAAGTAATCTCCATACCCAACGTGGGCTCAAACTCACGCCCCCAAGAGTCACCTGCTCTACCCACTGAGCCAGTGGGCAGCCCTAAAGTTAATTTTTTCATAAAGTAACTTTACAATGGAAGAAAAAAATGAGAGAAAATGACAGCTCTTCCACTGCCATCATCAGGATGGTTAACTCGGGGATCACTGACCATGGCAATAAATGGCTTTGAGTCCCCCATACGTACTGACCCTGTTAATCCTCCTGTCAATCCTGTTCTGTGTTCCCTTTTGGCAAACAGGAAAAGTAAAGCACAGAGAAGTAACAGATCTCTCTCAAAAAATGATACAACACGTGGCAGAAAATAACAACAACAGAACTTCATGATGGGAAGATTTGCGTGACATCATCGGCAAGTTGGATCTAA
The DNA here is from genome assembly GCF_002288905.1 of Enhydra lutris kenyoni. Classification (NCBI taxonomy): domain Eukaryota; kingdom Metazoa; phylum Chordata; class Mammalia; order Carnivora; family Mustelidae; genus Enhydra; species Enhydra lutris. Next base: position 34,174,785 of record NW_019154097.1, read on the forward strand.
TGAAAATATATAGAGATGGGTAATACATGTTCTTTTCAACTACTTCCAGAATGCCTATAAAAGCAGACCATGTCCTGGGCCATAAAACAAGTCTCAACAAATACCCAAGAGTCAAACTCAGACTTCCTAGAATGATGATGCAATGAAATTACAGAAATCCATACTGAAAAGATAAGTTTACATGTTCATATAATTGAAAATTTTTATTTGTTTTAAAGATTATATATAGGGGCACCTGGGTGGCTCAGTGGGTTAAGCCTCTGCTTTCGGCTCAGGTCATGATCTCAGGGTCCTGGGATCGAGCCCCGTATCCTGCTCTCTGATCAGCAAGGAACCTGCTTTCCCCCTCTCTTTGCCTGACTTTCTGCCTGCTTGTGATCTCTCTCTCTGTCAAGTAAATAAATAAAATCTTAAAAAAAAAAATAAAGATTATATATATTTATTTAAGAGAGAGTGAGAGAGAGAGACCTGAGTGGGGTACGAGGGGTAGAAGGAGAAGCTGAGCAGGGAAGCCGACATGGGGCTCAATCTTAGGACCCTGGGATCATGACCCGAGCCCAAGGCAGACACTTAACTGACTGAGCTACCCCAGGCACCCACAATTGGAAATTTTTAAACAGGCTTCCAAATAAATCACAGGAGAGATTCAACAGGAAATGAAAAGTATCTAAAAATAAACAATAGTAGTATTCCATACCAAAATATGTGGGTTGCAGATAAAATTGTAAGTGGGAAATGTGTTACTTTTTTTTTTTAAAGTAGATTCAACATACGGCTTGAACTCAACGACCCTGAGATCAAGACCTGAGCTGAGATCAATCGTCAGACATTTAACCCACAGAGCCACTGAGGCGCCCTGAGAAATGTGTCACTATTTAAATGCTCACATTAGAAAAGATGAAAAATGGAAATGAGGTAGGCAAGAAGAAAGAAATCTCTGAAAAGGCAAGAGAATTATTTCCAAAGAGGAAGGCAAAGAATAAAAAGAAATGAAATGAAACAGAAAATAAAAAGACAAGGGAAGCTCCACAACAATAAATTTGGGGTTCTCGGAAAATGTGAATAAAAATGATTTCAGAAACCTGATCCTCCAAGAGAAAATGGTATAAATAAGCAATACTGGGAGTCAATAAAGGGGGGAACACAACCACATAGGCAGCAAACACTAAGGTGAGAGACTATTACAGGCAACTTTAAGGCAATAAATTTGAAAGCTTAGGATGAAGTGGGTTTATGTTTAGAAAAATAACAACCCACAGTATCGACGAAAGAGGAAGCAGACAGCGATGAAGGAAGCACTCAGTAGTTAGAGACTTTCCCACAGTGAATTGAATTAATTTCAATTCACATGTATTATTTCAGAGAAGAGAAAAAAAGCAACACTCTGAAACTACTAAGTAAAGCCAACTAGGAGGGACTAGAAACATTACAGATCAATTTCAGTGGGCACAGATTCAAGCCTTTTCAGTAACATAGTAACAAAACAGATTCAGATCAAGTATTTTAAAAACCCCATCACCCCCTAGCTGGATTTGTCACAGGAATGCTAATTTGGTTCAATATAAGAAAACTGATTCAGGTAATCTATCACATTAACGGATTAAAGGAAGCAGAAAAAGTATTGGCTGGTATTGAATATCAAGTTAAGTTGGAAAAAAACCTCCTGACAACAAAGGAAAAGAAGGGAATCCCTGAGCTTGATAAAGGGTTTATTAAAATCATGCACTAATTAATGGAGAAACATTTAAAGTACTGTCTTCATTATCGGAATCGAGATAAGAAGGGCCACAACGGGCTGCTTCTGTCCGCATAATGATGGTCACCGCCAACAGAGCAAGATTAAAAAAAAAAGCCGTAAGGATTGAAAAAGAAATTTGCTGGGATAAGACTATCTCTAAAAAAGAAAAAACAAACAAAAACCAAAGTGGAAATAAAAAAGAGAGTTTAGCAAGGCATCTGCCTCTAACGTGAATTCATAAAAGTCACGTGTTCTTTTTTTTTTTAAGATTTTATTTATTTATTTGACAGACAGAGATCACAAGTAGACAGAGAGGCGGCGGGTGGGGTGGGGGGGGAGCAGGCTCCCCGCTGAGCAGAGAGCGCCACGTGGGGCTTGATCCCAGGACCCTGGGATCATTACAGGAGCCAAAGGCAGAGGCTTTAACCCACTGAGCCACCCAGGTGCCCCAAAGTCACGTGTTCTATACTCCATGTGAATTAAGTAAAAAACATAATAGTGGATGAAAAAAAATCAAGTCCGAAGAAAATAAATGAAAGTATGGTTTTGGTTATATAATGGTGGAAAAGTGACAAAATTATAAATATACTCCTTGGAAATACATACACCTGTGGTAAAGCTGGGACATAAAGCAAGGAGGCGATTAACACCAAATTAAGGAAAAAACACCCCTGTAGGGAGGGGACCAGGAGCAGGAAGTCAGGGACAGACTTCCAAGGCATGAGTAAGATTTTTCTTCTTAAGCTATAGCTTGTAGATTATAGTATTCTTTTGGTTCCTCTTCTTTACACTGTACTTACATAATATACATTATTCTGAAAGGTGAACTACCTTTTATTTTTTTTATTTTATTTATTTTTTTTTAAAGATTTTATTTATTTATTTGAGAGAGAGACAGTGAGAGAGAGCATGAGCGAGAAGGTCAGAGGGAGAAGCAGACTCCCCATGGAGCTGGGAGCCCGATGCGGGACTCGATCCCGGAACTCCGGGATCATGACCTGAGCTGAAGGCAGTCGTCCAACCAACTGAGCCACCCAGGCGTCCTGAACTACCTTTTATTAACAATAGTTGCATGTTTTATTCTTTTTTTCCCCTTCAGCTGTTTGCAGTTTCAGGTATTTCTGCAATCAGCATGGGCAGCTTTTATATTAAGGCAAGGTCATAAAAGTAGGGGCGCCTGGGTGGCTCAGTAGGTTAAGTGTCTGCCTTTGGCTCAGGTCATGATCCCAGGGTCCTGGGTCTTAGCTCCGTATCAGACTCTGCTCGGAGGGAAGCCTGCTTCTCCCTCTCCCTCTGCCACTCCCCCTGCTTGTGCTCCCTCACTCTCTTGTTCTGTCAAATAAATAAAATCTTTAAAAAAAGAAAAAAAAAAGTCATAAAAGTAATCTTTAAAAAAAATCTTGAATAAAAATCACTCTAATTTTATATTTAGGTAGTAAAATAGTTTATAAAGAATGCATACCTTTACTCCATTTAGCCCCAAATGATTTTTTTTTCCCCAAATGATTTTTTTGATAAAGTCTGGATCAGTCTATTTTATCTGAGTCACATTTTCAATCCTTCGGGGAGTTGGCTCTTTCTTAGGAATTTATGACAAATGGATGGTGATTTATGGTCACTTTACCAGCACATTAATATGTTTCTCAGGAAAGTATCCCCACTCCTGCTCAGAGACGTCGGTGTGTACTTGAATATATTAGGTCATTATCGAGGAAGCCATGCTAACATGTACTGAGGCTTTAAGCAAGGAATCTGGCAGACTTGGACAAATAACTAAATAATCCACACTATTTTCCAACTAAACTCATCTCCCACGAATCTGGCAAGAGTGAAAGAAATCTATGAAAACGCTGTGCTTCTTTCTACGTAAAACATGACGCTGCAGAGGCCCAGACAGCCCCAGGCAGCCATGGGATGAATACAGTCATTTAATGGTCTAATGCTGTTTACATGGTATTGATGACTTTTAGAAAAAGAAAACTCAGCTTCTAGGGAAAAAACAGAGAGGGAACCACAAGCAGGTACAGTATGAACTTCATCACATTCCGAACTGTGACGCGAGTCCACTTAGAGAAGAGCCCTTGAGGGGACACCCGGGATGCAACCCGCTAAGAACCTGAATGAATCACCTAGAAAATCAGGCCAGCCTGTACGTCCCTTTATCTCCCCAACGGAAGCATTAGAAGCAGCAGAGCTCTTACAGATGGCGCAGAACCGGTCTGCTCTGGCTTTTAAAGGGGCTGACTTTTTCTTTGAAAAGCCATTAAGAGAAAGCCACAGCCTCCGGAAACCACGCTCCCCCCCCCCCCCCCCGCCAACCCCATCCCCCATGAGCCACTCCTAAATCTCCTGTCTTCATCCTGGGGACAACACAAGTCCACAACCTGCTCCAATCACAACATTGGAGACTCCCCAAAAGTCAGCTTCTGGTCCCCACAACCGGTGACACAAAATGCTACCAGCTGATCCCAGGCTGAGTGGCCTGTAGTGGGGACATCAGAAAGGAGAGCCTAGGGACTGGCGGCCTGGGAGGTGCGACGACAGACATCAGAGGAAGTGAAAGGCCAGAGCTCACTATCACCTTACCTTTTCCACATCTGCTTTGGTGACATTGATGTCAGCGTCCATCTTCTCGAAGTACTGCTGCGCCCTGTCCGCCTCTTTGCAGTCACGTTCAAAGCGTCTTTTACTCTGAAAGCAGAGGCAAGTGGTGACAGGAGAGCAGTTGGGAATGAAACCACAAGATTCCTATGAGAACATATCACTTTGTCTCAATCACCCAAAGAGCTTTCTCCTCTAAGCTGGTTGGTTATACGTCCTAAAGTCAAAGAGCTACTCTAAAATCTGCATTTATTTCAGCCCCAGCTCTCTAACCTTTGTGCTTTCCATAGGAGTTTTTAGATACACTTTGCTTCAGCTCATTGGGCTCCACACTTTAGTCTCAATCATGGTGTCTAGAGATAAAGGCAATTCAGAATGGAGAAGATCCCTAAAGGCATCCCTCTGGTGTTTTTGTTCTGCACTTACGGATCGATGCAAGCTCACATTCAAATCAGAAAGTCTACAGGCATTTCTCCAGCTGTCTGCTGTGCACTTACTGATTCGAGTTGTTTCCAGCAGATCTCTATGTGCTGTTGTGCCTTCCGCCCATCGTGAAAGTACTGGAAGCAGAAAACATGTGGGGATTAGCACCCCTTTGTCATACTCATACGTGAGAAAAAGATCCAACTGCCTAAAATCATATTTCATTTTTTAAAAGTGGTCTCCACGCCCAACGTGGGGCTTGAACTCAGGGCCCTGAGATCAAGAGTCATGTGCTCTACCGGCCGAGCCAGCCAGGCACCTCCTCCTCCCCAATCGTACCGAAATACTGACTATCTAGCACGTGCACGCCAAAGAAAGGAAAGGGTTAAAAAATAAAGAGGAAGTGAAAACGCAAACGGTCACAGAGTTCCCTTTAAAACTTCAGATATGATAATACTGAATTCTAAGACCTACATATAGCCCTTGGAAAAAGACAGCAATGTTTGTTAAGACATCTTCATTTTTAATTGCTTTGAGAAGGAACTCATGTACTTCACGATCCGTCCATTTAAGTTGTACAATTCATCGCTCTTTGCTGTAATCACAGAATTACGCAACCATGATCACTATCAATTTGAGAACACTTTCTTATCCTCCAAAAAGAGAGCCCATACCTCTGAGCCGTCATCCCCCCACCAGCCCTAGGCAACCACTACTCCACTTTCCGTCTTTATAAATTTGCCTGTTCTGGGTTATTTCCTGTGAATGGACTTATACAGTATGAGGTCCTTCTGTGACTGACGTGATGTTTCCATTAGGACGTAATGTCCACTTAGCAGGATGTCTTCAAGGTTCATCCGTGTTGTCACGTGTATCTGCACTTTCTCTCTCTTTACTGCCAAGTGACATAGTGACATTCCATTGTCTGGACATATGTAAACATTCTGTTTATACTTTCACAATCGATGAACACTAGGGTTTTCCCCGTTTAGGGCTGTCGTGAATGATGCTTGTTGCAAACATTTGTGTAAAACTTTTGTGTAGCTGGATGTTTCCATGACTTAGACCTTTTTAGATTTAAAAATAAATTCATTCCCCCCTGCTATGTGCAAAGGCCCTGAGGCAGGTAAGTGCATTGTGTTGACGAGTAAGGATCCTAGAGGGCTAGACCAGGGTGAGCCTCGAGAATATCAGGAGAGGGGGTCAGAGAAGAAAGGACCAGACTGCGTAGCAATTTATAGACTTGTGGCCTGAATGAGCTGGGAGCCATGGGTCATTCCAAGTATAGAAGTGCCCTGTTATGAAGGAAGGTTCTAGGTAGTAGCCTTTCTCCAACCCTGACCACAGAGTAGCCGTGCAGGTGGGGAGCAGGTCTGAGGGGAATCAGACACAGCTTTCGACACGTGAGCTTGACCTTCTAGAAGACCCCCAAGTGGAGAGCCTCCCAGGTTGCTGGATGGCTGCAGGAGAACCCAGAGAGCGGCCAATGCTGTAACGATCAGCATCACGGGCATCAAACGGGAGCTCAATGTCGAACTACAGCCTGGACGAGATCACCAAAGGAGACGGGACCCCAAGGAAAGACCAGCTAGAAACACATGGAAGCATGAAGAAAACAGTATCCTTTTTATCCGGGGCCCTAAAATCACCAGTGTTTCCTAAATCCTGTCCCAGCCTTCAACTGTGACATCACCAACTTTGTCAATGTGGTGGGAATTTCCCAGATCCGTTCTCCACCCTGTCCTGTGTCCCTAGAGGCTGACCTGCATGGACCACACGCAGGCTCCCTTGCCCTCGGGCTCTGTTCGATTTGCCACAGAGGTTCCCGCATAGCAGAGAGCAGGAATTTCTATCTGCAGCTTCCTCTGGCTATGATGCTCCAGGTTGGCTAGGTCCTCGACCTAAGGCCACAGCTCGGGTCAGGCACTCCTAGGAAATGCCTGCAATTTTCCCGTCCCCGTCAGATCGAGGGGCCACAGCAGCTCCCCACCCTGACTAGCCCCGGGGTCCTGCACGAGCACTATTGCTTCTCTTGAACCCTCTCCCCAGCAGGGTAAATGCTCCTTTTACTAGACAACCTTCCTTCAGTGACTGGGCGTCAATGTGCCGTCTGTGTTCCAATGGACAAGGTATAAACCTTGGGGGGTGGGGTGCGGGGGGGTCCATGGCTAGAAAGAAAGCAGAAAGCATGACAGGCGGAACAGGTCCCCTCCACGTAGCCTTGTACCTTTCCATCCTCCCCTAGTCAGAGCTTAGGGCCCGGCTGAGCCACAAAGGAGGGCCAGGGACCGGGGTGGGGGGGGGGACCAGGAAGGAAGAGACGAAATCAGATTTTGGTTTTTTAACAACAGCGTTCTTCTTGTCTCTCTCTCTCCTTTGAGGCCACGTTTCACTGTTGTTAAGTTCCTTTTTGTGGCAAGTTTTACCCATCCAGCAATATATATATATATATATATATTTTTGTCTCTATGAATCCAAGAGGAGCCCCCTGGGGGCTTCATTCCTCAAGTTTCATAACAGAGGTAGGGATGAAACTGAACGGAGATTGAGTCTCAGGCTAGAAATAAACAGGCAAGGCGGGGATCGAGGCAGTGGAAGTAAGAAGGAGGGCTGAGGGCAGAGCGAGGAAAATCCTGAACCTCGGAGGAAGTACAAAATGCAAGTGGGTTTTCTGAAAGCCAAACATACATCACTTTAACACGGAATGGAGGGCAGGAGGGAGGGAGGTCCTGGGGGGCAGGGAGTCAGGGGAAGAGAGAGGCAGACAGGGAGGCAGAGGAAAAGGCTTAGCCATGCCCTCTCGGCTCCTGGAGCCCTGCCCGGTCAGAAGCTACATTCTTGAATTGTCAAGAGGACCATCCCCCACTTCGCAAGCAGGATTACTGCGTTCTGCGATTTGCTGGAAAGATCTCCCTATCCCCCCGCCCAGTTTTACTTCAAGATTTAAAGACAGACATAAAGACATAAAAAAAACCCTTAGCACCAAACTCAGACCTGTGCTCTAGGTTTATGGTCTTGAAATGGGTGTTTTCACAAAACTCGAGGCCAGTCCTGGGCTGAGAGAGGAAACACACAAGAAGACGCAGAAAGTGACAGGCGCCGCCAAGAAAGGCTGAGTCGGTTTATCATCAAAGGAATCTTCTCTGAAGACAATAGATACTCCCCCTCCCCCCATGCCACACACACACACACACACACACACACACACACACACACACACACACACA
>NW_019154097.1:34182783-34363406 GCF_002288905.1 Enhydra lutris kenyoni
GAGTCATATTCTGGGAGCACGAAGGCTGATTTTGATTGAAAACCCACACAGTAAACTCTCTCCCTGCTCCTTCATTTAATACTCAAAAATAAATATCAACTTATTTTTCAAGCACGTTTGTGCACCTTGACCTGACAGAGGAGCTTTCTCCCACGAAGGACTCCTTGGCCGCAGTCCTGTCCGACTAAAACAACCATCTGAGAACTACACTTGAGATCCTAATGTCTCCCGTGACATAAGGAAAAATCAAGGTGTCCATGATTTTCCTTCTAACGTATCTCTCCCAGTACGTGGTGGTGCCTGAGCCCTTAGGAAATCAGAGAGTGGTACCGAAGGCCTCCTGACCATCCTGAGCGTACCACGACCTAGACAGCGGTCATCTGGGGCCACCTCTTTCTCTCTCTCTCCTCCTTCAGCCGGAAAAGCTAGCTAACAGTTACAAAGATAAACAAACAGACCGGCTTGCCAGATGTGCGTGTTGTTTATTAACAAACAATGGCAAAGCGTTGCTTCCCCGGACAGTGAGCAAGTGTGTCTCTTAAAAGTGTGCCTCCGAGCTCTAAATAAAGAGGAATTGTTCTCTAGAAAAAGATAATAAGTCTTTTGGAGCCACAAAGTGAAGTCATCACGGCACTTTTCTCCTATCAGCAGAGATGGGAAATGCCATCTCTGGGGACCCAGAGAAATGCGGATGACTTTCTCCTGGAAGCAGGGTGCTTTCATTTCTCTTCGGCAGTAATAACAGACTTTTAAAAATGCCTGATGGTATCTCAGCAGACAGCGAAACTTACTTTCATTTCAACTTTTGGCTGGACCTTAAAAATATACGGGTAGAGTCTATGAATACAATAAAAGCATCCTTCCAGATTTTTTAGGATTCTCCCAGTAAGCAGGGGCCGCTGAGATAAGAATCAGAGGAAACCTAAATTAAGCAAGCACTAACTTTAAGAAAAACTACAACGACAAAGCTTCCAAGAAGGTTTTACTGTGCTGCAAGAGATCGCCCTTAGACTGTGAAAATGTTTATTATTCACACTCCACAATTAGGTACAACAGCTGCTCGTTCTTACACTATTTATATATAATAGACCACTGATTTTTAAAACTCCATAAAAAAGCAAAATATGGCAATGATGTGAGAACAGCCAAATCCAAAAAAAAGGAAAAAAAAAAGAGAGAGAATAAACACTCAATTGAGGACAGTCAACCATCTGGAATTTTAAATAAAACTCAGATTCCCCAGATGAAAACAAAGGAACACAAGACTTGAAAAGGGCAAAGAAAAAAGGGGCTTGCAGAAAATATGTCTGTGACAAATATTATAATCTCCTCAAAATCCACAGCGTGGTGGGTCTGAACACGAGCAGCTTCTAAGCCTGACTTGGGATTAATTAGCACAACCAGGAATCCTTGTTGCAGAGACATGGCCGGGGACCGGGGAGGAAACTCAACCCCCATCAGCCCCGCTTAAGGGAGCCACCCCAACCCCAAACCATAGACCTAGAAGCGTTCGTGATGGCAGCGCATTCTCATCTGTGTGGGATGGTCATATGATTAAATAAATATGATTTATTCAGGAAGGTCCATTTTCCTCAATCTATTTATAACGCAAATACTGTCTCAGTGAACATGTTTCACGTTCCTAACATGCCTACCTCCCAGTGTCAGGCTCAGTTGCTTAACCCTACTCATCCCCTCGACCATCTGGGCACCGGGCAGGGGACCCCACGCGCGGTCCAGCAACCAGTGCCAAGTGGCCTTTGTCCTCTTCTGGGGTGCCATCTCCTCACAGCTCCTGCCATTCTCATGCTGGCTTTTGCAACTCAGATCTCTCCACACATTGACAATTCACCTGGACTCCAGGAGGCTTGTATCTGTTCTTCAGAATAATCCCTTCTCTCACATTCCTTAAAACTCTGATTGTTTTTGAAGGATCTCAATTAACTCCTTTTTTTTTTTTTTTCCTAAGTTAGCTCTGCGCCCAATGTGGAGCTTGAACTCACGACCCGGAGATCAACAGTCACGTGCTCTATGGGCTGAGCCAGCCAGGTGCCTCCTGATTAACTCTTAGGATGAAAGAGTCTGAAAATGACCAATATGGAGCAGTGATGCCCCTCACTCGACCCCTGCTGAGGGTATCAATCTCGGACTTCCAATCCCAGACAACGAGAATCACCATCAGTAAGAGTTTCAGATAAAGCGCCAGGTTGACAAGGGTGAGACGTTAGGGGCAGTAATCCTTCCCCGAAAGGCTGAAAGCTCTTACAATCAAATTTATTCATTCCACACATGTTAATTGCATGCTCCCAGGTGCAGGGTGCGGCTCATGCCCGGTGCTGTCCTTGTGGCCACGGTGGTAAGAGAAAGAGGACGAGGCGCAGAGAGGGCAGCTGTGGGTACGGCAGCATTTTTGACAGATCCGGATGACGTTTTTTGAACAAAGTGGAGGCGTGAACTTGCAAAGGTCTAGGGAAGGAAACATCCTTCTGAGAGGCTGGAACAGCAGCGGAGATGCCCTGAAGCAGGAAAGGGCTTCCTGTGTTCCTCGAACGGCTGATGCCAACGTGATCAGACCGAGATGGGCGGTAAGACAGAAGGAGGCAAGGGCTGGACCACGGACAGCGGTTTCCCGGGCCGCGCTGAGGGTGAGGGAAAGCTATAGGAGGACTAAAGAAGGGAAGGGACGTGGTCTGTCTGCATGATGACAAGGCTGCACCGGCTGCCGTGCGGAGAACGTACCGAATGGGGCAGGCGAGGCAGAGGGACAGGGAGGAGGCTGCTGCACCTGTTCACGGGACAGCTGGTGGCACAGGTGGAGACGGGGAGCTGCGCCACAGACCTTGGGAGCAGAGGGATAAAGTAGGAGGCTTGGGGCAGTCCTCCAGGTGAGACAATGAGGGACCGGATGAGGGGTGAGAAGTGTTTGGATTCAGAACGTTTACTGAAGGTAGAGCTGACAGGACCTGATATATATTTTATAGACAGGACCCATATTATATGGGGTGTGAAGGAGAAAGAAGTCCTGGGCGCCCTTGTTTGGGCCAGAACAATTATGTTAATAAGGAGTGCCATTTAACGACCCGAAGAAATGCAGACCGGAACAGGGGTGTGATAAAGGGGTTTGGGGGATCCACAGTTTCTTTTTGGATGGGATAAAAAGCCCTCTGCATCGCACAGCTCTGGGGCATCACTCCTAGTGCTGCTGGGCTCCAGGGGCACTCCCTCCCCCGACAATGGGGTGCTCGGAGATGCTGCATCGGGCTCATCCAGGGAGATGGCAAGTGGGTGCCTGGATACAGGAGAGTCAGCTGGGACACAAAACATCAGTGAAAGGATTCCTGGTTCTTAGATGAAAAAGAAGGTCTCGTTCCAGCTCACGAGGGAGCACCATAAAACCCAAAGTTGCACTTCAAATCCAGGGAATCAAGAGCAGAACGTCAGCCTCCTGATAACTAGGTATGTTATAACTAGGTATGTTAGCCCATAAATGCTCGGGTGAAATTTTAATGATTCTGCAAATGACAGAACCACAGTGGTGACAGGGCCTTGAGGAACAGCACACGCCTGTCACATGTCCTCCCAAAACAAAGGAGACATAACAAAACCAAATACACCTTCTAGAGATACATTAAACCAGGAGCTATCCGTGGGTGTCCCACCAGCAGGACATAGGCAGAAGACCAGCAACTTCTATAGGGCTCCCTGCTTTCGGATTTATTTAAATAAAAGCAGTAACCCCAGTAAAGAGGAGGTAGTATGGAAACCCTCCTCTTCCAGGCCATGAAATCGAAAGTCCCTCTTGGCTTTCTGTGTTCTCTCCCCACAGGTCCTGGCTTTATAACGGAGCACCCCAGGTGCGTCTCAATGGGACTGAAAAGATCAGAAATTGATTTGTTGTTTTTTTTTTTTTTAAAGATTTTATTTATTTATTTGTCAGAGAGAGAGAGAGGGAGAGAGAGCAAGCACAGGCAGACAGAATGGCAGGCAGAGGCAGAGGGAGAAGCAGGCTCCCTGATGAACAAGGAGCCCGATGTGGGACTCAATCCCAGGACACTGGGATCATGACCTGAGCCGAAGGCAGCTGCTTAACCAACTGAGCCACCCAGGCATCCCCAGAAATTGATTTGTAATGACTTGATCACACACGTTAGACCCTTTTAGTTTCTGCATTCCCTCATGCTAGGCTTTGTCTGTTTGCTGAAAGCTCTTATAAAAACATATTCAAAGCATAGTAGGGTCAGTCCATGCTACAAAACTGCCTTATAGGATATTAAGTCCTTCCCTAAGTTCCTAAATAGGACCTACCCAATAGCTAACTTGGAGACGATGGTATCTTTTAGTATCAATTTTTAAACACCTCTGGGACCTCAGGGAAAAGATATAACTGGCCAACCTAAGTAATGTGGGGTCTTGTAAGCACTCTCTGAGTTTATAAAAATTTTAGTGAGTCATTGAAGGTATTGTATAATCGTTTCCTCTAGAACTTTTCAGATAACCACTGCCAAAAAGCGATTCTGTTCCTGGCCAATATTTGGTAATGAACCATACTTTCCACCTGCTGAGAGAAGTTTGCTCGGAAGTTCCAGTCAATGTCGGCCAGCACCTCCTGACTCCCCTTCTGGAGCTACAAATCTCTATAAAAATCCCTCCTACACGGTTCGCAGTGATCACCATGCATTACCCTGAGACACGCTCAAAGGCTCGAGCTGAACCAGACAACCTCTCTGAAATTCTTTAACAACATGATTCAACGGGCAAAAATCGCCAGCAAGGGAATCTTTACCCTCGTTCTTATGGGGGAATCTATCTGACAGCAACTCTGAACTACCCACACTTCAGATCGGGTAATTCACAACCTCGTTGATCATTTCCGTGACTTAGGAATCTCATCTACACTTCTGTCGAAGACCATCACTCTTGTAAATGACCAGAGCTTAATTAAGAACCATATATCACGTATGTTTGACCTCGTACTCTCTTTCTGGGAATTTAGCTTGGAGGAATGGTGCCCACCCCACGCACAAAAGAGCTATGAAAGAAACGAGTTCTCTGCAGTACTGTTTATATAACTAAAAGTAAGTAAATAACACAAAACTGGTAATAGCCTACAGGTTAAATAGTAAAGAATTAGTTAAGTGAATGATACAAGCATTAGAATAATGCATAGCCACTAAAATTCTAATGATGAAAACTACTTGTTTTCATGCAGAAAAATAAAAACTGCTTATGAAATTAAATGGGGAATAAAGAAAAATATAAGTTATATCCATATAGGACTAATATGCTTAAGTGTTATATATAGGAAATATATTTATATAGACATATTATGTATATATGTCTATATCAGTCTTTGTACACATCAATATCTTTGTGTCTATAAGTGACACCTAGAAGGTAACTTGGAAAAAATGAGGATTTTTACTTATAAAAATTTCAAGTTTTTGTTCTTTAATCCAGAATTTTGGTAACATTCTTTAAAAATATTGACAATTAATACATGAATCATAACATTCCCCCCTTCAAAAAGGGGGGGGAAGAGTACATAAAAGGAATAGAAGTTTTTTTGTTTTTGTTTTTGTTTTTTTAATTTTTAAAGTAGGCTCCACACCCAGCATGGAGCCTGATGCAGGGCTTGAACTCACGACCAGAGATCAAGACCTGAGCAGAGATTAAGAGTTGGATGCTCAACCGACTGAGCCACCGGTGCCCCAAGAAACAGAAGTTCTTTTTGCATGTCAGCTAAAAGAGATGACTATTGTATTTACTGCAAATCTGTCAAAATCTAGGAAAATCAGGCAAGTATAAAAATTTCCAGATTTTACACATTAAAACTAATCATGTTGCCTTATAAAGAATATTGATTTCCCAGTAATTTCTCCTGAATACCAGTAAATCCTAAATATTGTCACATAGTACAGATTTATTGATAATTTGCATTTGTAGACAAAAAACTGAACACAAAGCAAAGGAACCGGCAGTGTGTACTCTGACTTATGTTCTCCCCAAAGACAGGCCACTGATCCTATTGTCTCTAAAGAGAAGGTGAGTATCTCGCTAAAATATAATTTCTGAGGTGCCTGGGTGGCTCAGAGGGTTAAGCCTCTGCCTTCAGCTTGGGTCATGATCTCAGGGTCCTGGGATCGAGCCCCACATCAGGCTCTCTGCTTGGCAGGGAGCCTGTTTCCCCCTCTCTCTGCCTGACTCTCTACCTACTTGTGATCTCTCTCTCTCAAATAAACTAAAAAAAAAAAAAGAAGTTATTTTTGAAAAATCAATGCATTTTCCTAACAACGAGCCTATAAATTTGTGTCTCAGAACAAACTGTTTCCTTAAGATACTATGTGGGAGAGTTGCCCGTCTTATGGGAACAAGGGAGGTGTGGACATCGCTGCCTAAAACCCACCTTTTCTCCAAAGAACGTGAACAGCAGGTGTTGTTCTGTTTTATAATGGGAGATTTTTAAGACTTCAAGGACACACAGCTGGCTCATTATCATGAAGTGGCCCCCAGGATGAGAAGAATGTCCATCTCTCCCTCTACTTTCCTCTTACTACCTTCCTTTCAAATCCAGAGGGAAGGAAACATTCTTTACAGAATGAGCTCTGTCACCACAAAGACCCTTGTTAGAGATTCATCTATTCAAACACAGCAAAATCTAGAGGAGAAATAATTTTCCAGTAGTATTCCAAACTGAACTTGGAAATAACTCTATATGCAGTAATGAGATCCAGCAGTAATCCTATAAATTTGAAATCATCCCTTTGGGCAGACAGGATTTCGCCGCTGTACCAAATGGCCCAAAACGCATTATACTAATGGTTAAGACTGGTACTTAAGCAAGACATGATTTCTGGTCAGCTCTGAGAATTAGTAGCTAGACCTGAAATGGTGAAAGCCTCTCATTTCAATGCTGTCCACCAATTCAACATTTTTAGAAAGTTCTTTTTAAATGCACTGGCCATACTGTTATGACATTCGGTCGCAGGGAAGCCTGTATACCTTCCTTTCTGTAATAAACCCTGATCAGAACACTCAAGGGGAGACACCTGGGTGGCTCAGTCGGCTAAGTGTCTGCCATCAGCTCAGGTCATGGTGGCAGGGTCCTGGGATCGAATCCTGCATCAGACGCCTTTCTCAGCGAGCAGCTCACTAGACCCAGTAGGGGGGCTCAGAGAGCCCTCGTGACGTGGTCTGATGTGTCACAGCTGGTGGGGCTGCTCGAATCCCGAGCCCATTTGTTGACCAGAACATCCTTTCCTCTCTTAGCCCGACAGCCTCCCAGGGAGCTGTGGACACACAGCTGGTTTGGGCTCTCCCTCTCCTAGGGAAGATGTGCAGCACGTGGTCAGCCCTTCATAGCAGCATGGCAAAAAGGCCACTGGCTGGGACACTGGAAGACCTTGATCTGAGTTCCAGCTCTGTTGTGCCACTCCTGCTGGTCACAAATGTCACCACAAAGTGGAGAAGATGCCATTCTACTGTGTTTTTAAGAGTCATCTTTTTTTTAAGATTTTTATTGATTTATTTGAGAGAGAGAGAGAGCACAGAGGGAGAGGGAGACTCCTTGCTGAGCAGAGAGCTCAATGTGGGGCTCGATCCCAGGACCCTGAGATCATAACCCAAGCCAAAGGCAGATGCTTCACGGACCAAGCCACTAGGCGTCCCAAGAGTCATCTTCTCTTTTTTCTTTCTTAAAAAGATTTAATTAATGTATTTATTTAAGAGAGAGAGAGCATGGGGGGGTGGTGAGGGAGAGAGGGAGAAGCAGGCCCCCCCCCACAGAGCAGGGAGCCTGACTCGGGACTCAATCCCAGGTCTCCAGGATCATGACCTGGGCTGAAGGCAGCTGCTTAACCGACTGAGCCACCCAGGCGCCCCACGAGTCATCTTTTCAAGAATAAGTAAGATCACTCATTAATAAGAGTCAGAGGAGCCCAAAGGGAAAGCTCTAAAGGAGAAATATTAGTCTTTATGGTTCGACCTCAAGGAGCACCTTATCTAGAGCTGACTGCCCGTGAGGAAGCGGACACTGTCTAACCCGGCATCCTTGGATGTAAGTTAAAGAACGTCACTCAGTGGAAACAAAAACACGCATGCGAATACGCGTGGCCCCGAGAGCCACCCAGAGCCACCCCTGGGGAAGGGCCTGACCCCCGCCTTGCTGCCTCCAGCCTCCTGGTCTGAGATAAAATGTGTAACTGTCCCCCCTCCCGAAGGGGTGCTGTGAAGACGAAATGTGCCTAATAGCTATCAGTTATTATAATCCACAAAAATGAAGACTCGAGGCCAAACAATTAAACAGACAATATAACCAGAATAATTTCTAAAGTCACCGCGTATCAATATACAACCTAATGGCCCATTATGCGGTCATTCAAAATAATGATAAATATGTAGGAAAAAAGCACAAAGGCTCATGATGCATTATATTAAAACACCACAAATATGCATTTACGTACGGCTATTCTTTCTTTCTAGAGCTTTAAAAGGGTTCCCAATTTCCTAAAATGTCATTTCATGTAATTACAAAATGCTTCAAGAGAGCCCGGTGGTTGTCGTTCTTCCCAGTGGAACATCTGACTCAGATGTGTACTTGTAATTCTCCCTAAAATAAAAGGAGCACTACGAATTGCAGATCTTATTTAATGTGTCTCTGTATCACCTATAATTTACTCTATAAATTACTATAATTTCTGATTAAAAAAGGAACAGAATTCAAGCTACAGATATGACGGACTGTACAAAAGACATGATTAGCAGTGAGTGAATAAAACAAAAGGACCCAATCATAACACGAAAAGGAAATACAAGGATACTCCACTAATGACACAAAGTCCAAGAACAAAGTGAACAAAGTTGAGTCTAAGATGGCTCCTCTCTACTTCCTAATGCTTACTTCCACCCTGGCACTCTTCCAGGTACTTGGGATACGACAGGAGCCAAGAAAATTCTTGCCCTCGCAGAGCTTACATTCTAGTGTGAGATGAAAGAAAACAAATATATAAAATGTTAGATGTTGGTAAGCACTATGGGAAAACAGTAAAGCAGGGAAGGTGGTGGGAATGAGGCAGGGAAGGAGAGGAGAGACTTTGTAATTTTAAATAAGGTGGACAAGACAGACCTCAAGAAGACGCTATTCCTGAGAAGAAGTCAGTAAGTGAGCTCTGTAGATATCTGGGGGAAAGCTTTCCAAGGAGAACAGAGCCAGTGCAAGGGCCCTGGGGCAGGGTGACACAGGCTGAGGTTGAGCAACAGCAAGGGGGCCATGTGGCTGGAGGAGAGGCATTCAAAAAAGTTAACAGGAAACCAGTTTATGTGGGCTCATATCTCATGATTCACTTCAGAAACAGAATTTATATTCCGTTCTAAAGTAAAGGCAGAGAGTTCTGGTTTAGGGTGTTCGCTAAATTTCTAAGCTATATGGGTGGCTGAAGGTCAGTCAAGAAACACAAAGCACTGAGCAAAGAAACAAACAGGAAGAAGGTATAAACTTTGCAAGGTTGAGGGAAGTTCAAGAACCCGGGAAGCAGTCCAACATCAAGTTCAGATTTACTGTATTTAGTTTATGATTATATTAGACATTTGTGCTTCATTCTGGACTTCAGTATTCTGTGCACTGCTTCCTTTCCATCATAGAAAAGATCTTTAATGAACGGTCTGGAAGATGCTATCATCTAATTTGGGGCTCTAGTGCAGGGTTTCTCAATCTGGGCACTATGGACATTATGGGGCAGGTAATTCTTTGTTGGAGAGGCCGCCTGGGTATTGTAGGATATTTACGAGCACCTCTGGGTTCTACCCACCAGATGCCAATGGCAACCCCCTGGACGACCAAAACTATCTCCAGATACTGGTAAGTGTTGCCGGGGTAGGCAGAAAAATTGTGCCCAGTTGAGATCCACTGCTCTAATGTGAACAGATAAACATGCCACCTCAGTTTATGAACCTGTGGTTTTTGTTTTGTTTTTCAAACCAATGGTTGATCTTAAGGCATATATCTGTTCCTGACTACTAAACTCACCCAAAGCCATGTGCTACTTACATAGCTTACTTAGAAAGAAGTAAACTCCTCAGATGTTCTAAAAACTTTCCTGTCCCAGGGCCTTTGCACTGGCTGCTACCTCCGTTGCTTGTCCCAGGCAACTCTACCTCATCCTTCGAGTCTTATTAAAACATTGGCTGTTTAGGGCCCTGGGAAGCTTCTCCCCGATCCCCTCCTGTGGCGCCTGCACTCGTACTTGGCAGCAACAATCACAATTGCAATTAAGTAATTATTTTGGTCATTATTATTTAACATCTCTTCCATTTGTTCAGTAGGAATCCCACCTTCCCTGTTTGTTCCTGCATGTCCAAGGCACCAGAAGAATTATGGTGGACTTGGATTTAAATGAAAAAAGTATTATCACGGGCCAGCTTTAGTACTGTATTCCTAACAAATTTTGATGCCCTGCGTAAGCCATCAGAGAACAAGGACACCAACCGCAGCTTACAATTAAATCTTTTAGGACAAAACCTTGACTATGAATATACTTTATGTGAGCGCACATTTTTCTCCTTTGTTAACAGTAAGAGCTATGAAAAGATGACCATCAAGGCAGGAGGACCAAAAAGGCCCTCTTCGTTAGATGACGAAGGACCCAAAGAACAGTCAATGGTGCTGAGATCACTTTTCTGGCTTTTGTGAACACATTATAAGCATTTATGTTAATACTACTTATTCCACGCCCCAGGTACTACCTGATATCGCTTACTCTTTCTATGTGTGAGATCCTCAAAAATATTTAAACTCCTCTTAGGGATTTTATCTGGGGGTTGGGGGGGGTGTCCTCAGATAAGTTTCAGTGTCTGAGGGACGCTTGCAAAGACCTGGAAACACCTTCTAGGAACAGGGTCCATAACTTTTCCATGATTCAGTTCAAGACCCACCACGTTATATGACTGTGTTTAATTTGAAAGTTTCTAGGGATATTCCCGTTACCCCTGGTCCACCTCTTAGGAAGAAAAAACAAACTCCTGTTACCGATTTCCTCTCTTGCTTCAGATCCTGGACGTAGCGGGCTAACTCCACAGTGATGTTCGAGGTCATGTTCTCGGAGATAACTTCATGCTGCCCAGCGTAATCATTCATTTCGTTCAGGGTGGAAAGGAAGGCTTTACAAGCCGTATACCTACGGAAATGAGCACACGCCACTCTTTCAAACAGGGGCCCCGTCCGTTCTAACACTGTACGCGCTGACGAAATATTAATTAAAATCAGGTTAATGTGCGTCAACGTCCCACAGGATCCCGAAAGTTCATTACTCATAAGAGCGTTCTCGTCGAAATGGCTCAGAATTAATTACCACTGAGGCACTCTACATTCTGTGATGCTGAACCGCTCTATGTAAGGCAGTATTTGGCCTCGTTAATCCTGGTTCAAATATGACCCCAGATACCGGACATGCCAGCTATGCATTCATTCAATGGGTGTTTAGATCTAAATTAGATCTAAATTAGAGATTTAACACTTCTGCGCTGTCCACGCTAAGGTGCCTAAGTTGCTTACTGAAATGGACAGATTTCTCAAAGAAAGAGACGCCTGACATTACAAGAGCCAATCAAGACCGTGGAATGCACAATCCTTGCTTCCTGTATTTGCTTAGATTACATTCTGAGCTTTTCCCAATTACCTTAATTGAAACAATCTGGAATAGGTCTAGTGACTCAGCATAAATTAGCTGAGCCGGGTTTTTACCATTCTCGCTGCCAATTTAAAAACTAGCACAAACACGGGTGGGGAATGCAGCTTATTTTTGTACGTTTCCTTTCTCCTTTCCTTCATCAGCATCACGGCCGGCGTAAAGATTATCAGCACATAATTATCAGCGTTGAACAGACCTGTATTCTTCTTCCTCCTTCGAGTTCTTTTTAGGTTGGTATTTCTTTGCGAGGTTCCTAAAACAAAAATGCAGACATATCACCTTCTATAGAAAGATGATTGAGAAGTCGGGAATGAGAGATGAAGTCAGTGCTTTGTGCGTAAGTTTAAAAAAAAAAAATCGCAAAATGTCTGCAGCTGAAATCTGTTTATTTCCTTCCCCCTTTTTTTTTTTTTTTTTAAAGTCATCTCTAGGGGCGCCTGGGTGGCTCAGTGGGTTAAGCCACTGCCTTCGGCTCGGGTCATGATCTCAGGGTCCTGGGATCAAGTCCCGCATCGGGCTCTCTGCTCAGCAGGGAGCCTGCTTCCCTCTCTCTCTCTCTCTCTGCCTGCCTCTCTGTCTACTTGTGATCTCTGTCAAATAAATAAATAAAATCTTAAAAAAAATAAATAAAAAATAAAAAAATAAAGTCATCTCTACACACAATGTGGGGTTGGAACTCACGACCCCAAGGCCAAGGGTTGCCAACTCTCCCAGCTGGGCCAGCCAGGTGCCCCTGGTTCCTTCCATCTTTTCTGCATGGGAGATAAAGCTCTGGTTGTGAAAGATTTGCATCGTTTTTAATCTTTTACCCCAAAGGTAGAGCACGTGAGAACAGAAAGGGGCAGGAGTTGGTGCTAACCTGGCTGTTACGACCTGACTTTAATTGGAGAGTACAGACCAGGTGTACACCTGCAGCTGATTTCATCTGCAGCACTGAGCTGAGGGCGAGTTTCCCTCCGGGCCACTGTTCCCTCCCAATCATCTTCAGGATGATCCAAGAAAAGCATGCGGACTATGTCCAAATATTCAAATTAACAATCCAAGTACCGGGTGCCTAAGGGGCACCGTGGTAAAGCGTCTGACTCAGTTTTGGCTCAGGTCATGATCTCGGGGTTGTGGGATCGAGCTCTGTGCTCAGAAGAGAGTCTACTTGGGATTCTCTCTCTCCTTCTGCCCCTCCCACTCATGCTCTCTAAGATAAATAAATAAATCTTAAAAAAAAAAAAAAAAAAACTCAAGTGCCAAAGTTATGTTGTCAGGGCTGTGTGGTTGCTCCTACAAAGAGCTAATGAAAAGGAAAGGAATTTAGGGGCTGTTCATGCGAAGACATTTAATTAGGAGGACCTGCCTGCCCAGGAGATTTGCACTGACCACACTCAGATGAGACAAAATCACTCACATCTCTCTTTCTAATCTCACCTCCAGGTCAAGAATCCAGACAATCTTTACATTCAACACACTTAAATTTACACAAAAACCAGGAGGTAACCCTGAAAAAAATGAAACTCACTCCCATGGATCCCACCCCTGACTTGGGTGGTAACAGTTTAGGGAAACAGCCAGGAGAAGCTGACTAATGGTCCACCGCGGGGGGTCCTCACTTGACCACAACTCAGTACTCACTTCCCTGTTTATCCCATGTTTCTATTCCTCTTTCCTAGTAGCTACTTTCATTATTTCACATTTTCTTTTATTCTCCCTGAATCTACAGATTTGCCTAGAAAAAATGTGCCATCCTAAGTTTACAATTTTGATCATGGTATCTTTTACATACAAAGTGGATGTGATTTCATCTCTAACAGGTGTTACTAGATGACGTGAGGCAATGGACTTCAGTAAAAAAGGGGCACCTTTTTTGGTGGCTCAGTGCGTTAAGCTTCTGCCTTCGGCTCAGGTCATGATCTCAGGGTCCTGGGATTGAGCCCCGCATTGGGCTCTCTGCTCAGCGGGGAGCCTGCTTCTCCCTCTCCCTCTGCCTGCCTCTCTGCCTGCTTGTGATCTCTGTCTGTCAAATAAAAATAAAAATCTTAAAAAAAAAAAAAAAAAAGACATTGCTCTGGGATGGCTTGAATCCAGACAAATCAGTGAGCAAGTCCGGGCGTCATCTGGGAGTTTGAGGGAATTGGATGAAATGACCTCTATTGCCCCTTCAAGTTTTCTGACGGAATATATAACACCCAACAGAATATCAATTGTTGCAATTTAAAATGAAGATATTGGACACTTGGGTAGCTCAGTCCGTTAAGCATCTGCCTTGGGCTCAGGTCAGGATCCCAGAGTCTCGGGATTGAGTCCCGAGTCCCTGCTCGGCAGGGAGCCTGCTTCTCCCTCTGTCTGCCACTCCCCCTGCCTGTGCTCTTGCTCTCTCTGACCAGTAAATAAATATAACCTTTTAAAAAATAAAATAAATAAAATAAAATGAAGATATGAAGAGCACCTGGGGGTGCACTCAGTAGAGCATGTGAGTGTTGATCTTGGGGTCATGAGTTCAAACGCCACGTGGGGCACAGAGCTTACTTAAAATAGTAATGATAATAGTAATATCATCAATAGTAATGAAATAAAAGTAAAATGAAGACATGAGCATATGATCATTTCAAAATTATAATTAATTTTTAACTATTAATTATAATTAATAACTGATGAGAAGAGAATGTTCCCGCTTGAAGGCTGCTCTGGTGTGACCCATGCTTCAATGAACCATGTTATATTTTCTCTGCTGATACTCTGGACGCATAGAACAGTTTCCCTAATAAATCTAGATCCAAAAGGATGCTGAAAAACAACATTTCTTTTAAAAATGTGGCTTAGGGGCACCTGGCTGGCTCAGCTGGTGAAGCATGTGACTTTTGAGCTCGGGATTGTGGTTTGAGCCCCACACTGGGTATAGAGATTACTTAAAAATAAAATCTTTGAAATAAATAAATTAATTAATTAATTAGTAATGTGGCTTAAAGACACAAATAATGCAAAGGAGAGAAATCTTCCTTGTTGAAAGCACAGTACGGCTGAGATGGTTTACCACAGTCACTCCTTTAAAGGCAGATTTAGTAAAAACAGTCCATCCTACTTAACAGGTGGCCGGGATGGAAAGGGGAACACATGGAAAGCAGATGACTATATAACCAAGAGGTTCTTTTCCACATAGACGTAGAGTAGAATATATGGGAAGTTGGAGTATTAAAAAGCCTAGTGGCTGCATGTGGTTTTTTTTTTTTTTAATTTGGTTGGGTTTTTTTTTTTTTTTGGCAGAGAGGAAGAGGAGTGGGAGGGCGGGGTCAGAGGGAGTGGGAGAGAGAATCTTAAGCAAGCTCCACGCCCTGCGAGGAGCCTGACGTGGGGCTCAATCTCCTAGCCAGCTCAGTCAGAAGCGCGTGAGACTCTTGATCTTGGGGTCAAGAGTTCGAGCCCCAGGTAGGGTGTAGAGACTACTTAAATAAAACAAACAAGCAAAAACTCACTTCACGTTAAAAAAAAAAATTAATTAAAAATTTAATACATCCACATTTTCTTTTTAGCTTCCAGTCCTAAGCCTTCATAAAAATAATTTAAATTTTATATCTAGTTGAAAGAAACATAGCTTGACTAGAGACAGGTAAAACCAGCATTCTTTTTAGTTTTCTCGCCAGTCGAAACCGAAACAGGATTAAAGACAACAGGGGGAAGTCTGTTGTGGGTGACAACCTGTGGAGACTGTCACGTCCGGATGAATGAGTCTCACTTCGACCATGTTAGCATATACAGCATTCAAAATGCTTCTTAAAAGCACCAGTGAGTAATTCACTCTATAAATGCCAACAGAAAACTAAAAGCTTAAGAGGTATGGAAGGGAAAACCAGAATTTTTTTCCCAGGGACCGCTAGACAGAAGGATCAACTTTCATTTCCATTCTTTGGAGATGGGTTTTCTCGCCTTATTTTGTAGGAGATCACCTAAAAAACAAGCAAGGAAATAAACCACAAAGAGCAGCTTTAAATTTATGGGATCTTTCTGAGAAATTTTAAGTGTTTTATGTATTACACTTGCTCTTCAGACAGGCTAAGGAAAAGGTAAGAAAAAAACATAATCCTCTCATAAGGATACTGGGTTTAAACTTGGTTGATCCGAAAGAGCCACAGGGAAGCTTTTTAAAAAAAGGAGATAACTGGGCCCAGTTCCAGGCCCTCTGAAATGGAAGGTCCAGGGTTGGGTCCAGGAATGTTTGTTTGTTTTTTTTTTTCCCTATCTTTCTTTTTTTTCCCCAAAGCTCACCACAAGACTTCGGGACAAAGACAGCAGAATAAAATTCGATCAGAGAATTGTGCTTTCCCAACAAGAGGTGAGAAGGAAAAGCCAGGACAATTATCAACAGCAGAAAACAAGCCCATGGGGAAAGAAGCATAATTTCAGTCTACGCACTTTGTAAAGTGGCGACTGTGGTGAGGGACAGAAGATTCTGGGGCCGCAGAGAAGGATGCTGTCCCTACTCTCGCTGCCACTGCGGCAGGGGGGTGAAGTGGGGTAGGAATAAGCCCATAAAACCCTTAAGATTAGTGTGGACAATATAAACTGAAGGGTGAGTAAGTGATCGGGGACAGTGACAGGAAAGCTCTGAGAAGACACACAGGCTGACCACCCAGGTTCCAGAATTCAGGCAGGAGCAGGGGTCACCACCTGGATCCTCACGCTCCAGGGCTCGAAGCTGGATGCCCGCTGGAGATCACGCCTAACCTAGGCATCCTGAAGGAACAGGGACTATCTTTGACCTAGCAGACTAAACTCTCAAACACAACCTCTAACAGAGTTCTGGAACACACTCAGAGTCTCAAAGACGAAATGTACAAAGCCAGGCCCTTTGCCTCACCCTTACCCTGTAACGGAGCTCAGAGGGAAAGGCCAACCGTTCTAGAAGCACGGCCAGGAACGCTCACCTACCCTCTATCAGAACCAACAGCAGCACTGGGGTTGTTTAGGCGGGTAAGAAAAGCATGCTTAGAAGTTCATGTGCCTTATCCCATGAAGTCCCCTTAACAACTCTGGAAAGGAGGAATTACTATTATTCACATTTTACAGATGAAAAAGATGAAGCACAGACAGTATGTGCCCCAAGTTGTGTGACTATTGAACAGAAGAATCAAGAATGCATCCCAGGTACTGGGGCTCTAGTGTCCGTTCTCTCAACCGCTTCGCTGAACTGCCCATATAAACGTTAAGTGAGGTGAAAACATATGACATGTAATACAGGAGAGAAGGAAGGAAGGGGGAAGGAGGGAAGGAAGGAAAGAGGGAAGGAAGGGAGAAAGGTTGGGAGGAACAAAGGAAAGAAGGGAGGGAGGGAATGCCAAAAAAAAAAAAAAAAACCACACACACAAAACACAAAAAACCCCCACAACAAATAAAAAAACCAAGAAAACAAACAATCTGGAAGAAAAGAAGCAAAAGAAGCAAAAGCAAACCCCTCCAGAATATTTTACACTACAGAAAAACTTCATAAAAACACAAAGCCAATGAAGTCAAGAATTCCCAGACCACGGGCTCAAACAGACTGCAAAGTTAAGGAAATGAACTAAGAACGGAAGCTACCACTACAGAACTAATGAATACAGTGGGCTGGGTATCAAATTTAACAGAAGAAAGCTTTGAGATGATCATTGTAAGGAAAGCAACTAACACAAGCAGAAGAAAAGATTACCTAAAGAATAAGATGCTTTAACATAAGGAAAAGTTATATCTCTGAAGTATATAAAGCCAGTAAATCGTACAGAAAAAATATTCTGATGTAACTGGAGAAAGTGACCCTGAAGTAAATGAGGGACTGGATCTGCATGTGAAAGGGCTCTAAGGAAACTGACCAAGAATGATCAACAAGGCTTAGCTTGGCGATGCCATCGAACTGCTAAACAAACAAAAAATTCCTCACATATATAGTCAAAAAAGTAAGTCACCTACAAAGAAAAAAAAAAAAAATCTGGCTGGCCCCAGACTTTTCCACCAAAAACCAATGCAGCAACAAAGTTTGGAGAGGACGAAAATATGACTGGAGCATAACCAGGTCAAATTATTATCAAGTATGGGGACATTCTCAAACAGAAACAAACTCGGAGAATTACTCCACAAACTCTTAGTAGGGAAGGAAATATTCATATTTCTCTTGATGCCAAGAGACAGGTGGAGAGGTTGTGCAAGAAAGAATGGAGGTGAGCATACATTTATATTTAAATACAGAATTAAGGGGCGCCTGGGGGGGTTTAGTCGGTTAAGCCTCTGACTCTTGGCTTTGGCTCGGGTCATAAGGTTAGGATCACGGGATCCTTCTGGGCATCGGGCTCTGCGCTCAGCACAGAATCTGCTTGAGATTCTCTCTCTCCCTCTCCCCCTCCCCTAATATGCTCACACATACTCTCTCTCTCTAATAAATAAAGAAATAAATAATAAGTAAATAAGCAAATAAATGCAGAATTAAGACAAGTTAACTGTGGGACTGTGTTACAGACCAAATTATATAACTAGAAGAGGAAGCAAAACATGTAAAGATTATTTTCTTTCTCTTACTTAGCAGTGAGCCACGTGGACTTGCTTAAAGTTATAACGAGGAATTAAAACAAAACAAAATAAAACAAAACAAAAAAAAAAAAAGCAGGGGCACCTGGGTGGCTCAGTGGGTTAAAGCCTCTGCCTTCGGCTCAGGTCATGATCTCAGAGTCCTGGGATCAAGCCCCACACTGGGCTCTCTGCTCAGCAGGGAGCCTGCTTCCTCCTCTCTCTCTGCCTGCCTCTCTGCCTACTTGTAATTGTCTGTCAAATAAATAAATAAAATCTTTAAAAAAAATTAAAAAAAAAAACAGTAATGACATCCTACAAGTTTTTCATAATTTTTCTGCTAAATCTTATAAGAATTCAGTATTTATGGTTCAGCAAATCCTTCAGTTCCATTTGTATGTCTTTTTTTATGGTGAAAGTAAATATAAGTGGAATTCCTTGTATACACAATATACAATATATTTTATAAAATGATTTCTACATAGTTACCCTTTATTGACAATTAACTCTAATTAAAAAAAAAAAGTTGGCCAGGACACGAATGGTTCACCAAAAAGAACGTATAAATGACTCAATGGTATAAAAACAGGCTCAACCTCATTGATAATAAGAGAAACACAAACTAGGGCTCAGACTCTCCTATTTTTACTTATCACGTTGGCAAAGATAGGACAAGACTGGTACCAAGGAGTGCTGAGGGTCAAGGTCAATGGCACTGTCCCACGCTGTGCTACAAGTGGTAAGGGTCACAGCCTTTGAGTGGCAACTTGGTGAACTCTACCAGAACCAGAGTGCTACTTTCAGGAACTTTGTTTCTGGACCAGCTTGTCCAAGTGCATTACTCAAGGTTATGCATTACAACTTCGTTCCGAGTTGCAAACAATTGGAAACAATCAACACGTCCACCAAGCCACAGCAATACTGTAAAACCGCAAAAATAATGAGTCCTCGGAACAATCTCCAGGATGTAGAGAGATAAGGGCACACGGAACTGCTGGGGAAGCAAGGAAGAAAACACACCCTCATTTGCCTGCAGCCGTCATAAAATTTCTTGGAAAAGATAAACAAGAGACTGATAACATTTCTTGTCCCCAGGGACAGGGTTAAGAGAAGGGACCCTTCCCCGCACACCATTTTCTACCTCTGGCATTTTTAATCATGTGAATTCATTATCTGGTTAACAAATAATGTAGCTTTTTTAACAGTAGCTAAGGGCAACCGATAGCTGGTTCTCTTCTATAGGTCATATGAAATGTTTTAAACTTTTATTGGGAATTCGACCTTACGGGGCGCCTGGGTGGCTCAGTGGGTTAAAGCCTCTGCCTTCGGCTCAGGTCATGATCCCAGGGTCCTGGGATCGAGCCCCGCATCGGGCTCTGCTCAGCAGGGAGCCTGCTTCCCTTCCTCTCTCTCTGCCTGCCTCTCTGCCTACTGTGATCTCTGTCTGTCAAATAAATAAATAAAATCTTTAAAAAAAAAAAAAAAAAGGAATTCGACCTTACATTGCCTTGAAGAAATAGTAACTCTGGCAAGGGTCAGTAAACTTTTTCTGAAACAGGTCGGACAGATAGTATTTTAGACTTGGAAGTGTGTCATGCTCAGGTGTCCCTGTTGCAACTAGTCAACTGCAATTGTTCTCAGAAGCGGCCATAGGACAATACATTAACGAATGGGCGTGGCCGTGTTTCTGCGTAACTTTATTTATAAAACCAGGCGGTGGATGGATTGGGACATAGGCTGTAGTTTGCCAACCCCCCAACCTACAGAAATCAAAGCCCCAGTGAACACCCATTGCTTCTAAAATAAGTTAGCATAGGGACGCCTGGGTGGCTCAGTTGGTTAAGCTGCTGTCTTTGGCTCAGGTCACGATCTCAGAGTCCTGGGATCGAGTCCCGCATCGGGCTCCTAGCTTGGCGGGAAGCCTGCTCTCTCTCCGCCTCTACCTGCCACTCTGCCTGCTTGTGCGCTCTCTTTCTCTCTGACACATAAATAAATAAAATCTTAAAAAAAAAAAAAAAACTAAGGTAGCATTATTTTTCCTCTAATTAATGCTGAAAAAATTAAAAATGATTTAATGCCAGAAATCTCTCCAAAAAGATCGTGTTGCTTTTTCAACATCACACTGGTATTTCAAGCAAGCATTTGCTGACCATGCTTCAGTCACCCTGGCCTTTCCATTCCTTGAACATGTTTCCACCTCAGGACCTTTGCACTCACTGATCCCTTGGCCTGGAAGAGCTAAACGCAGACCTTGGCATGCTGGTCTTCTCTCTTTTTGTTTCGGTTCTCAAGCAACAGGTTTTCCCTGGCCAGTCTAGCTACGTAACTCCCACCCACTATCATGCTCTATTACATCACTGGCTTTATTTACCTGGGTTGATAAATGCTATCTTTAAAAAAATCTTGTTTGCTTATTTGCATGTGGTCTGTTTTCCACAGTGAGAAGGTGAGCTCCAAGGTGTCTTGTTCATTAGAGTTCTCCTGGTACTCTGCTCACACACTGTTCGTTGTTCTGTGTGTTGGTAAGCCCTCATCAGCTCTCACAGCCTGTGCAAACACATGATTCTCCTTGAAGCAGTGGGGACCAAACATCTCAGACCTGGACATCTCGATTCAGCTTTCCTACAACTATTTACTGAGTACCTATCACGCATCAGGCGAGAAAACAGCAAGGAGGCTGGTATGGTTAGAGCAGAGAGAGGAAGAGGAGGAAAGAGATGTCAGAGAGGTTGGGGGATATGATCACACAGGGCTTTGTAGGACATCCATGGTAAGGTTCTGGATTTATGGAGTGAAATGGGGAGTAGTTGGAATTTTAAACAGAGAGCCATGATCTAGCTGCTTGGTGGAAAACAGACAGACAAGAGGGGATAAGAAGGGAATAAGAGAAACCAGTTTGAAGCCTCGTAATAACCCAGGTGAGAGGTGGTGGGGACTGGACCACAGCGGCCGAGGTGGAGGTCAGAAGAAGGGGTCGGATCCTGGGTAAATTTGCAAAGTACAGTCACTGGGACTTCCTGATGGCGACTACACTGGGGACTACACTGGGGACGGGGGCGGGGTAGTGGCAGAGAAAGAGGGAATTTCTGACCTAACGAAGAACAGGGTTTCTGACCTAACAGGGAAGGAGCAGCTACCCTCAAGCGCATGGGAAAAGCCGGGCTGCCCAGACGCACTGCAGGCGGGCAGCTCCGGCTTCCGATACTTTCCATTTCAGATAGATTTTAGGAGGTAATGCATCATCTATGCTGGAGTCCAGGACAGAGGTCTAGCTTGGAGGTACACACCTGCGAGCCACTGTCCCGTGGATCATACTTAAAGCCAGATGAGAGCACCCAGGGAACACAGACTGAGAGGGAAGATGACAGGGACTGGAAACTAGGGCATACTGGGTGAGGAGGCAGGAGGCAAAGAGGACCCAGTGAGACGCTAAGAAGGAGTTCCCAGTGAGGTAGGAAGGAAGCCAGAAGACTGGAATAAGGCCAAGCCAGGAGGAGGAAGCATCCACCCTGTCAAAGCTGCTGATGGGTCAAGGACACCAGACTGAGGACAGGCAATTGGGTTGAACAATACAGAAGTCACAGGGGCTCTAAAAGGGCAGTGCTGGCTGAGAGGTGTGCAGTGAGTTTAAGGTAGTGAGAGGAGAGGGATTGGAGACAGCAAGTAAGAACACTTCGAAGAAGTTTGGCTGCAAAGGGGAACAAAGAAATGGTGGCACCGGGTAGGGAGAACGACCTCAGGAAAGTTTGTTTTTGGATGATGGCGTGCTTGTGTGTCGACAGGGATAATAACCCAGGAGAGAAGAACTGAGGACGTGGGAGAGAGAAGCACTGGGGCTCAGTTCCAGAGCCGGAGGGAGGGGGGACACCGACTGCACAAGAGGGGAGGCCTGGATTTAGACAGAAGCATCTCGGGGTGGGGGGCACAGATGCTGAGAGTCTCAGGCCATTTTCTTCTGACTGCTTCCATGTTCTCAGTGACGTAGCAAACAAGTGGCAAGGATGGGAAAGGAGATGCTGGGTTTGCAGAAAGTGGGGGAACGGAGTCACTTCGGTGAGTGGGGAAGCAAATCAGCCAAGGATAGAAAGGATGCTTATGTACTGGCATTGAGGACCTGGCTAAGGGCTCAGTATTAAGGAGACCAGTCTGAAGGGTTAGTTCAATTACTCCTGATCTTGTACATCAACTTCTGCCAACAAGAACAAATTCAGACATGGCTTAGGGATGTAATGAAACAATGTTAATACATACATCTCAGCGGGCGCCTGGCTGGCTCAGTCGGCGGAACATGCGACTCTTGGTCTAGGGGTTGTGCATTTGAGCCCCATGTTGGGCACAGAACCTACTAGATACATATTTAAATCTCAGGAAAAGCACTTCTCAAGAGGCTGCCGTGAGAACCCTGACTCTGATCTACTTCAACTTGTGATCCACAAGACAGTAAACAGTTAAGGAGAGCCATCGCACTTTACCCTAAACCCACACTGGAATTTGCATTCTTTTCCAACAGCCCCGCCTTTTGTTACCTGCGTCCTCCGCCCCTCACCTAGGGCGGTGAGAAAGGGCAAGAAGTCAGGTGCAATCCAGAGGGGGAGCCAAGAAAGCCCTTTCCCTTCGTGACACGGAACGGAGCAGACACTTGCTAAAAGCTGAATTAACGGCATCTATTCCCAAACCTCCTGAACAAAACAGGATTATGACAAAGGTGCCGGGGAAGACAAGTGTAAGCTAACAGAAGAAGAAAGGGAACAAACACATAAATCCATGCAGTGAGACTTTATTCTGGCTAAGGACGTTATGTAACCCATTTTCCCACGAAAGGCATTACGATGAACAGTTGAGATATTTGGCTAATGAGCACGAAGCAGCCCCTTCCCTGTTGCTACATTCAGGATGTGAGGCGGATGCACACACGCAGTGCCAGAGATCGACCTGGGTTCAGCAAGTCATAAGGGCTGTTTCATTGAGCAATAGATTTTTGTTTGATTTACTCAATGGAAACAGAACTGTGTCATCCACAAAAACATCCACATGTACCCTCAGGGGCTTATTCATAAACAACACCAGCTCTAGAATCCACCTTCTCTCAGGGACACCTGACGTATCCCTTCTGCAGACACTCTTTGGGTTCAAACGGAATGTTTCTAGACCAAAAGTCATCTGGATCTTTAACAGGTCTTAAAACAATCTGCACCAACCCATTCCACCAAACAAGAAATCATTAAAGATTGTGACCACTACGTCAAGTTCCAGCTCCCTTCTACCAACAACTTTTACACATTTTATCTAAAAGCACAGATTCCTTGGATAATTTCGCCATTAAATATGTAAGCGGTCCAAGCACTTTTAAAATGCTGCCCACGGGACTCGTACAGGCTTCTGGATGGAGCGTGGATCGGGAGAAGCAGTTTGGAAAACTATCTACTTAGAGCTAAACACCTGTGACCCCACAATTCCAGTCTTGGGTGTATACAGAGTTCGTATCCCCAAAAAGGAGGCAAGCAATAGCCTGGCGGCTGAGAAATGGGTAAACTGTGGTATACTCACACACCCAATACCAACCACCAGTGAATGGAACAAGCTCCCACCATAGACAGCCACACGAATGACTGCTCCAAACCTAAAGTAGAACAAAAGAGGCCAAATGCAAATAGTGCTTAATAAGTGAGTACATTCACACGAGGTTCAGAAGCAGGCAAAACCGTCTGTGTCACTGGAAGTCAGAAGTGTGGACAGCCATGGGAGGAAGGTGTTGCACTGGAAGGGGCCAGGGGACCTCTGGGCCTGGATTTGCCTATTTCTCCACCTGGGAACTGATGACACGGGGGTGTTCACTCTGGGAAGATTTCTGGGGCTATACATTTATGACATGCACTTCTACCTCTCTATATATTACACTTCAATTAGGAGTTTTCTTGAAAAAAGAAAAGTAGCTCCAAAATTCAAAAACTATCCTTTAAAAAAAAAAAAAAGGAAAAGAAAAAGAAAAACAGAGCCTAAGGGCAATAACTTAGTTTTTATTTTTATTGTTCTATGAAAATGAATTTTCTCTATCAAAAGCAAGGTTTTCTTTTTTTTTTTTTTTGAAAGATTTTATTTATTTATTTGACAGAGAGAGACACAGTCAGAGAGGGAACACAGCAGAGGGAGTGGGAGAGGGAGAAGCAGGCTTCCCGTGGAGCAGGGAGCCCGATGCGGGGCTTGAACCCAGGACTCTAGGATCATGACCTGAGCTGAAGGCAGACGCTTAACAACTGAGTCACCCAGGCACCCCAAAAGCAATGGTTTCTAACTGAAATATTACCTTACATAAAAGGGGGAAAATATTTAAAGGACTATACATTCACAGGATAAATGAGTATATAAATTATCACTACATCCATTTTGCAATTAACAAACAACCTTTTTCAATATCAACTTACCTGAGCTGCTTTGCATAGCTGAGTTCAATCTCTGTCCTTTCCTTTACAAATTTGATGTATTTCTCAAGAATGTCAATTCCCCACTGTGTGTGTTTTTCTAAGTTGTCAAATTGGTCCTGTTTAAAAAAAAACAAAGAGAGAGAGAGCTTTAGAATCTTTCTCTGCGATTAATATAACTTCAGCGAACACTTCTCTCAACAATATGTGGTGGTACAAAAAGTAGTTCTAGTATTTTCCATGATTGTACTGGGTGCTTTTCTTGTGAAGCCATTTTAAATCAACATTACCAAATTTGGTTTGAAAACTGCCTGGGGTACTGAACTCTGACCCATTCGTTCATGTTAGAAACACAGTTTGGGGATATAGTTAACATTCTGGTACAAAGGAAAATATCTTTTCCAGATTCCAAAAACCGAGAGCTGAAACACACATCAGCTCAGTCGAGCTCGCCAGCACCTCACCTGTTGCCTCTGAGTTAATTCAAACCAGCTCACTGAAATTTGGGGCAAGCAAATGGGAACAGAAAGAGTGACAAAATACTGCCTTCTTCAAACAGATAAATGAAATGACTCATGCGGACTTTATTCAAACATTCGAACATTTATGAAACCCACACCGTGGGCCAGGAAAGGAGCTGGGGAACTGAAATGCACAGAAATAGAGCCCCATCTCGCCTGGAGGTTCCTAGCCTGGAAGAATGAGAGGAGGTGGGTATTTCAGCAACAGCTACTGCAAAGGCGAGGACACATCCAGGAATCTGGGGATGGGGGGGGGTGGCACTTATCCCTCTGGAGGGAAGGTGGGGGGCAGGGGGGAGGGCTCAAGGGAAGAATGGTGGTGGGTAAGAAACTGGAAAAAGTCCCAGCCCATCACCCCAGGCCTCAAACATCGGGAGTGAAGGAGCTTAGCCTCTCCAGTGCACACAAGTGAGCCGTTGAACTTGGAAGGAGAGGCACACCCACAGACATGCTTAGAATGGCCAGGAGGTGGAAGCCGGGAGATTATTCCCTTGTCCAGAGGAGAGAAAATGGGAGGAGAGGATACACAGACCCGTAACAACTAGAATCAACTAGTCTTGGCAGCTGATTGCAAGACGAGGCTGGAAAGGAATAGGAGGGAGAGGCGAGATTCTGGGGGCCTGCCTCTGGCTCCCGGGACGAGAGAATCGAGGGGCTGGGGTGAAGTAGCACGATGCCCGAGGGAGTGGCATGTCCAGAGGGGAGCTAGAAACACAGATCCATTCGGAGCTCAAGGAGGGAGGGCTGTGACCTGGTGGATCTGAAGGGATTCAAGGAGAGGGTCAGCAACGTCGCCTGCCGCTATGCCCTGAATTGGCGAAGAGGGGCCTGGCCTCTGGGAGAGCCCAGAAAGGCCTGGGAAAGCGACGGGAGTGTCAGTGCGACATTGCAGGGAAGGGAAAGCTGCCGGGATAGAAAGATGGACCATGTCTGCTGTCTCCTGGGAGATAGCAGGAAAAGAGAAATATGCAAGTTCTGGCCCCAGCCTGGAACTCCACCACCTGGGGCCACAGAATGTAGCCAAAATGTAGTCGTTTGCCTAGAGATGCCGAATCAGTCGCAGCCTAATTTCACAATTCAGTCATGAGAATCACAGGAAATGGAAAAGAGTCAAATTGAGTATAAAAAATACAAAGTCACAATTTAATCCTATCGCAGGTGTGAGATCCTAAGGATACAGTCAGTGCCGTCCTTCAGCTTGGTTTTAAAACCTAGCATCTGCCACTTTATACCTGTCCTCGTCCTCTCATTCTGCGTTCCATTCCAAGTTGTGCAAATGGGCAAATGAGTACACGGAGTTCCCTAGAAGTCCACCTTGGGTGGGAGTGTGGGTCCTGCAGAGCCAAAAACATTTTTCTTTCTTTCTTTTTTTTTAAGATTTATTTATTTGACAGACAGAGATTACAAGTAGGCAGAGAGGCAGGCAGAGAGAGAGGAGGAAGCAGGCTCCCTGCTGAGCAGAGAGTCCCATGTGGGGCTCGATCCCAGAACCCTGGGATCATGACCTGAGCCAAAGGCAGAGGCTTTAACCCACTGAGCCACCCACCTAGGCGCCCCCCAAAACATTTTTTCTCCAAGAAATTCTCTTCTTGAAGAAAACTCATTTCCTCTTACTTCCACCCAGGCCCACAGAACAGGTTGAGAAACTAAGGTTTTAATTTACTGGAATGGTTTTCTCATGAAAAAGAATCACTGCAAAATGTCTTCAAATCTAATAAATGTTTACATTATCATAAAAAACAAGGGACAACTCTGTAAGGTTTTCATTGATTCTTGTCCCCCAATAATATATTCCACGGACATCTAGTTTCTACTTCAAGGAATACTAGTCAGGAAGGTGATTTATTTATGTCCTCCATATAGACAAGGGTGGTCAAGCAAATTGATAGGGTAAACAAGACTGTGGGTCACTTCAAACTACTCGAGAGAACAAATATACAAACAATTCAAGTCATGATTACAAATCATTCCTAGCTCTTCAGAGCAAGGCTTGTTTAAAGCTCTGGGCTGGTTGGTAATTACCTCTGCTAACCTAGTTTCATAGCTAGTTTCCTATTTATTTTAAAACGCCTTTCCAGACCCCTCCCCTCCATTTGAGTCCTGGTTCATATCCCAATCCCAGAAGCTTACTATATTCAGGAGTTAAAGGGGTTTCCTTGAAAACTTGCTAACAGGGGCACCTGGGTGGCTCAGTGGGTTAAAGTCTCTGCCTTCGGCTCAGGTCATGATCTCAGGGTCCTGGGATGGAGCAGCACCATCGGGCTCTCTGCGCAGCAGGGAGCCTGCTTCCCCCTCTCTCTCTGCCTGTCTCTCTGCCTACTTGTGATCTCTGTCAAATAAATAAATAAAATCTTTAAAAAAAAAGAAAGAAAGAAAAAAAAAGAAAACTTGCTAACATCATCTGCTTTTAGATTGTCCTGATGATAATCTCACTACATATTTTTCCCTGTGAGTATCTGATTCTTCTTTTTCTTTTTCTTTTTTAAGCTCTGGTGTATAGAATACAGAGCAAAAGCTTTTGATACTGAAACTCTTTGTTTTTTTTTTTTTTTTAAATCTACACTTGAATTGAGTCTACCTTAAAAATTACTGGCCCCAACCCAACAGTATGTTTTCAATAAAGTTATCTGTATTCAGGAACATTCTGCAAGCTGTAATAAGGTCAAAATAAGATAGAAGATCTTAATGCTAAAAACCTTACTCAGTAGCAACAAATAAACTAGTACTTGTTTGTCAATATAGGATCGGCTCTTTTTATGCTGTATTAGAACATCTCTTGGGGGGCCTGGCTGGTTTAGTAGGTGGAACACGCAGTTCTTGATCTTGGGGTTGTGAGTTTGAGCCCCACACTGGGTGTAGAGCTTACTTAAAAAAAATAATGAAATGAAATAAAATGTTGTCACAAATAAAATTTTTTAAAATACTAAGACTTCCCTAATGATGCCACACTCTACCCCTCCCATCACATGGATTGCCACGGCATGGAGTTTTTTGACAGCAGCTAAAAGCAAATTCAAAACAGATGAAAAACTAATCAACCCACTTACATTCTTGACCAAAATGTGGAAAACTTAATGGAAAAACATTCCAAATCTTAAAAAGACTCCTTTGTGAGCAAATATTATAAAGGGCCCTTTAAAAAAAGAGCCTTCAGGGGCGCCTGGGTGGCTCAGTGGGTTAAAGCCTCTGCCTTCAGCTCAGGTCATGATCTCAGTGTCCTGGGATCGAGCCCTGCATTGGACTCTCTGCTCAGTGGAGAGCCTGCTTCCCCCTCTCTCTGTCTCTGCCTGCCTCTCTGCCTACTTGTGATCTCTGTTTGTCAAATAAATAAATAAAATATTAAAAAAAAAAAAAAAAAACAGCCTTCGGCACTTTGGAGATGGGGCCATTAGCAAAAATAGACCCTTCCCTTGTGATGTTACAGGACAGCAGTTCTGCCCTCTTAAAAATCATTAAGGACCTTCAAAAGCTTTTATTTATGTGGGTTATGGCCATCAATACTTACTGTATCAGAAATTAAAAACTGAGAGTTTTAAACATGCTTATTAATTTATTTTAAAAGACGACACTAAATCCATCACATGTCAAAAGAAACAGCACTTTTTTAAAAGAACTTTCCTTTCCAAAACAAAAACAAAAAAGTGAGAAAACTGGCACTGTTTGACTTTTTTGCAAATCTATTTAATGTTTAGTTTCATAGAAGACAGCTGGATGCTCAGATCCTTCTGAATTCAATCTCGTGCGACTCCTTACTTTGGCTGAAATAGGAGAAAAAATAAGACTTCGCGCAGATATGTAGTAAGAAAGTGGAGGAGTAGTTCAAGAGCCTTTTTAGGTCACGCTGGCTATTGCCTGATACTACCCCAAGATTCAACTAATAGTTTCTTAAAGGCTAGTTGCAATATGAAATCTGAAACCCTCCCAAAGAATTTTTCGCATCAGGTTACAATAAAATGCACTCATTGATCTCATGCTCTGAATGTATCTTTTGCCTGCACGTGACTGTGTAACATTATTTAGAAAACACCATTTACAAAGTATCATTGTATCTGTATACAAAGTATCACTGATAACTTGCAGATCTTCCAAATGTTGCCACATTGCATTACAAAATATATTCAAATCACATTTGTTTATATTGCTACCTATCTTGTCTTTTCCAATGTCTTTATTTTTAAATTTTTATTTGTTTTTAAAAATTTGTTAGAGAGTGGGGTGCCTGGATGGCTCAGTGGGTTAAAGTCTCTGCCTTCGGCTCAGGTCATGATCCCAGGGTCCTGGGGTCGAGCCCCACATTGGGTTCTCTGCTTGGCAGGGAGTCTGCTTCCTCCTCTCTCTCTGCCTGCCCCTCTGCCTGCTTGTGATCTCTCTGTCAAATAAATAAATAAAATCTTAAAAAAAAATTTTTTTTTTGTTAGAGAGAGAGAGAGAGAGAATACACACAAGTGGGGAGGAGGGACAGAGGGAGAGGGAGAAGCAGGCTCCCCGTTGAGCAAGGAGCCCGATGTAGGGCTCGATCCCTGGACTCTAGGATCATGACCTGAGCCAAAGGAAGTTGCTTAACTGACTGAGCCACCCAGGCACCCTATTTATTATGTCTTTTTTTTTTTTAAAGTAAGCTCTATTCCCAACATGGGGCTTGAACTCATGACCCTGAGGTCAAGAATCTGAGGAGTCTTTAAATACCGGGGAGCCATCACACTCACAGTCGCAAATACAAATTTTCCAAAATACCAATTTTCACTTAAAAGGTAAAATTCCATCATTGGCAACAAATAGCTCTTTCCTTAAAAGGACAGGCTCAGGGGAACCCTCCTACACTGTTGGTGGGAATGCAAGCTGGTGCAGCCACTCTGGAAAACAGCATGGAGGTTCCTCAAAATGCTGAAAATAGAACTACCCTATGACCCAGCAATCGCACTACTGGGTATTTACCCCAAAGATACAGATGTAGTGATCTGAAGGGACACGTGCACCCGAATGTTTATAGCAGCAATGTCTACAATAGCCAAACTATGGAAAGAACCTAGATGTCCATCAACAGATGAATGGATAAAGAAGATGTGGTATATATATACAATAGAATACTATGCAGCCATCAAAAGAAATGAAATCTTGCCATTTGCGACAACGTAGATGGAACTAGAGGGTATCATGCTTAGCGAAATAAGTCAATTGGAGAAAGACAACTATCATATGATCTCCCTGCTACAAGGAAGTGGAGATGCAACATGGGGGGTTATGGGGGTAGGAGAAGAATAAATGAAACAAGATGGGATTGGGAGACAAACCATAAGTGACTCTTAATCTCACAAAACAAACTGAGGGTTGCTGGGGGGAGGGGGGTTGGGAGAGGGGGGTGGGGTTTTGGACATTGGGGAGGGTATGTGCTATGGTGAGTGCTGTGAAGTGTGTAAACCTGGTGATTCACAGACCTGTACCCCTGGGGATAAAAATACATTATATGTTTATTAAAAAAATAAATTAATTAAAAAAAATTTAAAAAGGACAGGCTTGGAGTGCCTGGGTGGCTCAGATGGGTAGGTCATGATCTCCATGCAGGTCCTGGGATGGAGCCCCATGTCAGGCTCCCAACTCAGTGGGAAGTCAGCTTCTCCTCTCCCTCTGCCCCTCCCCCCGTTTGTGCTCTCTCTGTCTCTCTCTTTCTCTCAAATGAATAAATAAAATCTTAAAAAAAATAAAGGGACAGGCTCGCTTTATTCATTTTTGAGAAAATACCTGCCAAATGCCCAAGAGTTCATCCGCCAACTGTCCTCTTTTTTTTTTGTTAAAGATTTTATTTATTTATTTGACAGAGAGAAACAGTGAGAGAAGGAACACAAGCAGGAGGAGTGGGAGAGGGAGAAGCAGGGTCCCCTCCAAGCAGGGAGCCCGATGTGGGACTCGATCCCAGGACGCTAGGATTATGACCTGTGCGAAGGCAGATGCTTAACGACGGAGCCACCCAGGCGCCCTGCCAACTGTCCTCTTAAGTAAAAATGGTGTCCATGAAAAACCAAGTTAGTTCAGCTCACAACGCAATCACTGAAGTATCCTGGTGACACTAAGCGCTCCAGGCATACTTCCCATCTTGTCATACTATTCAAAAAGCGTATACTCAACAGTTGAGATTTAATCAAATTACTCCTCTTACTGTTTCATTGAGGGCATTTTTATTTTTTTATTTTTTAAAAAAAGATTTAACTTACTTATTTGACAGAGAGAGGGAGAGAGCACAAGGGAGAGGGAGAAGCAGACTCCCCACTGAGCAAGGAGCCCGACGTGGGGCTCGATCCCAAGATCCTGGGATCATGACCTGAGCCAAAGGCAGACACTTAACTGAGCCACCCAGGCGCCACCACTGAGGATATTTCTGGATAAAAGGGATTTTTTTTTTTTTTTTAAACTGCTAACAGTGAAGAATACAAGACCTGCTGAGTTTGGAGCCATTGCCCTGATTTGCGTCAAGGGGCCTGCCGCCTTCCCATCACCACCTTTATACCACGAGCCTCAACATCCACACCGTGAGAAAGACAGTGTCTTTGTATCATTATGAAAATAGTTTTGACTCTGTGGACTCCATAAGAGGAGGCCCAGGGGCTGCACTGTAAGAACTCCTCCCCATGACACATGCTCTAAAATTTCTATTTGAAAGCTTCATGTTTCCAAAGATTAAGGAAGGCAGATAATATATGACCTAATGGAAGGTGATGTTTAATGTACTATGAAGTGCCTACTATATATACGCTCAAGAATTAACTCGCAATTGCCAAGAGAACTGCAATGGATGTTTCCAAGGAGTTGGGTGGAAGGCAATACCCCCTCCTGACCGCTTACTGCTCCTCGAATTCAAACCAAACAAAGGTTCAGGGCAGGAGCTGTTGGCTACAAGAGGCTGAGTAGGCTGCAGGGACAAACGAGGACAGCACGAGTGCATTAATCAAACGCAATTACTGTATTTTCCAATCGATCATTTTCAGGTCTGGCTGTCTGCACGTGGAAGACCGAAGCGAAGTATGGACCACGGCAGCTGTCTGGGTCGTTACATCCTCATCAGAGT
Organism: Enhydra lutris kenyoni; assembly: GCF_002288905.1. Lineage (NCBI taxonomy): Eukaryota > Metazoa > Chordata > Mammalia > Carnivora > Mustelidae > Enhydra > Enhydra lutris. The sequence continues at coordinate 34,214,984 of NW_019154097.1, forward strand.
TCCTAAAGCATCACGAAGTTCAATACAAATGTTGCCTTCCTGTGCCTACAAGAGCGACTCGTCGGTCAGTGTCGGGACTGGTCTCTCTATGTCCGTGGAGAATGAAGACTCTTGGCTACGCCTAAGAAGTCATCTGCTGAAATCTGATTTTTCTTTGGAAGTCTGCAAAAGAACTGACCCAGGAAGTACTTTCAGAAAAGCTAGTTACTAGGGGCGCCTGGGTGGCTCAGTGGGTTAAGCCTCTGCCTTTGGCTCGGGTCATGATTTCAGGGTCCTGGGATCGAGCCCCGCATTGGGCTCTCTGCTCAGCGGGGAGCCTGTCCCCACCCCCCGCCTGCCTCCCTGCCTACTTGTGATATCTGTCAAATAAATAAAATCTTTAAAAAATAATAATAAAAAATAAAATAAAATGAGGACACCCAAGTCTGCCTCTAGGAAGTTTTTCTCCATAGTATAGGTCAAGTTTTTAATACCGTACTTCCTGTCACTGGAAAGTGTACTAAACCGACACAAATTCAGAGTCCCTGGAACAAGCCAATCTGGTAAGAAACTAAGTTGCTGAGGTTACGTCAGTGTCAGTGGCTCAGACTCAAGAGGAGGGTATCCTGAGGCCAGCTCTCCACGAATCTCTCCCCAAGGGACTCACTCAGCAAAGAGAATTAGCTCTTCCATATCACTGGGTCCATTTTTGTCCATGCTGTGGAGACCACTGTTTTAGGATACTCTAATTCAGGATAAATCCACTTTCCAAAAGGCTAGGGCACTTGGAGGAGCAGACTTTAAATGGCTCTATCTGGGGGTACCTGGGTGGCTCAGTGGGTTAAAGCCTCTGCCTTCGCCTCAGGTCATGATCCCAGGGTCCTGGGATCGAGCCCCATATCGGGATCTCTCTCAGCGGGGAGCCTGCTTCCCCACCCCCTCCCCGCTCTCTCTGCCTCCCTCTCTGCTTACTTGTGATCTCTGTCTGTAAATAAATAAATAAAATCTTTAAAAAAATAAAAAAATAAATGGCTCTATCTGAACAGAATCCTTTGGGATGATATTACTGATATTAGCTTCCTCTCATCTTTAAGAGAAAAGTGTCAGCACGTATAGATCTACCCAGAGTAAACGTAACAAAACCTCCATTTAAAATGTTTTAAAAAATCAATTAGGTTCTGAATATTAAAGTAGCTGTATATTGGGCGCCTGGGTGGCTCAGTGGGTTAAAGCCTCTGCCTTCGGCTCAGGTCATGATCTCAGAGTCCTGGGATCGAGCCCCACATCGGGCTCTCTGCTCAGCAGGGAGCCTGCTTCCTCTCTCTCTCTCTGCCTGCCTCTCTGCCTACTTGTAATCTGTCAAATAAATAAATAAAATCTTTAAAAAAAAAAAAGTAGCTGTATATATAGGAACAAAAAAAGTTTGACAAACCTTTACAAACAAAAATGTGTCATCACAAATGCCACCTGAAATTCTAGATCTCAAATTTGAAACAAAGACTTCAATTAATCTCCATGGACAAGGAAAAAGAATTTTTCTCACATACGACATCAAAAGCAGAAATACTTTTGGGGTGTCTGGGCGGCTCAGTTAGTTGACAGCTGACTCTTGGTATTGGCTCAGGTCATGAAACCAGGGTCCTGGAATCAAGCCCCACGTTGGGCTCTGCATTCACTGGGGAGTCTGCTTGAGTCTGCTTTCTCCCTCTACCCCTCTTACCACACCACCTGGTGTGTGCTCTCGCTCTCTCAAATAAATAAATCTTTTTTAAAAAGATAGAAATACCAAAATATATACTTTCAACATGACAGCATCAAAATTGACGTGATGAAGAACCATTACCCAAAGGAAAGTCACTGTTTACACAGAAAAAAAAAAAAAACAGATAAAAGGTAAAGGACAGCAGTAGACGGTTTATTTCGAGGAGCACAGACACCCTCTGGTTAGACAATACCAAGTAGACACAGATTCTGTAAAATCACACATTCATCTGCTATTTCTGAAACAGGTTCTCTGAATTAGGAGGGGTTCTCCCCTCAAACTTGGGTTGAAAAGCAGGAGTGTATGACATAATTAGCAAAAGAGGAGCTCCAACATCACAGTGTCAAGTTGGACAGTCAAGTTAATACAAAAGATTTTCATGAGAAAGGAAAAGTGCACACAATGGAAGGTTTTACTGAACTTCGAATCTCTAAAATGCAAGTCCAAAAACTGCCACAAAACCAGGTTTACCGATGGAGGCATATTTGCCTCAATCACCAGCCATAATCTATCTAACTCTGTTTCTGTTGGGAAAATGAAATTACTAAGGAACTATTCTGTTCGTGGCTCCTTCCAGTGACAGCATTCTTAACCCAAGGAGTAAGAATGTAAACAAACACAGGATGGAAACATATGCATGAGTTAAAAACAAAACAAAATAAAAACAAAACAAAACAAAACTTCAGGGGTGCCTGGATGGCTCAGTCAGTTGAGCGTCTGACTCTTGAATTCAGCTCAGGTCATGATCTCAGGGTCCTGAGACTGAGCCCCAAATCAGGCTCCACACTCGGTACAGAGTCTGCTTGTCTCTCTCTGTCCCCATGCTCACTCTTGCACACACTCTCTCTCTCAAATAAATAAAATCTTAGAAAAACAAACAAACAAACCCAAACTTTAACAGAAGCCGACGGGGCAACAGCACGGAGATGAAGTGGTAGAAACAGTGTGGAAAAGCACACAGAATCTGAAAAGCTGCATTTTCATGTTTTAGGACAATAATTCTATTGTGTAAAAGGGCAGCAAGGAGGCTGGTGGGGGACGTATACCAGACGGAATGGGATGGACAGTAGCCGACTTGGGGCTGATGGACGCAGGGATGGCCCACGCCGAGTCTTAGCACTGCATCCTGAAAAGACAAGAGAAAGACGTAACTCATGCCCAAAGCACCAGAATTCTGACTCTCCTGGAGTCTGAGTGGCAGAGATTTGGAGGGGAGACTGCTACGGAATGCATTCCTTTAAGAAGCCGCAATAAACTCTGGCCTATTATTTCAATGTTCTTAGAACACCACAGTCACTTTCTCCCCCCTCCATTCCCCTGGATACAGTAAAAAGCAACCCACAAACAAATATAAACACCTGTGCCCACCCCAAATATACTGAATGACAGAGATCACAAAGAATATGCTTTTCAAGGGGCGGGGAGGGAGGGATTAAAGAGTGTTTACTTTTTTTCGTTTAAAAAAAAGTCATTTTTATTTTTATATATTTTTTTTAAAAAACAAGTCATTTTTAAAGTGATCATAAAAATCACTCCTTCGTCCAGACGTTGTCAAGTATCTTAAGCAGACGAGGAAAGGTAGGAAAGATGACGGAGCTGTAAAACCCAGGGCTGGGAAGAGGGCTCTAATGTGCAACAGACTGGGTTGAACCAATCAGCTCTCCTGGAAAGACAGAAACTGGTTACAGAAAGCAAAATCTTGCTCTAAGAAAGAAATGCTGTTTCCCTGTGACAGGACACAAGAGGGGCTTGGTCCAGCCCTGACTGTGACATGAACATCTTTTTTTTCTTTTTTTTTTAAAGATTTTATTTATTTATTTGACAGAGATCACAAGTAGGCAGAGAGGCAGGAAGGGAAGCAGGCTCCCCACTGAGCAGAGAGCCCAATGCGGGACTCGATCCCAGGACCCTGAGATCATGACCTGAGCCGAAGGCAGACGCTTTAACCCACTGAGCCACCCAGGCGTCCCGACATGAACATCTTTAACGCAAATGTTCAGTGTCAGAAGCATCTGGCTTCAGCCTGGAAATGGAACCCACTTGCTCATTTCCTGGTGTTTGTACATCTGCTCCGTTGAGCCTGACTTTATATGACCTGGTCCCAAGTCTGCTCAACCAGCAGACACAAGAGTTCAGTTATCCGCCCTCCTCCGCTGCCCTTTCTTTAAACCCTGGAGAACGAGGCATACCTCTCCAACATCCCACACTGTTCTCTATAGGTGATTGTCGCCCCCAAGAAAGAAGTTCAAGACCAACCTAAGGGAAGAAGATAAGAGGGAGAGGGAAGAAGGAAGAAACCACGCTCTAAATACCAGAACACTGAAGGCAATCCAAAGGCTAAATGAGAACAAAGCATATCAGCTAAATTTTTAATGAGAAAAAAAAAAAAAAAACCCTCAGATTTTTAAAGGCCTGACTCATTGCTCAACTCTATAAATATTTCCATGTGTGTGGGGAAGGGGTGCAAAATATTACAGAAATATCACAGGGAAAAAAAATTCTAAGCCCTGTCACCTGAAACTTAGCTAATATCAGTGCAGAAGATTTTCCAAACACTTAGCAATGAACTCACTTCCAATTTTAAGTAAAGATGGTTAATTAAGCAAGGGTGCCTGGGTGGCTCAGTCTTAAGTGTCTGCCTTCAGCTCAGGTCATGATCCCAGGGTCCTGGGATGGAGCCCTGCATCGAGCTCCCTGCTCAGCGGGAAGCCTGCTTCTCCCTCTGCCACTCCCCCTGCTTGTGGTCCCTCTCTCACTGAGTCTCTGTCAAATAAATAAATAAATAATCTTAAAAAAAAAAAAAAAAGATGGTTAAGCAAATGCATGGGTGGTGTTCTCTTTTTAAGACACGGGAACCCAACTCTCCAGCCCACGGCCACAGTCGAGCATCCCATGCAAAGGACCCAGGTGACAGATTAGATGGACCAATCAGAAACTCTCCAGGAACAGGTGCTGGAGCTAAGAGATGAAAATTGGCCCTGTGCATGCCAAATTAGGAAAAAAAAAATTCTCTTTGGGTCTGTTACTTTCAATCTAACCCATACATCCCTGTTTCTTTCCAATAAATTGCAAGAATTCAACACTTCTTACTGAGAGCGGACCATGAGCTGAGCTCTGTGCCAGGCACTAGAATTCCAGAGGACAGTGAAGTTTTAATTAAGATAAAAGGCAGTGGGAGCACAGAAGCGTGGGATCAGTTCTGAATGTGGGATTAGGGAAAGCCTTTCAGGGGAAGTGATGTTCAAGCTGAAACAAGAAGGAAAAGGAAAAGCCAATACGCAAAATGGGGAGAAGCCAGAAGAAGGCAGAGGAGGGGGAAACAGACCAGGCGGAGGGAAGAGAACGTGCAGAGGCCCCAGGAAGGGAAGAACACGGCATACGGAAGGAAATGACGGCCATCCCGCCTCCCTCCAGTGTGAAGATAAAGAGGAAGAAGGGTGTGATAAGGAGAAAGACCGCGGCCAGACCAGCCAGGGCCTTGGAGACCACAGCCAGGGTTCCACGGAACAGTTCTGAGTGTTTGCCAACTAATACAATCCCGCTTTCTCTCTAAGACTTCTTTGTGACTTACAGCCTGTGTTTTTAAATGATTAAATGAGGGCCGTCTGGATGGCACAGTTGGTTAAGCATCTGACTCTTGGTTTCGGCTCAGGTCATGATCTCAGGGTCCTGAGATGGAGCCCCGCGTCAGTCCCTCTCCCTTTGCCCCTCCCCCTGTTCGTGCTCTCTCTCCATAAAAGTAGATAAAATCTTTAAAAAACAAGTAAACAAAATAAAATGATTAAATGAGGGGTACCTGGCCGGCTGGCTCAGTCAGTAGAGCGTGAGGCTCTTTATCTCAGGGTTCCGGGTTCGAGCCCCATTTGGGAGTAGAGATTACTTAAAAATAAAATAAAATCTGTTTCTTTTTAAGATTTTATTTATTTATTTATTCATTTGACAGAGAGAGTGAGCAAGTAAGAGAGAGAGAGCATGAAGAAGAGAAGGAGAAGCAGGCTTCCTGCCGAGCAGGGAGCCTGATATGGGGCTCGATCCCAGGACCCCGGGATCATAACCTGAGCCAAAGGAAGACGCTTAACAACTAAGCCACCCAGGTACCACAAAAATCTTTAAAAAATAAATAAATAGGGGCACGTGGGTAGCTCAGTCGGTTAAGTGTCCAGCTCTTCGTTTTGGCTCAGGTCATGATCTCAGGGCTGTGGGGTCGAGCCCCGCGTCTGGCTCTCCACTCGGCAGGAGTCTGCTTGCAATCCATCTCTCCCTCTGCACCCCCCAACTTCTGCGAAAATTCTCTCTCTCAATAAAAATAAATAATCTCTTTTCAAAAAGAAGACATTGGGGCGCCTGGGTGGTTCAGTCATTAAGCATCTGCCTTTGGCTCAGGTCATGATCCCAGGGTCCTGGGATTGAGCCCTGCATCGGGCCCCCTGCTCAGCGGGAAGCCTGCTTCTCCTCTCCCACTCCCCCTGCTTGTGTTCCCTCTCTCGCTGTGTCTCTCTCCGTCAAATAAATAAATAAAATCATTTTAAAAAATGGTTTAGCAGAACAATAAATAAATAAATAAATAAATAAAAATAAAAAGAAGGCATTAAAGAAAACTGGTATAAATGGAGAGGATGAGTCCTGTTCATAAATTAGAAGGCTATCTACTGTAAATATATTAACTCTCCTCCAAATCATCTGTAGATTAGTGTTGTTTCTTTCTTTCTTTTTTTTTTTTAAGGATTTTATTTATTTGACAGACAGAGATCACAAGTAGGCAGAGAGGCAGGCAGAGAGAGAGGAAGGGAAGGAGGCTCCCTGCTGAGCAGAGAGCCCGACGTGGGACTCGATCCCAGGACCCTGAGATCATGACCCAAGCTGAAAGCAGAGGCTTTAACCCACTGATTCACCCAGGCGCCCTCAGTGTCGTTTCAATTAAAACCCCAGCAAGTTTTTGGAGAACACCATTCACAGCTTCAAACGGAAGTTGCAAAGGTCAAGCAATAGCCGGAACACTTGAAGCACAGGTGGGGGTAAGAGCTATACTGTACACTGACTCATAATAAAGCTGATTAAGAAGCTGTGTGGTACCAACCAGGGGCAGAAAAGCAGGCAAATGCAAGGCACAGAACGAGGGTATGCAAAAACAACTTTGTATGGAAAAGAGGAAGCCATACAGAAAACACAGAGAACCTGGTGGCTAAGGACCTGGAGTCTTGAGCTAGAATGGCTTAGTCTGAGCTCTGGCTCTTTGGCATGCTAGCTATGTCCTGTGGAGTAAGCTACTTAACCTGTGTTTCTGTGTCTAAAAAATGGGGCTAAATGCAGGATCTATGTGTAGGGTTACTGTAAGGATTAAGTGTTATCTCGTGCTGAGAGCACTGCCTGGCAAGTGTGAATGATGGCCACCACCACTGCCCCGACTACCATCACCATCAGCCAATGAGGAAAGAACAGGCTGTCCCACGGAAGGTGCGGGGAGCCTGAGACCCCTGATCTCAGGCTTGTGAGTTCAAGCCCCCATTGGGTGTAGAGATGACTTAAAGATAACATCCTCAGGGGCATCTGGGTGGCCTCGTCAGTTAAGCATCCGACTCTTGGTTTCAGGGTTGTGAGGTCAAGCCCCGCACTGGGCTCTGTGCTCATCCGAGTCTGCTTAACTTTCTCTCTCCCTCTCCCGCTCTCCCTCCTTCCTGTGCTCTCTCTCTCTCTCTCTCAAATAAATAAGTAATCTTTTTAAAAAATGATAAATAAATAAATAATTTTTAAAGGGGGCTGGATAATTGAATATCTATTAGAAAAAATGAAATCAAACCTCTATTTCTTACAATATATAAAAACTAATTCAAGATAGATTAAGGATCTAAATGAAAAGTTAAGACCATAAAGGAAAAACAATAAACTTGACTGTACAAAAACTAAAAACTTTTGGAGCGCCTGGATGGCTCAATGGGTTAAGCGTCTGTCTTCGGCTCTGGTCATGATCCTGGAGTCCCAGGACTAAGCCCCACATTGCATCAGGCTTCCTGCTCAGCAGGCAGTCTGCTTCTCCCTTTGCCCCTCACCCCACTTGTGCGCACGTGTGCGTGCTCACTCTCTCTCTCTCTCTCTCGTTCTCTCTCAAATAAATAAATAAAATATTAAAAAAAAAAAAACTAAAAATTTCTGTCATGCAGAGATACCCCAAGGTAAGTGAAATGATAAAGAATAAACTGGGAGAAGATACTTGTAACACTATGATCAACAAAGGATTAGTATCTATAATATAGAAAGAACACCTTCGAATCAGTATTCTTCAAAAGATAAAATGACTCAATTGGAAAAGGGGCAAAAATAAGAAGAATTTTAAACATGAAATGATACTTAGCCTTATTAGTAACCAGAGAAAGGCATATTAAAACTACAGTCAGATACCATTTCACACCCACCAGCCTGGTAAAAATTTAGTCAGAAAACACCAAGTTAACAATGCATTGCAAGGAGAAGGGTCACACCCTACTGGGGACCTTGGAAAACAAACTGGTTTTGCCTAGTAAAGGTGAACTTGGGCCTTGCATTACACCTAGGTATTCCTTCCCTACATATATATCTTAAGGTCTAAAACCCAGACTGTAAATTCTTGTTCATGCGCACAATGAGACATGAGTAAGAATGTATGTAGCAGCAATCACAGTAGCAAAATACTAGAAACAACTCAACTGTCCATCTCATTTCATTTATATAAAGTCTCCAAATAGGAAAAACTAAATATATTGTTTACTGATATAGTCATAAGTGACAAAAGACTATAAAGAAAAACAAGAGAGGGGTACGTAGGTAGCTCAGATGGTTGAGTGGCTGCCTGCAGCTCAGGTCATGATCTTGGGGTCCTGGGATCCAGTCCCACATCAGGCTCCCTGCTCAGCGGGGAGTCTGTTCTCCCTCTGCCCCCTGCCCAACTCATTTTCTTTCTTTCTTTCTTTCTTTCTTTCTTTCTTTCTTTCTTTCTTTCTGTCTCTCTCTCTCCTTCAAATAAATAAATAATCTTTTTAAAAAATAAAAGGAAGGAAAGATGGAAGGAAGGAGAAAAAAAGAAAAACGAGAATATTTTTTTAAAGATTTTATTTATTTGACAAACAGAGATCACAAGTAGGCAGAGAGGCAGGCAGAGGGAGAGGGGGAAGCAGGGACCCCCCCCCCCGATGCAGGACTCTATCCCAGGACCCTGAGATCATGACCTGAGCCGAAGGCAGAGGCTTAACCCCCCTGAGCCACCCAGGTGCCCCAAGAATATTTTTTAACACAAAATTCTGGATAATACTCAACTAGGGAGAAATGTGATCAGAGGCCATAGGAAGCCTCTGGGGGCAGAGTAATTTTTCTTTACCTGGGTGGAATGTACACACAGGTTCATTTTACTGCTATTTTTGTATACATACATGTTTCCATACGTTCTTTTGTAATATGCCATAATTAATGTTTAATTGTTAGTTTATAGCTGGGTTGATGGGAAAATCTTCAGTATAAAGAGAAACTTGAGATCATTCAAGCCTCTGCCAACTGGAGGTCAAAACTGAAGTTAAAACATTTATGAAAGCAAAAATGAAGTCAACAGAAAAATCTATTACATAAAGTATTGAACTATTACTTTTTCCTTGATTGATGGACTTCCTATTTTGTTCCCATAGAAAATATAAAACATTCTTAGAAAATGGGCATCTCTTAATACCCAAGTATGGATTGATTATTGTTAAAGATGCCACACTTAGAGGAAAAACTTTTTTTAAAAATCTAGGACTGGGCCACACCTGGTTGATTCAATCGGTTAGGTGTCTGACTCTTGGTTTCCAGTCAGGTCATGATCTCAGGGTCGTGAGATGGAGCCCCACATCCTGCTCCTGTGCTCACCAGGGAGTCTGCGTGGGGCTTGCTCTCTCCCCTTCCCTCTGCCCACCCCCTGCCCAGTCCCAGGTACTCTCCCTATCTCTCTATCTGCAAAATAATAAATAAATAAATCTTAAAAAAAAAAAAAATCCAGGACTATTATTGTCCAAAAGCCAAAAATATTTTTCACAAACCACCACAGGAACAAAATAGCTAATTTTCCTCAAGTAAAATGTTTATGAAGGCTTTGAGAACACAAAATATTATGGTAACCAACATAACCTATGCCAAAATCACTCTTATCTGTTTCTATTCTATGCCAAAGTCACATTTACCTATTCATTCACCTAACAATATTTTACCGATCACCTACTATATGTCAAACACTATTCTAGGAACTAAGGACATAGCAAACAGAAGACAGAAATTCTCTCTTCTCACAGAGCTTAACTACCAGTAGACCTTTACTGTACAGAGCTATAAAGAAATTTACATTCCCATGAGAATTACTAGGTCTTCAGAGAGCAACACTTAAAAGCCCATTGATACATATTAGCAGAGTTGACCATCAAAGTATTTAATAAACAATTACCAACAGATTCCTCAATCAGTCAAAACAGAGACCAGCTGTGCTGAGGCATCCTGGCTGAAAACCACCTTGTCTGTGGCCCAAATCCCTTCCAGAAAGGTGACCAAATACCGTGCTCACCAACAGGGTCCTACTATCTTACTGAACCCTGACCTGGACTGAATATCACCATTTATAAAACAAAAACCAACAAACAAAGAAAAAGAGGAAGAGGAAGAAAGCTTTGCTTACTTGATAAGCAACTTGCTTTCTGTACGCATTTCTTTATTTCGGAAATTAACCTTTTCAGATATGTTCATTAGCCTTTGGAATTTCCATTTGTAACCCTTCTCTCTCTTTTTAAAAAATATTTTATTTTAATTTTTACTTAACCTCTATTCTCAATATGGGACTCAAACTCACAACCCCAGGTCAAGAGTCACGTGCTCCACTGACGGAGACAGTCAGGCGCCCCATAACTTTTCTCTTCTTAATCTTTACCTATTTATTTATTTGAACTTTGTTTTTATCTCATATTTTGCATAACCCCTTCATACACTGGGGCTACCATACTAATTCTGTCATATTTGGTATACATGTTCCTGGTTTGATTAATTATAAATTTTACAGACATTTTTGGCATGGAGACATATGAATGCATGTTTATCTCAGGGGCTTAGAACTATGAGGGATCCCCCCCCACCACTATTTTATACTTCTCTGTGGGTTCAAAATTTTCTTCAGTGAGCATTTGTCCTGATTATCAATGTAGTACTATACCAATGTAATTAACGGGTCTATTTTAAAGACACCTAAGGATATCACATGTAAATATCTATTATGAAGTAAGTTCTACATCACTTTATTAGGGAATTACCATTCTCTTCTTGGTAGTAATTAATGACAAAATAGCATAAACTTGCCATTTTATTCAAGTTTGATGTTTTCAGTAAAAGGAAAAATGTCTCTACTGATATGTTACAGAACATTAAGTGGAAATCCAGGATTCAGGGGCACCTGGCTGGATCAGTCTGTACAGCATGGGACTCCTGACCTTGGGGTCATGGGTTTAAGTCCCATGTTGGGCATGGAGCCTCTTTGAAAGAAAGGAGGAAAGGAAGGAAGAAAGGGAGGGAGGGAAAGAAGGAAGGAAAGAAGAAGAAAAGAAATCCAGGATTCATTTCCAGCTGTCTTTTCCTCCAAATTCCTGAGTCTACTGCCAAGCGCTGCTACCTTTACACTAACCCACTTCCCAAAGGTGCACTTGACATTCTTTTTAAACATTTAAAAAAATTTTTTAAGTAATCAATACACCCAGTGGGGGCCTGAACTCACAACCCCGGGATCAAGAGTCGTGCACTCTGCAAGTGAGCCAGCCAGGCGCCCCCATGCTCTCGGCACTCTTACCAGGAGTGCTAACACTAGTTACCTCTCTCACTTGGCACGCCTCACCTGTACCTGACTCCACACCCTGCCCCATCAGTCAAGACAAACATGCACAACCACCTGCGTACCCTTTGATAAGTGTTTGCTGAATGAATGAACGAGTCCATGGAAACTTCTCCAACCATCACTGCAATACTGCTGTGTAATTCCTTCCAGCCTACGGCCAGAGTAAGTTTACTTCACATTTGTAGTTTATTATTCTGGATTTTAGGAGAATGTGTGCCAGCTGCTCCCCCAAGTGCTGGGGCATGCCGACTATGAGCAACAAAAGAATATTCTGGCCCCGGGGAGTTACTGAAAATGGTATGTACAAAAAGCACATTCATACGAAATTTTATATATATGATTTTTTTTTTCTTCCAGTCATTCCATTAGGAGATCTCAAGTCCCCAAGATCAGGTGCAAAAAAGTTTTAAAAAAAATTCTGGTGCATGGCTGCCTTTCCTAAGGTGTTGCCAAGGAATGTGAGATAGTTAAATGTTTAGTTACCTATAATCCTAGTGGAAGTGTTTTCCTTTCATTAATTATACAGGGCAGTCAGCTCTCCTAATAGCCTTCAAGTTTTAAAAGTAACCATTAATAGATATTTCAAAGAAAACCCACCATGTTTGGCTCTATTCTGGAGGGGTTGTAAATTATTTCAGCTTCATTTTACTTCAATGGTTTGAGCTCCTCTTTCTTCGTTACGAATTTATTTTGGGCAAATGCTAATGTAACCAACACGCAAAGCATTCTATGCTTTAAAAACAAACCAAAACGAGTAAAATGAACATACACAGCGGTGTAGATCACACTAGGCATTTTCTGCAGGAGTGCGGGGTGGGCGGGGGGGGGCGCTCCAGATTCTGCAGCATGAAGCACGAGGGTCAGACCGCCCATGCTCCGGCCAATACCCTCGCCCCACCAGCAAAAAGTCACTTTACTTCTCAGGGCACCTGGGTGGCTCAGTGGGTTAAACCTCTGCCTTCAGCTCAGGTTATGATCTCAGGGTCCTAGGATCAAGCCCCGCATCAGGCTCTCTGCTCAGCAGGAAGTCTGCTTCCTCTTCTCTCTCTGCCTGCTTCTCTGCCTACTTGTGATCTCTCTCTCTGTCAAATAAATAAATAAAAATCTTAAAAATTAAAAAAAAGTCACTTTAGTTCTGTCTTAGTTTCCTTACCCAGAAGAGAAAACAATAACAATAGCACATGTAATGCCACCGAACTGTACACTTAAAAAATGGTTAAGGGGCGCCTGGGTGGGGTTAAAGCCTCTGTTTCCAGTTCAGGTCATGATCCCAGGGTGCTGGGATCGAACCCCGCATCAGGTTCTCTGTTCAGCGGGGAGCCTGCTTCCCTCCTCTGTCTCTGCCTGCCTTTCTGCCTACTTGTGATCTCTGTCTGTCGAATAAATAAATAAATAATCTTTAAAAAAATGGTTAAAATGGCAAATTATATGTTATGTGTCTTTTGCCACAATAAAAAAAAAAAGTTTATAGGAAAAAAAAGAGTATTAGTAGAAGTCAGAAAGATCATGTTGGGCCAGACCATCTGAGGCCATGCTGGCCACTAAAAGGAATTCTGGGATCCGCTGGGATGTCACTGACATACTTGGAGAATAATGAATTTATACTGATATTGTTTATTGGCCCTCCGTATGCATTTTACCCCTTTTAAGTTTCCACTTTATCATAAAGACTGCAAGGCGAAACACTATGTTTCTCAGACTTAGGGATCTGGGTTTGGGTTTCTAGAGCAAGGTGGACTCTCACGAGATCTCAAAACCAAAAGAGGCAATGAAAAAAAAAAAGGGTACCAACTTAGAGCTGCTGGGACATAAAATGAGTCAATATAGAGTAAAGTGCTTAAAACCAGCAGCAAGGAAATAAATAGCTAAATAATACCTTACTGACAAATTAAACATCACAGCAGTATCGTAACAGGTCAAACCATTAACATTTGTGTCCTAAAAGCACAGGCAAAGCCATCTTGAACACTAGACTGTACTCCCCCTTTCGGCACATCAGTTAGTCATGGTGTGAGCTTGTGACTAACCCCACACTGCTGTGGTTATAGGACCATCGCCCTGAGTCTGTAAACAGAAATCCTAGTGTTCCAGGGATTTCTGGCAGGACCATCAGAAACCTCAAATTCAGAGGGAAGTGCCTATATTTCTTCAAAACATTACACAAATGCAAGCTATTTTATTGATCCAGGATGTACTGGCAACCCGAGATAATCTCTAGGTCAACGAACTGGCTACATCTTTGGGCAAGGGTGTTAATGGGTTTAACTCCAATGTATCCGATGTTACTAGCCATATCAGTCGGGCTAGTCTTTTTCCCGTTTTTGCAATCAAAGGTAAGGATCTGGTAAGATTCGTTTGAGACAGACATCATCTAACCTGAGTTCTCAGTCTCCTGAGTATAGATGTTCGGGTCACGGATAACAGTCATGGTGGCTACAATTTCCAGTGTCCTTACTGTGGGCATGCTCTGGTCCAAGCACTTACACAGTTCATTCAATCCCCACCACCATCCTAGCAGGCCGACACTGTTACTATCCCGACTCCAGAAGGATAAAAGAGGCACAGAAAGGTTAAAGGTTAAAGACCTTGTCCAAGCACCCACCCCCCGCAGTGATTAACCAGAATGGATTTGAACCCACAGCTCTAGAGTCTGTGGGCTTAACTGCTTCTCTAGACTGTCGACTCAAGATGATCTTGTCTCTTGATTTCTTCCGGTGTTGGTTGCTCACATGGTGCTAGGTCCTTTCTAAATCTTGTATCTTTCACCCCTGCGGTAATCCCATGGCAAGGCCAGTGTCAAGTCCATTTTTTTGACTTGAGGTCACAGAGCAAGCTGTAAACGGCAGAATTGGAATCTGAACCCAGTTGTGATTCCAAGGTCTGTAATTTTAGCCTCTATGGAGATGGAAAAAGAGTTGGAAAACACTCAGGAAAGAACTTGGTAATGAGCAAAAGACTCAGCAGCTTTTTTGGGTTGGGGGGTGGGTATTTACAGTGGTCACTTGAGTCAGAAACCCACCAATCAAAGGTTGAGTGGGTGTATTTGAAATTTTTAAGTGGAAAGGAGGGAGCTGGCCTGGACGCAGCCTTAAAGAAAGTAGTAATACTCTTGAATATTCAACAGTAGAGTTTTACATTAAGCAAATATTAAAATGTAAAATTTTTAACGTCTACTATAGATGTTAACTTACAAAATACTGAAACAGGGCGCCTGGGTTAAGCATCTGCCTTCAGCTCAGGTCATGATCCCAGCATCCTGGAATTGAGCCCCATATCAGGCTCCCTGCTCAGCGGGAAGCCTGCTTCTCCCTCTCCCACTCCCCCTGCTTTGTTCCTTCTCTCTGTCTCTCTGTCAAATAAATAAATAAAATCTTTAAAAAAAAAATACTGAAACAAAATTACATTCTTCTGTGTCCTTCAACTAATGCAGACTCTTTTAAGTTTAAAATAAAACCCACAGATAATTTTTTCCTTTTTAACAGCTAACAGCTCCAAAAACACAGTCAACAATTGGGGCGCCGGGGTGGCTCAGTCGGCTAAGCATCTACCTTCAGCTCAGGTCATGATCCCAGAGTTCTGAGATCGAGCCCCACATCAGGCTCCCGGCTCAGCGGGAGCCTGCTTCTCCCTCTCCCTCTGCCTGCCTCTCTGCCTACTTGTGGACTCACTTGAGCTCTCTCTCTCTCAAATAAATAAAATCTTCTTTAAAAACAGAGTTTAAAAAAACGCCATCAATGTTATAATAGGTTACCTAATGATCTTAGTGTACTTAACCCATTTTTTTCTATGTAATGTACTTTTTTCCCCCAGGGCATCTGGGTGGCTCACTTGGTTAAGTACTCCACTCTTGGTTCCAAGCTCAGGTCATGATCTCAGGGTCCTGAGACTAGTCCAGCATCTGACTCTACACTCAGCAGGGAGTCTGCTTGAGATTCTCTCTCTCCTCTCTCTCTCCCTGCCCCTCCCCTCACCATGCATGCTTGCTCACTCTCTCTCTTCCTCTCTCTGTAAAATAAATAAATAAATCTTGGGGCACCTGGGTGGCTCAGTCAGTTGGGCATCTGCCTTTGGCTCGGGTCATGATCCTGGGTTCCTGGGATCAAGCCCCACATCGGGCTCCCTGCTCCGCAGAGAGCCTGCTTCTCCCTCTCCCTCTGCCTGCTGCTCTGCCTGCTTGTGCTCTCTGTCAAATAAATAAATAAGGGGCGCCTGGGTGGCTCAGTGGGTTAAGCCGCTGCCTTCGGCTCAGGTCATGATCTCAGGGTCCGGGGATCGAGTCCCACATCGGGCTCTCTGCTCAGCAGGGAGCCTGCTTCCCTCTCTCTCTCTCTCTCTCTCTGCCTGCCTCTCTGTCTACTTGTGATCTCTCTCTGTCAAATAAATAAATAAAAATCTTTTTAAAATAAATAAATAAATAAATAAAATCTATAAATAAATAAATATTTAAACATAAAAAGATATATATATACATATATACCCGTGTATATAAAAAAGTGTATATATACAGATATATACACTTTTTCCCAGCAGTTTCAGGTTTACGGAAAAACTGAGCAGAAAGTACAGAGTTTCCATACGCTGCACCTCCTTCCCCAACCCCCCAGTTTCTGCTACTATTAACATGCTGCATTATTAGGCTGGCACATTTGTTCAACTGATAAGCCAATATTGACTGATACATTATTATTAACGTGTCCATACCTTACATTAGGGTTCACTTGCGTTGTATGGGTTTTGCCAATGGAAAATGTCCTATATCCGCCATGGCAGTATCATACAGAAAAGTTTCATTGCCCTGAGAATCCTCTGTGTTTCCTTCCTCCCAACCACTGGCAACCACGGATCCTTCTACCGTCTGCATAGTTTTACCTTTTCCAGAAGGTCATAGAGTTGGAACCAGATAGTATGCAAACTTTTCAGACAACTCTTTCACTTAGCAATATGCATTTAAAATTCTTCCGTGTCTTTCTGTGGCTTGATAACTCATTTCTTTTATTGCCTGAAAAATATTTCACTGCCTGGATGTACCACACCTGGCTTATCCATTCACCTGATTGAAGGGTATCTTACTTGCTTCTCAGTTTTGACAATTACAGATAAAGCTGCTATGAATTTCCACGTGCACCAATATTTTACCTTTAAAAAGAGAAATTCTTTTTTATTCCCAGGGTTGTTTGTTTGTTTGTTCCTTCCTTCCTTCCTTCCTTCCTAGCAACATTGATTAACAAAACAATTACAGAACTATTTTTAAAGCACACTATACAGAAAAGTCAGGATTTCCTCAAACTAAGTGAACTTTCTCTTGGATGGTTTTCTCTGCACCATCAGGCATTTATAAGAAATGCTAAAAGACAAAAAAGACACAGAGCCTCTGTTTGAGAATTATGAATAATTTAATTATCAGCATGCCTGTGTAATTTTTTTTTTCAGGCCCTATTTGTAAAGATAGCATAAATCAGCAGGACAAGATTCACTTCTCTAGGGAAGCCTCTTGGAAATCCCCAGACTTAGCTGGCTTCTCTTCACATCCGGTCTCAACATGATGTATTCTGCTCTTTGTGGCAAGAATCAGAGCATAAATCCACATTTATCTGATTATCTGTGCGGGCAGCCCCCTCTGTCTGTCTGTGCTCACCCCTGTACTTCCCCAGGACTTAACAGAAAGAATAAATATATTTGCAAAAGTACTCTTGCAAAAGTAACGCTCGTCAGTGTTAGTAAGAAATTCCTTGAACTTATAAACTTACTTCTGGTTTTGAGACAATTCAAGTGATATTTCATATACAGCTAATTAAAAATTCTTGTAGAAAGAAAAGAATTGCTAAGGCCCCCTCTAATTTGCATTACCTCAAGACTGTATAATTAGACGTGACATACAGCATATAGAGAACCCCTGGGTTATTTTATATGTAATCCAGAGTCTCTTTTTACATAGAGTTACTTACCTCCTACTAAAAAAAGTATATATGGATACAGAAGGTGTGGTTTACATACATACAATGGAATACTGAGCCTCCAGAAATAAGGAAATCCTGCCATTTGCAAAAGCATGGAGGGACCACGAGGGCATTACGTTGAGTGAAATAAGTCAGAGAGAGATGAACACTGTATGATCTCACTTAGACGCGGACTCTAAAAAAGCTGAACTAAAAACAGAGTGGAGTGGTGGTTGCCAGGGACTGGGGGTGGGGGGGATGGGGAGATATTGATTAAAGGGTAGAGACTTCCAGTTACAGGGTGAGTAAGTGCCGAACATCTAATGTACAGCCTGGTGATTATAGTTAATAACGCTGTATTATACACTTGAGAGTTGCCAGCAGAGATTTTAAATGTTCTCACCACAAAAAAAGAAAGGGTAATTATGTGATTGATGGAGGTGTTAGCTAACTCCATGGTAGTAACCACTTTGCAATATATAAGTGTATCAATGTTTCACACCTTAAACTTACACAATGTTTTGTTTATGTCAGTTACATTTCAATAAAGCTAGAGGTAGGGGAGCCTGGGTGGCTCAGCCAGTTAAGCGTCAGACTCTTGGCTTTGGCTCAGGTGGTAACCTCAGGGTCCGGGCTCCATATGCTCATTGTGGAGTAGGCTTGGGATTTTCTTTCTCCCTCTGCCTTTCCCCACAACTTGTGCTCTCTCTCTAAAATAAATAAATAAAATCTTAAAAAAAAAAAAAAGTAAAATTGGAGGTAAAGAAGACTAGATCGTAGCTAGATTATATTAACAGAATTTCTACAAACTCTGAAAATTCTGTCCCCTGAAAACCTAAGTGGAGACTTTATTTCAAGCAAATAAGAAACACCTTTTGATGGCTAGAAATAGTAAAATACTACATCAGAAAAGACAATCAGGAGTGCCTGGGTGGCTTGGTGGGTTAAGCCTCTGCCTTGGGCTCAGGTCATGATCTCGGGGTCCCGGGATCGAGCCCCGCTTCGGGCTCTCTGCTCGGCAGGGAGCCTGCTTCCCTCTCTCTCTCTCTCTCTGCCTGACTCTCTGCCTACTGTGATCTCTCTGTAAAATCAATAGATAAAATCTTAAAAAAAAAAATAAAGAAAGAAAAGAAAAGACAATCAAACCAATATATTCTTTCCTCAGATAAAATCCAACATAAAGCAGCCAACATTGTATTTTTGGATTAAGCTGACAAGTTGGATGCATTGGTTTCATAAAAAGTCTTTATGGGTTTCATAGTGATTTTTTTTTTTTTTGGATGAGAGATACATCCACGGAGAGATTTAAGAAAATATTTCAGAATATCAATTTTATAATTTGCTCTAATGTTTACAAAAATCAATGAATAAAGCTCCAAAACAGACCTTCATGACTACTCCATCTGGAGCCAAAATCTGCTGCATAAATTCAAATTTGGCAATAATTAGCTGGAAAGAAGTCAACAATTGTGTGATTTGTTTGTCTTGTTGTCTGGTTAGGTTTTCACAGCGAAGGCTGGCCAGGGAGAAACCTCAAGGTTTTTGAGTGGTCACAGGCACAAGGCTGATTTTATCTATCTAAATACTGGACTATTTCAACAAGCCTTCACTAGATAAAAAACAAAAAAGTCTCCAGAACTGGAAAGTAACTGTTTAGAGCTGTTCTGATGACTTGCCTTTTAGGCAACAGAACTATGTTTTAATCACATTTCTCAATGGGAATGCTAAGAGGAGAAATTTCCTTTGGCTCTTGAAACCCTGGCATGAAACAAAATGGCATCAACAACAAGGGCGCCTGGGTGACTCAGTCAGTTAAGCATCTGTCTTTGGTTCGGGTCATGATTCCAGGGCCCTGGGATCGAGTCCCGCATACCCATATCAGGCTCCTTGCTCAGTGGGAAGCTTCTCCCTCTGCCTGCCGTTGCCCCTGCTTGTGCTCTCTCGCTCTCTTTGAAAAATAAAATCTCCAAAAACAAAATAAAAACAAACAAAAAACAAATGGCTTCAATGGCAGTGACTTCACCTTAAGTAAGAGACCCCTGTGACCCAGGTTTATTTTCCCATCAGCAATACACACGAACATGGGCCTTCTTATTTATTTTTTTATTTATTTAGAGAAGGAGCCCAAGTGAGGGGAGGAACAGAAGGTAAATCCCAGAAAGACTCTTAGCTGAGCAGGGAGCCTGATACAGGGCTCGATCTCAAAACCCTGAGATCATGACCTGACCCCAAACCAAGAGTCAGATGCTTAACCGACTGAGCCACCCAGGCGCCCCAATCAGGCTACTTCAGAAACACCTCTAACTTTTCCTGTGTTGGCATTATTCCTCCCACTCCCCCACTCCACTTTTTTGCTTTACTAAATGTTGTATACTTGAGACGAAACATAACAATAATCATTTTAAAACTACTATTTCCAGGGGCGCCTGGGTGGCTCAGTCAGTTGAGCATCGAGCTCTTAATTTCAGCTCCGGTCATAATCTCAGGGCCGTGGGTGGGATGGAGCCCTGCGTCAGGCTCTGTGCTCAGCACGGAGCCTGCTTCTCCCTCTCCCTCGCCCCTCAGTGCTCGTGCTCTCTCTCTCTCTCAAATAAATAAATGCAATCTCAAAAAAAAAAAAAAAAGACTATTTCTGTAACATGTAAAGTATCTCACTCCAACATAAAACCAAAAGGCGCTAGTGATAACAGTGAGTTACCGACAAGAACGATGAATTAATGATACGCCGCACCAGCTCAGCAGAAATTCAGTCTCACTGAAACCTGAAATCTCTCACACTCTGCTCTGAAATGCCTAAAAAGATTCTAGGGAGGTGACCACTCAAGAACTTAGAAAAGCTCCATCGTCTCCAGCAGCCAGCAGCTTTTAGCCCTTCTAGGAGCAACCGAGAACATAAAATGCAAGGAGGCCAGCACAGAGTCAGACTTCCTTCGAACATCCTCCATTACTAAGACTTATTAAAATCATTAATGAACCCATTCACACAGATTCCCACCTCTGCTTTAAAAAAACCAAAGACTTCTCCAAAACAATGTCACATCGCTGCCTATCTTTCCAAAGTATCCCTGGTAAAAGATCCCGTGAAACTGGTCATTCAAAACAGATGGGCTTTTAGGTAATGAAAAATTATTATAGCAATTTCTGGAAACCTCATCCCTATTAAACATAGGGACAGCTATCAGGTCTTCGTATCTGTCCCCCACGGCAGCCAACTCAGTGCCTTGCACACGTGTTTGTGGAGGTGAGTGGCAACACAGGTAAATAAATGATGTTTATAGCCAATCTAACTATAGTAGCTTTTATTTTTTTTATTTTTTTTTTTAAGATTTTTATTCATTTGACAGACAGATATCACAAGTAGGCAGAGAGGCAGGTAGAGAGAGAGGAGGAAGCAGGCTCCCCACCAAGGAGAGAGCCCGATGTGGGGCTCGATCCCAGGACCCTGGGATCATGACCTGAGCCCAAGGCAGAGGCTTTAACCCACTGAGCCACCCAGGCGCCCCTAACTATAGTAGCTTTTAAAAAGAACTAAATAGTTATTTTCAGTCACACACTGTAATCACAGTAAGGTGTAAAAAAGTCAACCCTGACCGCTCACTGTGAGCTCCGCTCATCCCCTTCTACCTCGGCTCACGCTTTGCACACACTGCGAGAAAACTGCCATTAGCTGGATGGACTAAAAGCCAGTAAATACTGGTTTTAGTAGACAGCTGCACAACTGATTGGTGGAAAATTAATTTGCAGAAAGAACAATTCCCAATTAATCCTCTGAGTCTGGTTTAATGTTGTGGGTATAATTTTAAACAGTGCCTAATATACCCTTACAACCTGTTGTGCAACAAGATTATATAGGCAATCAGGAGGGAGACTTCAAACACAACACAGCAATCCTTTAATTTCTTGGGAAACATTGACAGAACCTTCTGAAGAGTTAAAGATCAATTGTTTCATATACCATTTACAACGGCTCTTGAATTTCCAAAAACCAATGCGCTTCCCGAATTACTTCTTTGCCCTCATAAAGACAACTAAGATGCCCAGTACCAATCTGTCTTGTATCTTTTTTCTTTTTAAAATTGAGATGAAGGGGTGCCTGGGTGGCTCAGGGGGTTAAAGCCTCTGCCTTCGGCTCAGGTCATGATCTCAGGGTCCTGGGATCGAGCCCCGCATCAGGCTCTCTGCTCAGCAGGGAGCCTGCTTCCCTCTCTCTCTCTGCCTGCCTCTCTGCCTCCTTGTGATCTCTCTCTCTCAAATAAATAAATAAACTCTTAAAAAATACATGAAAATTGAGATGAAATTCACATAACATAAAGTTAACCATTTTAAAGTAAATAATTCAGCACCATTTAGTACAGTCACAATGTCGTGCAACACTACTTCTATCGAGATCCAAAATATTTTCATCACCCTAAAGTAAAAACCTGTAGCCATGAAGCAGTTGCTCCTGGTTTCTCCCTTTCCCAGCCCTGCAAACACTGATCTGTTTTCTGTCACTATGGGTTTACTTATTCCAGATATTTTATATAAATAGAATCACATAACATGTGACCTTCTGTGTCTGGCTTCTCTCATTTAGCTGCATGTCTTTAAGGCGTATCCAAGTTTGTAGCACGGTCAGTACTCCATTCCTTTTTATGGCTGGATAATATTCTATTGTGTGGACAGACGACACTTTGTTTATTCATCATCCTCAACGGACATTGGGTTGTTTCCACCTTTTCGTGACTGTGAATAGTGTCGCTACGAACACCTGTACAAGTATTTACTAGAATATCTATCTTCCATTCTTTGGGCTTTATGTGCAGGAACGGCTGCATCCCCCAGGAATTCTGTTGAGCTTTCTGAGGGACCACCAACCCGTCTTCCACAGTGGCTAAGCCATTTTACATTTCCACCAGCAATGTACGAGGGGTCTGATGTCTCGACATCCTCCTTAACACTTGGTATTTTCCACTTTCTTGGACACAGTCATTCTAGTCAGAGTGAAGTACTATCTTGTGGTTTTGATTTCCATTTTCCTGCTGACTAATGACGCTCACCATCTTTCCATGTGATGGTTGAACATAGGTATACCTCTTTAGAGAACCAACGTCCTTGTATCCCTCACTTCTGTGACAATAAATATAAATAATTTTAATCTTTACTATTCCTTTTTTAAGACCCGTCACAGGTGCCTGGGTGGCTCAGTCAGTTAAGCATCTGCCTTTGGGTCAGGTCATGATCCCGGGGTCCTGGGATCAAGTCCCCACATCGGGCTCCCTGCTCAACGGGGAAGACTGCTTCTCCCTCTCCTACTCCCCCTGCTTGTATTCCTTCTCTCACTGTCTCTGTGTCAAATAAACAAAATCTTAAAAAAAAAGGAGTACTGCTTGGGGGCTACCCCTTTGGGTCCCCTCCCTCCTTGGGAGCTTTATACTTTGCTATTGCTCAACAAACTTCGCTTTGCTGCCCACCACTCTCTGGTCTACCTCTTCATTCTTCGAAGTGGTATGACCAAGAACCACGGGCACCAATGGAGAAAAAACCCCCGAAACATTTTTGGGGGTTCGTCCAGGAAATCCACCGTTGTTAAGGACAGCTAACCAGTAAAAGCCATCTAACTCTAAAAGGTGATGGTTCAGATGGAGCCTCTCGTGGAAGCCAAACCAGACACATGCAGGGGACCCCCTGATAGATGGGGATGAGAGGAACCGTGACTGCTGCCCCATCCAACGTCCCTGACCAGCAGGAAGTAGCTACGGTCGGTCATCGCCCTTCTTCGCAAACCACAGTTAGGGTTACCTCTCCAGAGGGGGGAATGACAGAGATAATCGGAAGGCAGGCAGGCAGGGACAATGGGCCCCCACCCTAAGAGGAAACCACCCTTAAAATAACTTTACACAGCCCTGGAAGGAGTCCTCCACCCTTTTCCACAGGACCAAAACCTCACTGGATGACAGGGAGGGTTAATCAGATTAAAACAGCCCACCAACAAGCCCATAAAAACCGGTAGACTTAGAAACTCCCTGGCAACCCTTTCAAGTCCCTCCCTCCTTGGAAGCTTTGTACTATCACTTTGCTTTGCTCAATAAATCGCTCAATAAACCTTAAAAAAAAAAAAAGAGTACTGCTTGGTACATTAATCAGGCATCTTTTACATAATCACAACTAGGAAATGCACAAATTTACTAAGAGTTTACAAAGCTTCAGGTCTAAAGGCATAGAACAATAGGCTCTGTTTTAATATCCTGGAGAATAAAAATGTCCGATAGCCACACTCTTGTTTTTTTATACCAAGAGTGAACTCAATGTTTAGAAATACAATTGCTATTGCATACCAAGTTACAGTTACAAATACCATCTTAGGAGATTTTTTTTTTTCTGGTAAAGGTATGACAAAAAAGTACACAGGTACGGTAGTCAGTCTAAGTGGTGAATGGTATAGTGCTAAAAGAGACAAGCTCAAGGTTCCTAGGGGTCTCAGTCTTTAAGCATCTATCTGCCTTTGGCTCAGGTCATGATCCCAAGGTCCCTGGGATGGAGTCCCGCATCGGCCTCCCTGTTGGACGGGAAGCCCACTTCTCCCTCTCCCACTTCCCTTGCTTGTGTTCCCTCTCTTGATATGTCTTTGTCAAATAAATAAGTAAAATTTTTTCTAAAAAAAAGAAGAGACAAGCTCTTGGGGCACCTGGTTGGCTCAGTCGGGGGGGAGCGTGCAACTTGATCTTGGGGTTATGAGTTTACACACTACATTGGGTGTAGAGATGACTTAAATAAATAAAAATAAATAAATAAACTTGAGAGAGAGAGAGAGAGAGAGAAGCTCTTGTCTAAGTCTGCTTGTTCTGGAGATTAGATTTAATCTAGCCTCTCTTTTCTGGGTACCTAAGATGAGATCATTCTGCGTTAGCCTCTTAGCCGTGGGCTCACTGGTTAAACCACATTTGCATCCTGCTCGTCACCACCTAAATGGAAAGTTGAATAGAGGACTAGAACAGCTGACAGAAAAAAAGATGGTTCTTAAACTTTGAAAAGATGCAGGAAAATTAAAATCACATCTAAACATCACATTTTTAGCCATTGATTAGCCAAATGGTTGGCCACACACCGTCTGGGGGGATGGAGGACCACGGGACTCTAACATCTGCCTGAGAGAGCCCAGGCTGTTTCAGGCCTCTGTGGAGGGTGGTTTGGTGTATTCAAGTTCCTGGTGTCCATCCTCCAAACACACAGGCAAAACAACGCATGAGAGTATTAATCTGTGCTATTTTTTAAAAAGACTTTATTTATTTATTTCAGAGAGTGAGTGCAAGCGGAGGAGGGGCAGTGGGAGAGGGAGAGAAGCAGACTTCCAACAGAGCAGGGAGTCCCACATAAGGCTCGACCCCAGGACCCTGAGATCATGAGCTGAGTCATGAGCCTAAGTCAGATGCTTAACCCACTGAGCCACCCAGGCGCCCCTAATCCGTACTATTTTTAATAAGGAAATATATTGAAAACAATCTAAATGACCACAGTCAGTTTCAGTATATCCATTATATTTTGGGGGCACCTGGGTGACTCAGTTGGTCGGGCAGCCAACTCTTGGTCTCGGCTGGGGTCATGGTCTCGGGGTCCTGGGATCGAGTCCTGCGTCAGGCTCCCTGCTCAGCCCAGCATCTGCTTGAGGATTCTCTCTCCCTCCTGCCCCGATTTCCTGCCCCCCGCAGCTACCATGCACATGCTTTCTCTC
Source organism: Enhydra lutris kenyoni (assembly GCF_002288905.1). NCBI lineage: Eukaryota > Metazoa > Chordata > Mammalia > Carnivora > Mustelidae > Enhydra > Enhydra lutris. The sequence continues at coordinate 34,240,237 of NW_019154097.1, forward strand.
TCTCTCTCTCTTGCAAATAAATAAATAAATCTTTTTTAAAAAGAGAGAGATTTTTAAAAAAAGAAGAATTGATACTTTTGGGTTAGGCTCAGAGCCAGCTGATACCGGCTGGCTCAGTCAGTATAACATGCGACTCCTGACCTCAGGATCATGAGTTCAAGCCCCGCTTTGGGTCTAGGGCTTTCTTAAAAAAAAAAAAAAAATAATAATAATAATAAATATTAACAGTTACCTCAAGAAGAAGGAGGCAGCTAAAGGAAAAGAGAACCCCGAGATAGTGCAAGTGATCCAAAGGAAGGGACCAAAGGTGTGAATGGTAAAGAGAGGGGCTTTTATGTACAAACACGTGAGAGCTCCCTGGAAGAATTCACAAGAAACTAGTAACCTTGACTGCCTCCAGGGAAGGGCAGAGGTCACTGGGGGAAATAAGTACCACGAGCACAGCTGCTCATTCAAAAATACACAAAGAATCAAGAAATAAGTCATGCTTTCAAGGTCACCACTTTTCCCCAATTTTGCATCTTTAACAGAGACTCCCAGCATGCTGAACGGTCAGCCTTCATTTCCGTGTGTAACTACATGAAGGATGTTACTGGAACGAAACTGTCTACAAGTAGGGCTAGCGGAGGAGGGGAAGGGCCTGGGAGCTACCTGGGACAGGCTATTCCCCCCCGCCTCCCCGGGGGCCGGGGGTGGGGGGGGGTGGGAGCTAGGACAAGAAGTAGGAGCTGAGGCTCCAGCAGGCTCTCTCTCTCTTTTTTTTTTTTAAAGATTTTATTTAGTTATTTGACAGAGATCACAAGTAGGCAGAGAGGCAGGCAGAGAGAGAGAGGAAGGGAAGCAGGCTCTCTGCTGAGCAGAGAGCCCCACGCGGGGCTCGATCCCAGTACCCTGAGACCATGACCCGAGCCGAAAGCAGAGGCTTAACCCACTGAGCCACCCAGGCGTCCCTCCAGCAGGCTCTCTTGCTTGAAGGATGAGAAACCAAGACCAGCTGGAAGAGACAGAGTGCTGGGCTTGTCTAAATTTAGCTGTAATTCTGGGGCATTAGAGCCTTGTTAGGTCTGCACTCAAGTCTGAGGCTCTCCCACTCCAACCGTATTAGGCAATCCAGGTTCCTAAGGGTTCTCCCCACAGCACCCTTGGAGCTGCCTACAGTATCCAGAGGATGGGTTTTTTTGTTTTTGTTTTTGTTTAAATTCTGGGCATTTAGCATTTTACCCAATTTCCCTGAACTCAGACTTTCATCCACATTAGCAAATCCTACATTCCCCCTAGGCTCTTGTCTTTTCTCCTTTGCTTTCTTTATCCTCACTCCCAATGAGGTTGCCTGATCCCTAAGGATTGGCCCACAGTTCAAAGACTACCAAGTAAATAGAGCATATGACTGTATCCTTCATTGTCCCTTTGAGTGACCTTCGTCTCTGCCACACTGAGAAACCAAGATAAGTGTCATCTTCGGCATGGCCTACCCTGACAATCACTGAACAGTCCGCACGCACACTCCAGCCATGTGATCTGGGCGGGGTCTGTCCCTCAAGCAAACACCACCCGTTTTGAAACAAACAGATCTTTTTTATTGATCCCCACATATTGGTGATACTTGACTGAACACAACTGACATTTCTGCAACCGGCTTTATCAGAGGTTTCAATCTTTTTCAGATAAACTCTAGATCTGCCTGGAGTTCATCAGACACACGTTCTTTCTCAGCCAACTGTTTCCAACTCCTCGTGAGAGCTTTCTTCTCCTCTGACTCAGACAATTACTGGGGCTTCACAGCCACAGAAATCCCGAAAGCGAAGAAGAAAGAAGCCATCAGCCAGTGTTCTTCTCCATTAGCTTGTTGAATATTTTTATCTAGAAACGAAGCATCTGGCTACGGAAGTCTTTCTGGAATGGCGTTATTTACCCCCCTTATTTGCTGATCTACCAAAGTGACAAATAAATCATACAACAAGCCATTCAGGTTTCTCGGCCAAAACAGCTCTTGTTGAGCAAAAACAGTCCCTGATATTTTTGCCTACAGTGTCACACCCAAGACACTCAATCCACGTAGAGTGCCTGACAACTCAAGGAATGTGTCCGATGATTCTATTTATGTGTCACTTTTGGAATTGTGGAACCTTTTACAAACCTCCTATTAACATTATTAGCATTTCTTTGAGCTACAGTGTGGGAACGATACATAAAATCTCCCAATAGAGCTTCTAGCCTTGGAGGTAGCTACTCTACTGTAATTGACATGGATGCGTTCCCGACTTACGACGCATTAGGACTCACTCCTAGGACAACTTTCTCAGCGTCAATCGATCCCAGAATTCAGGTTACCTTACAACACCGGAGCTGAATGGACTCAAGGTCACACAGTCTAGTTTATACCCAATTCATGGATCACTTCTACACCCCTAATGAGGAAATGGCCCTCTGGTTTCTTCTGGATGTGAGATTCAAGACATGAATGAAGTATTATCAGGACCAGCAGCACATAAAGGTGACTAACGACGGCCAATGCTCGTACAGCTTATTGTGACGGACATTTACTGCTCAAAACTATTCATTAGCTCACTTGACATTCTCATTGAACTTAGAACGCTGGCGATACGATTATCCCCATTTTACAGCTGAAGGAACTGAGGTTAGATGACAGGCCCAGAATTACTCAGCTAGTCAGGATCAGGCTACGGACCAAGCAGTCTGGCTCCAGAACAGAACTCTCGAACAACAGGGCACACTGACTGAGTTGTAGAAGTCTCATGAAAATAAAATAGAGCGATTTTTAAATAAGTACCCGTTAGAGACTTATCTAGCCCAAGTCGCCCACTCAGAGAGTGAAGACGCAGAGTGAATGGGTAGCACAGACAGAACTAGATCCGTTATGTTTAGCTTTAGTCTGTCTGGTAGATTCACTGCCTCCAGAACATGGAAAAATTCGCATTTTATTGGATATTCCTCAAACGGCACTTCTGAAGTAGATCAGCATGGCTTCCATCTCAAAGAGGAGATGGATTTGGAAGAGGAAAAACTGGCAAAATGATTTCTTTTTTTTTTTTTTTAAGATTTTATTTATTTATTTGACAGAGAGAGAGATCACAAGCAGGCAGAGAGAGAGGGGGAAGCAGGCTCCCCGCTGAGCAGAGAGCCCGATGCGGGGCTCGATCCCAGGACCCTGGGATCATGACCTGAGCCGAAGGCAGAGGCTTTAACACTGATTCACCCAGGTGCCCTGGCAAAATGATTTCTTACAAAAGGGAATCACAACGAAGCGTCCTCTTCTGCAGGTGGATGGCTTTGACCACAAGGTACAAAATGTGATTTTTATCAAGAATGACACAGGGGGCATCAGAGAAAATAAGTATAAAAACTTATCTTTAATGTTTTTTATTAATGTTCTTCCACTTTTCAACTTCATATTCTGAGGGATTTCTTCAAAAAGAAAGTGATCTTATTTTTCTCTTTAGGGTAGAATAAGAGGGTACATGGTAGTCCTGTTGTTGAATAAATCTATGATGACATCTACTGCTATTACTATTATCTACGATGACATCCAAGGATATTGTTCTAGTTATTATTGTCAAATAAATCACCCCTGAAACTTAGTGGGAAACAACCATTTTATTATGGGTTAGCAATTTGGCAGGGACAACTTATCTCTGTTCCTCCATGGCTGGGGCCCCAAGTGAAAAAGCCTGAAAGGCTGTGGGGACTCGATGGCGGAGGGCTAGAATCATCTGGAAGCCTTTCACTCATATAGCCGGCAGCTGATTCTCACTGTTGGCTGAGACCTCAATTGGGCTGTCAGCAGGAACCTCTAGGGTTGGCTTCTTCATACAATGTGGACTGTCTGGCTTCCTAACAAGGAGGCCCTGGGTTCTAAGAGTAACATCCCGAAAGAAACAAGGCGAAAGTGGACACCATATTTGTGATCTTGCCATGGAAATCACAGGGCGTCCCTTTCGCCATACCCTGTTGGTCAAGGCAGTCCAAAGACCTGCCAAGGTCAAGAGGAGGGGATGTAAGCCCTCTCTTTCCTCTGAACAGAAGCAGTCACATTCTAAGAACATGCAGAAGGGCGCCTGGGTGGCTCAGTGTGTTAAGCCTCTGCCTTCCGCTCAGGTCATGATCTTGGGGTCCTAGGATTGAGCCCTGCATCGGGCTCTCTGCTCAACAGGGAGCCTGCTTCCCCCTCTCTCTCTGTCTGCCTCTCTGCCTACTTGTGATTTCTCCCTCTGTCAAATAAATAAATAAAATCTTTAAAAACAAACAAACAAACATGTGGAATGAGAGGGGCACCCGGCTGACTCATTCAGTTAAGCGTCTGCCTTCAGCTCAGGTCATGCTCCTGGGGTCCTGGGATGGAGCCCCATGTCCGGCTCCCTGCTCAGTGGGAAGTCTGCTTCTCCCTCTCCCTTAGCCCCTCCCCCTCACTCATGCTCTCTCTCAAATGAATAAATTTAAAAAAATATTTTTTTTAAGAACGTGTGGAATGGGAAATATTGTTGTCGCAATCTGTGCAAAGCAGACTCTGACACCATTCGAAGTTGATCTCTCCCCAAAGCCGATTTATTTGATGATCCAGTATTACCCCTTTTAAATCATCTCTGAGAAACAGAAAGAGGAAAATGAAACAGGATCAGGTACAACAGAGATCTCTGTCAACAAGGTGTGAATAGAATAATCCTGAACATTCCCTCCCTACTCATCGCCCAATGTCAGAACAAGTGCGCAGGCAATCCTCAGAGGGGTAGAATCTACCCTAGTAGACCGTCTCCAAAACCCTATTAAAATGATGCGTGTGTGACATTCACTTATCTGATCATTACCAATAACAGAATGCCCAGCGCTGGCCATTTGTTTTCATTTTGCTCATTTTTGAAATGGTGCATTAGTTTTACTTCTAAGCACATCAAAGCTTCAAGATCTGTTTATGGTGCTCTTCTAAGAATTTACAAAACCAATCAACTCTTAATTGCCTGTACTCCTCCCTCTATAAAACAAGTCCCACATAATGATTCTCAGGAAGGTAAACAGTTCAGCAAACAGAACAGCCACCATCCAAAAGGGCAGCGATCATGACAGTTTTGCTATGTGACGGAGTCCTGAAGTTAAGTAAGAGTGCGTGGAGGGAAGCGCGTTTCTGGCTCAGTCAGAAGAGCACGCGATTCTTGATCTCGGGTCGTGAGTTCAAGCCCCACATATGGCATAGAGATTACTAAAAAAATAGTAATAATAAAGTTAGTCCTTGGAGGAATATCACTGTAACAAGAGCTCAGAATTTTACCACTTTAATTCTAGTTTTTCTGATCACCTAAACATATATTGGGCAATCCGATACCAAAAGACCCAAATAGCCTGGACCTGTCCCCGGAGTTCCAAATGCATACATTTAACTATCGACTTGGCATTAAATATACTTCAATAGCTAACAGGCAACTTGCAAAGACGTCCAGCACGATACTCTTGTTCTCCTCCCCATCAACCCTAATCCTTCAGTTCCCGGTATCTTACACCCTTATTTTTCTCCATAGCATTTATCATGATCACATATATTATACAGAGAGGTGCCTCCCCGGCTCAGTTGGCAGAGCATGAGGCTCTTTTTTTTTTTTTTTTTTTTAGATTTTATTTATTTATTTGACAGACAGAGATCACAAGTAGGCAGAGAGACAGGCAGAGAGAAGAGGGGAAGCAGGCTCCCCGCTGAGCAGAGAGCCTGATGCAGGGCTCAATCCCAGGACCCTGGGATCATGACCTGAGCCAAAACCAGAGGCTTTAACCCACTGAGCCACCCAGGCGCCCTGAGAATGAAGACTCATTATCTCTGGGGTTTGAATTCAAGCCTCACATCGGGTGTAGAGATTACTTAAAAATAAAATCTTGAAAAAATAGAGATACATATAGAAAGACCACATAGAAGGGCAATATTTTTTACATTTTGGTTCACTGCCATTTTCCCTTTGCCCAGAATAATGTCTGGCCTCTGTCTGGTAAGTGGTCAATACTATTTGTTGAATGAATTCATGATGACTTAGCAGCACCATAGTAAATCACAACTGGAGAACCACAGAATACAAAGAGAATCTTAGAATGGTTTATGTTGGTCAGTGGCTGGAAGGATAAGGAGCTCCAAAATGTGGCTACATTTTACATTTCTTATAAAGAATTAAAATGAGCAGAAACCAAGAATGCATGAGAAGGAATCAAAGTGTGAGACAGCGCTCGCGGAGTCACATCAGAATGACCTACGAGAGCTTTTCAAATGACAGATGCTCAGACTTGCCAGTTTGGGAAATTCTATAAAGTGAGAAACTGATGAACACCCAGTATCAAATCTGGGTCCTTGAATGTAATCTCAGGGATGCAAGACTGAACAGAGATTCGAATTAAAAAGGTCTAAACATAATCAAATACTCTGCAGACTGTCTAAAGAAAGAATAAAGAAAAAGGAATCATTTATATAGTATGTGTGAAACACACTACTCTATTATTTTTTTTTAAGATTTTATTTTTTTATTTGACAGAGATCACAAGTAGGCAGAGAGGCAGGCAGAGAGAGAGGAGGAAGCAGGCTCCCCGCTGAGCAGAGAGCCCCACGCGGGGCTCTATCCCAGGACACTGGGATCATGACCTGAGCCGAAGGCAGAGGCTTTAACTCACTGAGCCACCCAGGCGCCCCCACACTACTCTATTCTTAATGCAAATCTATCCCTCCAGAAGACACAGAGGCCTCAGGTTTCCGTAACTTGGTGTTACGAGACATGAAATTCATCCAAATCTATTTTGCTTTGATGCTCTCCAAGAAACTTGGTATAGAATTTAGCTTTCCACATAAGAGTAGCCTACAGGGAGAAAATGTGCAGATCAGCAAATATGAACACCTCGTCCCTTTACGGATACACTTCTCATTATACATTTAAAATGTGCAGGGGCTCCTGGGTGGCTCAGTGGGTTAAAGCCTTTGGCTCAGTGGGTTAAAGCCTTTGGCTCAGGTCATGATCCGAGGGCCCTGGGATGGAGCCCCACATTGGGCTCTCTGCTCAGCGGGGAGCCTGCTTCCCTTCCTCTCTCTCTGCCTGCCTTTCTGCCTACTTGTGATCTCTGTCTGTCTAATAAATAAACAAACAAACAAACAAAAAAAGAGAAATATTTAAAATGTGCATTTCAGCTTATCCATCAGTCTTGGGAATTTGGTGAGCGGAAGTCACCTCCAGGCATATTGAAAATCCCAAATCCGTTAGCTTAATAAAGTCGAAGTAGAGACCCCTGGCCAAACCCGGCCGCGGTAGTGCCATTGGAGCAGGATCAGAGAGAGGACCAGAAAGAAGTGACTGCAGGCTTTGGTTTTGTGCCCAGCTGAGGGACGAACAGACCTGAGGCTGACCTACTATTTAACCCACAAGCCAAAGCGGTGAATTGGCCTCACCCTCCCAATCCCAGGGCTCGCCACCCCAGGCACACCCTGCTAGAAGCATCCAAGGCCCCCTAGCAATTCATTCGAACCTAATTCCACCCATATAAAAATAGTACTAGGGCCTGCTCTGTACTCCAACCCAAGCAATGAACCCAATCAGGCCTCAAACCTAATAGGGCCTCCAGCAATTAGCTTCTGTCCAACCCCCACCCTGCAGGAAGGAGACCACATGGCTCCCTGCTTTCCTCCCTTCAAGGCCAGCTGTGTGCCCTCAAGGCCAAGCCACAGGGCTCACATAGCTGTCAACCTCAGTCTACCTTTTTAGGCTCCTCTTGTGCTCTGCTCACTCCCCAGTCCCATGTACTCTTACAGGTATGGACCTTTTGGACATACCATTTACTCCCGGTTCCTGCAAGGCTTTGGATCACCTTCCCAACCTGACCCCTCCTGCCTCCCCCTACCTGCCCATACCGCTTCGCCTATATAATTAGCTCGTCCTATGGGATTCCACACGGATGCCACTTCTCAGCTGTTATATTCCTGTGAACATATTCCCATGGAGTGACCCCACCTTGGTCCTTGTCACACTGTACTGTGATTTGTCTGTATTTCTGCACCCCTACTGGATTATAAGAAGCTTGAGGACCAGAACCATGTCTTGGCACCTAGTAGGTTCTCAAAAAAATGGGCACTGTGGACAAAATACGGACATCTCAATCGTACACATCGTACCTGTATCATCTGACATAATTTTTATAATTTTGTTTAGTTTCTTCTTTTACATTCCAAAGTCGTAATTATTTGCCACCAACATCACCAATCCTCTTACCAAAAACAATCACAGGAATCTAGAATTAAATCTGTCCGTGGCACTTGGGTGGCGGTTAAGCGTCTCCTTTCAGCTCAGGTCGTGGTCTCAGGGTCCCGGGCTAGAGCCCAGAGTCCCGCTCCAGGTACAGTGAGGAGCCTGCCTCTCCCTCTTCCTCTGCCCCTCCCCCTGCTCATGCTCGCTCTCCAATAAAGAAATAAAATCTTAAAAAAAAATGAATTAAATCTATCCTAGGATGAAACTCTCCATGTACACCTTAGTATCTTTTGAAAATTGAACAACGCAAGTAGACAACCTTTTTTAAAAAATGGAACATTATTTAATGATTAAATCCTCATTGTACAAATGAGAAATCTTTTTTTAAGTATAATTAACATACAGCATTATATTAGTTTCAGGTATACATTATAATGATTCAATAATCAGTATACATTACTCAGTGCTCATCAGGATAAGCATACTCTTAATTCCCTTTATCTGTTTCACCCATCTCTCCACTCCCTCCCCTCTGGCAACCATCAGTGTGTTCTCTGTATTTAAGATTCTATTTTATTGCCTCTTTTTTTTCTTTGTTTGTTTTGTTTCTTAAGTTCCACATTATGAAAGAAGCCAAATGGTATCTCTTCCTCCTCTGACTTATTTCACTTAGCATTTTACGCTCTAGGAGGTCCATCCATGTTCTTACAATGGCAAGATCTCATTCTTTTTTATGGCTAAGTCAATCCATCACCTCTTCTTTATCCATTCATCTGTGGGTAGATGCTTGGGCTGCTTCCATATCTAGGCTATTGCAAATAATGCTGCAATAAACATAGGGGTGCATGTATCTTTTCAAATTAGAGTTTTTGTCTTCGGTGCAGCTGGCTGGCTCAGTCAGTAGAGCAGGTAACTCCATCTCAGGGTCATGAGTTCAAGCCCCATGCTGGGTGTGGAACCTACTTAGAGTTTTTGTTTTCTTTGGGTAAATACCCACTAGTGGAATTACTGAATCATATGGTAATTCAATTTCTAGTTTTCTGAAAAGCCTCCAATATGGTTTTCCATGGTGGCTGCACCAATTTTCATTCCCATCAACAGGGCACAAGGGATCCTTTCTCTCTACATCCTCACAACATATGTTTTTTCTTGTCATTTTGGTTTTAGTCATTCTGACAGGTGTAAGGTAATATCTCTGTGTGGTTTTGATTTGCATTTCTCTGATAATGAGTGATGTCGAGTATCTTTTCATGTGTCTGTGGACCATCTGGATGTCTTCTTTGAAAAAATGTTCAGGTCTCTGCCCATTTTTAATTGGATTATTTGTGGGGGTTTTTTGGTGCTGGGTTATACAAGTTCTTTATATATTTTGGATATTAATCCCTTATCACATATATCTTTTGCAAATATCTTCTCTCATTCAGTAGGTCATCTTTCTATTTTGTTGATGGTTTCCTTCACCATACAAACGCTTTTTATTTTGGTAGAGACACATATCGTTTACATGCCCGTATTACCCAAAGCAATCTACAGATTTAATGTGATCCCTATCAAAATACCAACACTTTTCACAGAACTAGAACAAATAATACTAGATAACCTACTTTTAAGGCTAAGTAAATTTAAATCTAAAAATTTAAAGTCACAGTGAAAAACTAAATTTATATATACAAACACACTCATAAAATCCAAATTTCTTTGCCCAAACAATGCCAGGCATTTCCATATATATCCATCCTAGGGCAGATACTTTTAAGCTTCTTAGTTTTCTTTGCTAAGTAGAAGTCAATCTCAAACTAAGCCGATATGTAGAAAAATTCATCAGATTGTGGTCTCAAGCAGCAAACATCCAGCTTTTGGGGGGGGAACATAATGTGACTTCAGAATAACCTTTTTTTAGAAATTGAGACAGAACTGACATATAGCATTATTAGTTTCAGATGTACAACATAATGATTCTGTTTGTATGTATTGTGAAATGATCACTACAGTCTAGTTAACATACACAGTTACAATATTTTTCTCGTGATCTGACAGAATTACTTTACGTCTTAAAATTTTTTTGAAGATTTATTTATTTATTTGAGAGAGAAAGAGCATGAGTGGGAGGGGCACAGGGAGAAGAAAGACGAAGAGATGTAGGCTGGATCCCACCACCCACAGATCACAACTAGAGCCAAAACCAAGAGTCAGATGCCCAAAAGACTGTGCCACCCAAGGGTCCCAATCACAGAATAACTTTTTAAAAATGTGGTAATAATAGCCAAACAAAGCTACTTCCCCTGGAGAGGTAACATTAAAATTATATCTTAGTAGACCCAAGTATATTGCTAAATATTGGTATGGTCAGTGTTTTGAAATGCATTTTTTTTTTAAGATTTTATTTATTTATTTGACAGACAGAGATTACAAGTAGGCAGAGAAGCAGGCAGAGAGAAAGGAGGAAGCAGGCTCTCCGAGGAGCAGAGAGCCCGATGCGGGGCTCGATCCCAGGACCCTGGGATCATGACCTGAGCTGAAGGCAGAGGCTTTAACCCACTAAGCCACCCCGGCGCCCGGAATGCATTTATTTTTTAAAAAAGATTTTAATTTATCTGAGAGAGAGAGGGAGAGCGCAAGTGGGAGAAGGAGCAGAGGGAGAGGAGAGGGAGAAGCAGACTCCCCACTGAGCAGGGAGCCTGACACGGAGCTGGATCCCAGGACCCCAGGATCATGACCTGAGCTGAAGGGAGACGCTTAACCGAATGAGTCACCCACGTCCCCCTGGAGTGCATTTTATACTAAAAAAAATTTTTTAAAGAAAAGAGATAAACATTCATGGTCTCCTAAAATCCAGACTTCCTTTCCAAAGCAACGATTTCCAGGCATTTTCCTACTATTATTTTATTGTTAACATGTAAAAAGAATTTTAAATCGAAGGACAAAGACTTTATTGTGAAAACCAGAAGGCTAGGACAGTGAATTGCTCATTTTTCACGAGTCCTGACTGCAGCAGAATTTTGCAATTAGGTTTCCAAGGAACAGGGCTTTTTTCCTCCCCATTATTATTTTAATTCGGATTTACCCATCACCTCTCATTGAACCATCTCAAAGCACTTCACAAACAAGCACTCACCTTTCTGATTTCTCGGGAAGAGGAAGCAAACGTCATCATACCACTTTATAGGCGGGGAAACCAAGGAACAGAAATGTGAGGGCTTGCCCAACGCTAATGCTAATAAGTGTTAGGTTAGGCAAGGAGCACAGCCCTAGCTGGGCCCTGCTGTGCTTTCTCTCTCACCTGGCAACGCCCACACCATTTCTCCCAAGAACCTGTTGGGTATTTTAATGCATTTCAGGAACCTACTCTCAGTTTTGGTTGTGCAAACAAAATATAAAGGGAATAGATCCCTTTAAAGATGCCATGTTTTCTTTTGCTGTAGGTAGCAGGGGAGATGGTTTTGTTTTCTTAGTCCCCGAGAACCAAAACTTTGCAGGTCCTACATGGGACTGCCAGAGCACCCCAAATGGTCAATTTCTAGAACCTCTTCATTCTTTCCCAATTTAGTAAAAAAGAAATGATTTTTTCAACAACAACAAAAATACTTTACAGCAAGACATACTTTTGGGACACAACGAAATCAGAAATTTAACCTTACTCTTAATACTTTTACAAGTTAATTTCTTTAAACTAGAAAGGAAGAAAAAATTAACTTTGGATTTGAAAAAATGAAGGAACCACTAGACACACACGACACACCTGCTGGAATATATGCTTCATTCACAACAGTTTCCTCTGGGGCTACAGTGCTCAGCCCAGGGAGTCAGTCACTGGTTCTCAATGCTTCTCTATATGAGTAACAGCAAAGGGTGTAGAGAGCCAAACCGGTATCACTAATGGAGAAGTATGAGTGAGCAATGGGTAGAAAAGGGCTTGTAAGCTATGAATACAGAAGATACAGTTTCCCAACTATGCTTGTCTGGTATCAGCAAAAAACAAACGAATAAACAAAAAACAAAAAAATAAAACAAAAATACAACCAACGTAAACCTGTAGCACGAGTGCGAGCATTCGTGGTTTGATGGAGTCTGGTCAGTAGCTTCACTGCTCCGAGACTCCTTTATTAAATGGAGAAAACTAGGGACGCCTGGGTGGCTCAGGGGGTTAAGCCTCTGCCTTCGGCTCAGGTCATGATCTCAGGGTCCTGGGATCGAGCCCCGCATCGGGCTCTCTGCTCTGCAGGGAGACTGCTTCCTCCTCTCTCTCTCTGCCTGCCTCTCTGCTTACTTGTGATCTCTCTCTGCCAAATAAATAAATAAAATCTTAAAAAAAAATAAATTAAAAAAAAATAAATGGAGAAAACTAGGGGTGCCTGGATGCCTCAGTGGGTTGAGCCTCTGCCTTCAGCTCAGTTCATGGTCTCAGGGTCTTGGGATCGAGCCCTGCCTTGGGCTCTCTGCTCCGCAGGGAGCCTGCTTCCCCATCTCTCTCTGCCTGCCTCTCTGCCTACTTGTGATCTCTGTCTGTCAAATAAATAAATAAAATCTTTAATAAATAAATAAGCAAACAAATAAATGGAGAAAACTATTAAGCTCACACAGTTCTTGTTAGCTTATAAAAGGATACACTTAAGTCCTCTAATCAAGGTGCACTGGACACTTAACAACGGGGTTCTCTCCTGTCTTCACATTTTAAGAGATGGGCAGAAGAATTTTGGTTCTTTGCCTGATTGCTCAGAAAAGTGAGTTAGCCCTGAGTGGCTCGCTCAGTTGAGTCTTCATCTCAGCTCCGGGTCATGCATGATCTCAGGCTTGGCTCCACACGGGGCTTGGAGCCTGCTTAAGGTTCTTTCTCTCTCTCTCCCTCTGCTCCTCCCCCACTGCTTTCTCTTTCTCTAAAAATAAATTAGTCAATAGTAACAGATACATTAGAAAAGGGAGGCAGCCGGCTAGCATTACAAGAGGTGGTGGAGAAAACCAGGGGCTCTAAATAAACCCGCTGGGGCCGAAAAGATGAGAAAAGAACAGCAACACACTGATGACTTTCAAGCTGGATGGTAAGGCCGTAAGGCTCATGATATTACTCAGTGTAAGTATGTTTGAAAATGTCCGTAACAGGGCGCCTGGGTGGCTCAGTGGGTTAAAGCCTCTGCCTTCGGCTTGGGTTGTGGTCCCGGGGTCCTGGGATCAGGTCATGATCTCAGGGCCCTGGGATCAAGCCCCACATTGGGCTCTCTGCTCAGCGGGGAGCCTGCTTCCCCACCCCCTCTGCCTGTCTCTCTGCCTACTTGTGATCACTGTCTGTCAAATAAATAAATAAAATCTTTAAAAAAGAAAAGAAAATGTCCATAATAAAAGTTCAAACAACAACAATCTTTTTGAAGGCATTAACTTAGAAATTTTATTTTTTTATTTATTTAAATGTTTGTTTTATTAAGTAATCTCTATGCCCAATGTGGGGCTGGACTCACAACCCTGAGATCAAGAGTTGCACACTCTACCAACCCAGCCAGCCAGGCGCCCCTGAACTTCAACAATTTTTAAAGGCTGAGGAAGAGGGCTCTTACAGCCCAGAGATGTGGAATTGAATCTCTATTTCTCCCTCTGTGAACTTGGGCAAGTTACTTTCCCCTTCTGAGCTTCAACTTCCTCTCTTATAAAGGGGACATTCATGGTGTGGCTGTGGCCAGTGCAGAGATGTCCCGCTTCCAGAAAGTTCTCCCTTCCAGAAAGAATTCGCAGCCTGACTGCAAGGCAGACTATAGGGTCAGCCTTATCTTGGGAGCCAAGGTCATGGTCTTCTTATGGCAACCACCCATCCAAGACTGAGCAAGATGGCAGCCAAGGTCACACTGCTCTTGGCGCAGCCCTTGGCCAATGAACATGCAAGGCACTACAACAGCCTGGCCATTTCTGTAAAATGTGAGATTCCTTGAATGGGTAATCTTTGCTTGGAGCTGGCAGAGACTCTGTCAGTCTGCGTCCTGGTCCCAGGGCTCCCTCTCCCAATCACACTTCCTCCCTCTTTACTGGTGTGTGTTACTTCCCATCAAAACCCTGCACACCTAACCCTTCTCAGCATCTTCTTCCCAGATGCTGAGATGATGGGGCTTAGCTCACTGGGTTCTTGGGAAGAATAAATGAGGTGACGGATGGAAAACACTTTGTATGGCCCTCGGGACTTGATAAGCTCTCAGTCATCAGTGATGGGATAACAACTTTTCAACAGTGTGTAAGGCGATAGGGCACAGTGCACTCAAAAAGATTACAAGAACTATAGAGTTTATGTAATTTATGAGCTATTTCTACTTTCCTAATCCATAAAGAGGGTAGAGAAGTACAAAGGGAGGCTGTACCTGCTGAACTTTATACACTAAATGACAGACGTTAGTCTAAGAGCTAATTCTTCGTAAAACCTTCATTCTATTTACTAGAATGGCAGGTTCTAAATGTCAAAAAATGCACAACACAGCTATTGTGATATTATAGCTTAAATGTGAGCAGGTATTATAACTTTTACAATATGAAATTGGAAGTTTCCTCTTTTTGTTGTTGGGGGTGGGTGGTGGTTTGAATCTATTTAAACTGAAGTTGTTTAAACTTTCCATATATTTAACACAGAATTTACAAATGGGATGAGATTTATGAGTTAAAAGTTGGTCCAATTGGAGGACCATGATTAATCAATATTAAAAACTTGTATACTCAGGACGCCTGGCTGACTCAGTGGGTTAAAGCCTCTGCCTTCGGCTCAGGTCATGATCCCAGGGTCCTGTGATCAAGCCCCGCATTGGGCTCTCTGCTCAGCAGGGAGCCTGCTTCTCGGCCTACCTCTCTGCCTACTTGTGATCACTCTCTCTGTCAAATAAATACATTAAAAAAACAAAAACAAAAACAAAACTTGTATACTCTCCAAAAAAAACCCACCAACTTTTATACTCTCAAAATTCTGTAATATAATATACATAATTTGACCTTTTGTGATTTTAACATTCTTTTAAAAGATTTTATTCTTAAGTAATCTCTACACCCAGTGTGGGGCTCAAACTCATGACCCCCAGATCAAGAGTCACACACTCTACTGACTGGGCCGGCTAGATAGCCACAGATTTTAACAATTTTTTAACGACACACATTAGTAGCCTGAAACTAGTATGA
The DNA here is from genome assembly GCF_002288905.1 of Enhydra lutris kenyoni. Taxonomy (NCBI): domain Eukaryota; kingdom Metazoa; phylum Chordata; class Mammalia; order Carnivora; family Mustelidae; genus Enhydra; species Enhydra lutris. The sequence continues at coordinate 34,255,590 of NW_019154097.1, forward strand.
GTATACGTTACTAAAAAAGGAAACAAATATTTCATTATAAACACTAATTCTAGAAGATTTCACACCCACATTCTAAAATCTAATTAGATTAATTTCCCAGGGCATTCATGTATTCTTGGTAGCTTGCAATTTTTAAGTGTCAAAATAAAGCCTTGTTTTTCAATGTGGGCGGTGTTGATGAAACAAGGATGAGTAATACTTGCAGGAAACACAATATTAGCTTTAGCTAGGAAGTGGGTGATCCTTGAATAGTCCTCCGGAGAGCATTTTCCGTGTTGCACAGATGTAAAGCACGAGTTATATTATAAGGTAAGCAGAGACATGTACAAAACTCCGTCAGAGTGCCTGAAGTACAGTGTTACTGACCAAAAATGCCGTTTACACAAATTTTCAGGTTTATGTCTAGATAAAGTGAAGTCAACAAGCTGATGAGGGAACCAAGACTGCCAGCTCCCATTTTTGCTTTCTATCTACTAACCAGAAAAGGTGGTGCAAAGCCCAGGTCATGACAAGGCAGGGATGACAGAATTAAACTCCATTTAGCCTATCTTCTAAGGCCGTTCTGCTCCACTCGCCACAGATCTGGCGGTTATGAACGTCTCTCTCTCTCTGCCCTGTTAGTCTGACTATGTTTTATCCCAAGTGGAAATCTCTGAATGCTTAAGAGCAAAGAGGAGAAGAGCTATGAGTCTTTGCGAATTCTGCCCTACGTTTCGCATCCTGCATTAAGAAGAGGTACTCATTTTCCTAAACCGGGAACTATTAAGTCAATTACTCCAAGATTAAGAAAGAATCAGTAATGCCTGGTTTACAATTTTAACTCGGTGTAAAGTGTTCTTCTATCAAACAAACTCATACACAGCCGGCATCAGCACCATGAACCCCAGAGGAGATAAGTCTTCAAGCCTTACTTTAAAAAGTGAAAAAGGGGGGCACCTGGGTGGCTCAGTGGGTTAAAGCCTCTGCCTTCGGCTCAGGTCATGATCCCAGGGTCCTGGCATCAAGCCCCACATCGAGAGCCCCTAATCGGGCTCTCTGCTCAGCAGGGAGCCTGCTTCCTCCTCTCTCTGCCTGGCTCTCTGCCTATTTGTGATCTGTCAAATAAATAAATAAAATCTTTAAAAAAATAAAAATAAAAATAAATAAAAATAAAAGTGAAAAAGTTACCTTACTGTGCGTATTTGCGGGCAGGGGGTATATGGGAAATCTCTGTACCTTCCACTCAATTTGCATGTGAAACTACAATGTCTCTAAAAAAATAAAGTCTATTAAAAAAAAAAGATGCCTAAAGTTATCAAAAATGTTTACAACTGCGAAAGGGCAGAAAGGTGTTAAAATTACCCTCCCATTACTTTAAAAAAAGCAAATGTTAAAAGGGGAAAAAAGATCCATTCGTTTATTCAATAAATATTTACTGAATTCCCACTATGAGTCAGGCATTGTTCTCAGTACAGTTGGTAGATAACTCTTTCACTTCTGCCTCTACAAAGTGCACACCACCATCAATATCACCCTAGTCAACACACCGTGAAATGTACATTGCATGCCTGGCATTGCCTTAGAAACTCAGGTTAAAAAAACCTCTTTGCTTGCTTTCTTGCTTTTGATATTTTGGGTGACTCCGTTTCTTATTAGCACCAAAGTAAAGCAATGAAGATAGCAGAGAGGACACTGGGAGACCACAAAACCGGGTTCTGTCATTTAGTCATTTGTTAGCAGCAAAGATTAGAATAATTATGAGGAAAGCTAAAATTTCCAGTGGGTTTATTTATACTTTGCATTAATGAGCAAGTGAATAAAAAGCTGAAGTGATACTTCAGTAACTTGTCACTTCCCTCTACTAAGTAAGTAAGTAACAAAAAAACATTCAAATGTGAGAAATTTTTGCTTGGCCTTTTCTCCAACGATCAGTCACAACTTCAACAAGCCAGTGCAATCAATTTACACTATTAACATTACTTTTTTTAAAAAAAGATTTTATTTATTTGTCAGAGAGAGAGAACACAAGAAGGGGGAACAGCAGAGGGAGAAGCAAACTCCTCGTTGAACAAGGAACCTGATGTGATACTCGATCCCAGGACCCTGAGACCAGGACCTGGGCCGAAGGCAGATGCTTAACCAACTGAGCCACCAGGTGTCCCTAACATTACCTTTTGTAACAAAGGCTTGAGTAAATGCAGTTTGGTTAATCTCAGAAACATAAATCTCTCTCCTGACTCTGATTTCGCAGACTAGAGTTAAAACCTACTTTATATTCTTCCACCAAAATAAGTAGATATCCTTCAATGTATATGACATGAGTTGACCAGTATCTTGCATACAGTAATTGTTCAATTAAAAAATTAAGAATTGGGGGCGCCTGGGTGGCTCAGTGGGTTAAGCCGCTGCCTTCGGCTCAGGTCATGATCTCAGGGTCCTGGGATCGAGTCCCTCATCGGGCTCTCTGCTCAGCAGGGAGCCTGCTTCCCTCTCTCTCTCTCTCTCTCTCTCTGCCTGCCTCTGTCTACTTGTGATCTCTCTCTGTCAAATAAATAAATAAAAAAATCTTTAAAAAAAAATAAAAAATAAAAAATTAAGAATTGATTAAAAGGGAATAATATGCAATGGGGTGGGGGACCCTGGGATGGTTCAGCCAGTAGAGCATGCAACTTGATCTCGGGTTGTGAATTTGAGCCCCATGTGTGATGTGGAGTTAACTTAAAAAATTTAAAAAAATAAAAATAAAAAATAAAAAACCACAAAAAATAAAAATTTAAGAGTTGTACAGAAACTACTTAATTATATCCTAATCACTTTAAAACAGCCATTTGTTATGAACTTCTGATACAAAAATAGAAAGCCTCCATTTAAATACAAGCTGATCCAATAAAGTTATTACAAATTACGGGTTTGAGTTCATTTTTATAGTGGTATGATAACTTCCTGACATTTCATGATTTCTCAAAGTTTCCTGGAATATGAAAGTATAACCCTACAGAGGTGTTTAAAAAAAGAGAGAGAGATAAAGGATTTTTTTGTTTGTTTTAAAGATTTATTTATTACAGAGAGATAGAGAAGGAACACAAGTACGGGAGAGCTGGAGAGGGAGAAGCTGGCCCCCCCGACGACTGGGGAGCCCGACATGGGGTTCGATCCCAGGATGCTGGGATCATGACCCGAGCCTAAGGCAGACACTCAACAACTGGGCCACCCAGGTGCCCCAGAAGGAAAGGTTGTACTTCACCTAAAGGAGGACGTGCATTGAAAGCAGGCCTTGCAAGTGTAAAGTGTCCATTAGAAACCCGTGGGTCTTAAAAGCCTGTGCTGATCTTGACTAAAGCCCTAAAAAATGTGTAAAACCTGGTGGTACTTGTGAAGGTCTATGGAGCCACCTGTTACAAGTAATTCATGCCCATCCAAACCATAGCGCTGCCTACCCCCACCTAGAAACATAATTCTACCAACTTAGGCTTTGCACCCTATCGTTATCTCATTACCCACGTGCATGAGTCCAAGCCACCATTCAGGGAAAACCCTCAATGACCGCTCTCCGCCGGGCCGTCTGGGGCGCCGCGCAACATGACACTTCACCCAGTCTCTTCCCGCTGAAGCACTGGAAGCTTCTTTTTCAGAATCCTTCATTATGCCAATTTTTTAAAAATCTCAAATACTGATAAAATAAAGCAGCAGAAAAGAGATTTTGTTGCCCTTAAATCTCTTAGCTTTCACCCTATAATTCGAATACTGCACTTCTTTTACTAGTGCAAGTAATGTGTTTATTCCTTTCCCCTTATTAAACTATAAACCACTCAAGCCCAAAAGCTCATACTCTAGTGAAATGCTTTTTCACACACCCCCTCCTTAGAAATCTTTTCCACTCACTTTTATTGTAGAACATTCCAAGCGTACACAGTAGAAAGCACAGCATCATGAGCCCTTCTATGCCGATCACCCAGCTTCAACAATCACCAACTCCTGACCACTCCTGTTTTGCCAACATCCCTACCCCAATCTATTTTGAACCAAATCAAGACTTCATATCACAGATATATCATAGATATTTCAGTTCCTATTTATTTTCAACAACATTGTCCTTGCTTTCCCTCCCACCCCTGCGGCCCCCTAATAGAAGTATACAGAACAACGCAGGTGATTAGAGCTGCTCTACTGTTTTCTTCCCACAGCTACCTTCTCTTTCCCCATCACCTTTATTCCACTCACTAACATCCCTGGGATGTCCACATTGTACTCAGTCCCTTTAACCTGCCTATTGCACTTTAAAAATACTGTATTTTTTTCCTCCACGATCCTTTCTCTTGTTTGAACAAGTGAAAAGACAGCGTGCCAGGATTTCTCTTATCTTGATAAAATTTACTTCTGATTTGTTCCCCCCACCCCAAATAAGCTAAAAAGAGCCAAAGGGAGTGGAGAAGGAATGGAAGAGGAAAGAAACACTGCACTTAAATGATAGATTTTGCCTAAGATGTACAAATATTTAAAACCATCAGTTATTTTTTTTTAAATGAATATTTGTAAACATCAGCTGAAATCTTGAGTCCTTTTAGACAAGAGGATGTTTATAGAATAAATCACCAATTTAAGGGAGCTTTTGCCTTCAGGATTTTGGTGTCAATGGCGGTAGCTGTTTCTGAGCCTAAGAAACGGTTATGTAAAAACAATTAAAGCCAAAAAAAAAGAAAAATTAAGGGAGGATGCGCTGTTTCTATAGCTGCTCTAACCTTGTTTTATTTTGACGTGAGATTTCTTGGCCTCAGCTCAGACAGCAACCACCACCCCACACTTTCTCCTCCACACCCTTTACAAGTGGAATTCCGAAAGGAGGCACTTTTTGAGTTCATCATGGGAAATGGCTCATCTTGAGAACATTTCAGAGCAATGACTGAGAGATTTCATCCACTCCTCCCCCCGGACACCGCACTGCCCATCCCTCGCCCAGTGATTTCCCCGGGAATCCAGGGAAAGGCAGAGAAACAAGCTCCATGCCACCAGCCACAGCCTCCCCTCCCCGGGGAGGCCTGTGCACTGCCTCGGCATCCCCTGGTCGCCCGGCTCCGGGGAGAGAGCTTCCAGCAAGAGGTTCCAGACACGGCGCGCCTTGTTTACCCATCCGCAGTCCCAGGTTAAGGATCTCAGAGGGCTCCCCACGCCGCCAACCTTCCCCATTTTAAACTGTTCCCTCTGAGCACTTAAAGAATTCTTTCTCCCGCGAATGCCTCCCCCTGAACATGGTCACACAAGCTCTCCCCCTAACTCGGATTACTCTCCCCTCCAGGCCAAACGCCGCAGTCCCCGCCGCAAATCCAGGATCTGAGCTGAGCTGCTCTTCTAGAACTACAAGTGCGCCCCGCGCCGCCACAGGTCAAAAGTCCTCGCTTCTAGAGGGAAGACACCACTTCTCGCCCCTGCACCCCAAAACCCAAGACCTGAGACCCGGCGGGGCGAAAGACGCCCCGCCCCCGAGAGGAGCACCTCCGCCGGGGGAACAGCCCTAGACACTCGTTGCTGGGGCGCCTGAACAAATAACGCAGCCGGGAAAATCCGAGGGCCTCCACGCCCCCTTCGGAGCTGGTCAGCCGCGCGGCGGTTACTCGCCCCGAGGGATTAAGGTTGCTCTTTCCACACACCACACTGGCCTCGGGGCGCCGGGGAGAGGGAGGCCGGCCCGCGCCCTCTGCCCCGGCCGCCCGGGGAACCCAGATCCGCGCCCCCTCCTCGGGCCGCGGGGGGGACTCAGATCCGCACCTCCTGTCGAGCCCGCCGGAGTGGGGGGGGACCCGGGCGCCTACCCAAGCACCGGGGTTGGGGGGGACACAGGTCCGTGGCCCCTTGCCCGGGCCGCCGGGGACTCAGATCCGCGCCCCCAGCTCAGGCCGCCGAGGAGCCCCAGATCTGCGCCCAGATCTGCGCCCCCTCCTCCGGCCGCCGGGAGGACCCGGATCCGTGCCCCCTCCTCCGGCGGCCAAGTATCACACCAGCTCCCCTCGCCTCGGAAGGGCGAATCTGGCTTGCACCTCCTACTTGGGCCGAGGCCGACGAGGGGCACCCAGCCCCCCCTCCCCGTCTCCTCCGCAGGCCGCGGGGACCCCGACCAGCGCGCCATCGCCTCCACCGAGGCAGCCCGGCCCGCGCGCCCCCTGCCCAGGCGCGCCAGGCACCTTCCCCCCAGCCCGGCGGGCCCGGCCCCTCACTTACCCAAAGCTCGGTGCCCCAGCTCATGGTGCAGGGGGCGGGAAGGGGCGCGCCGCGCGGCAGGCGCGGCTCTCCGGTCCCCCTCCCCGGCGGTCCCCTCGCCCCTTGAGATCCCCGCGATCGAGGAAAGCCCGGCACGCGCGCGGCCGCTGCCTCCTCTGGCTCGCCGCTCCTCGCCTTGGGTCTCCTCAGCGGCTCCTCCTCCCCGTCGCTCCTCAGCAAAATGGCCCGAGGAAGCAGCCGCCGCGGCCGCCGCAGCGCCCGCCAGCCCGCCCCACACCCGGAGAGCGAGGGGAGGGGGAAGCGAGGGAGGGGCGGCGGGAGGGGGCGGGGCCGCGCCGGGGGCGGGGCCGGCCTGACAGCTCGCGCACGCGCGCGCCCCGCTCCCTCCCCGGCCCACCCTCCTCCTTGGCGCCCTCCAGCCAGCCCGCACCGCCCGGGGGTCCAGAAGGACGCGGAGAGGGAGGCGGGAGGGCGTCCGGGACCGGGAACCGGGAGAATTGCCCCCGCCAACTTTATCATTAGCGACCACACTCTCTGCTCTTAGAACAACCCCTCGCCTTTGAACGAAGCCGGCCCCTGTTATTACCGGTGCTCTACCGAGGCCTGAGGTTGCTCCCCTGCGCCAAGCACCAATTTAGACTTAAGGACTTTTCCTTTTCCTTGGCACCCATTCGAGCCGATCAGAGTTCGCTCGGGATGCTCTTTCCCCAGCGCCCAGCAGCCGCGGAGGCCCAAGGTGACCTGCAAACTTGTGCTTTGGGAGTGGGGCCTGGTTTGGTGATGCCGTGGAGGATACAGATAGGGAGGGACGTCGAGGCCAAGAGCGACCGAGCCGCTCTGAGTGGCTGGGGAAGGAATGCAGGGCTTACAAGCAGTGATTTTCGATCTCTGAAACCAGTGGTTCCCAACTTGTTCAGCCAAGAAACGCTCAGACGTGAAATCACGTTGCCGCTTAGTGGGAAAAACGCTGGGTCCACAGTTAACGCGTTGGGTTCCAATCCAGCCTCCGGCATGTACTAACTGGGTGGCCTCAGACAATGACTCCACCTCTCTCTAGAAGCTCAGAGCCCCCCCCTCCCCCCCCCCCCCCCCCCCCCCCCCCAGCGGACCCCAGCCCCCCCCCCCCCCCCCCCCCCCGCCTGCCACATGGAGGTGATAACGGTCCATCTTACCCTGTGCTGGTGAGGATCAGGAGATGAACACCTGTTACCCGGAATTTGGTGGGGAAACAGCAGACTTTTTTTTTTTTTTTTCAAGATTTTATTTTTAAGTAATCTCCACACCCATAGTGGGGCCCGAACTTATAGCCGAGATCAAAAGTTGCAAGCTCCCACAACTGAGCCAGCCAAGCTCCTCCTGACTTGATTTTTTAGGTAGATACTCCCCTTTTCTTTCTCTGTGTTTCAAAGGTCTACACGAATATTCCCAAGAAGCTATGTTGAATTTTTGGAGTTCCAACTTTCTTCTGAATCACTGGGTCCTTTCTCCTGCACTTTTCTCTCTTATTTAATACTACAGGATTTTCTGAGTAACTTTGAACTAAAATGGGCCCCACTTTAGAAATATTGCACAATGATATATCTCTCCAATACCCACCCACCCCCCCAACCACCAGCCTCAACAAGTTTACATTCTCCTCCATGAAAGGTGGAACTGAAAACCCTTGCAGATAAACCTACAAGTCTACTTCCTTTGTTGGACACAGTTAACAAAAAAATTTAAACTGTCAAAAACGGTTTTGGTCTTCTTTGAGTTACAAGCGCCCCCTACTCATTTGTTTTTTAGTGTGTGTGTTTAAATATTTTGCTCTGTTAACCAGCTGAGAATTCTTTACTCTGGAGCCTGCTAGACTATTAACAATCGGGATGGCCCCCCACTTACTCCCAAGTAAGCCAGAGTGAGTTGGAGGGCTTAGAATTTCAAACAATGCCTCACAATTTAGTTTGCTATTTGGAAATGGTAAGTGAAATGCAGGTTAGCTTACAAGACCTTGCTCAGTAATCAACTCAATTTTCCTTCCTGCCAATGCTTAAATATTTTCCTAGTCAAATACAATGATCTAATCTTGACTGAGTTCTTGGAGACTTCTCAAAAACAGAGTGACCAGTTGTGAAAATATGCTAATCAGAAGGAAAAACAACCCTCTGCTCTAAAGAAGGTAAAGAAGAGGAAGGGACAGCCGAAGAAAAAAAGACCACATGACAGTGAAACCTTTTAAGGTGAGTAAGCAGGAAATAGTTATAGAAACCCATTAGAAGTCACAGTAGCAGAAGTATCTGAAACCAGGTTAACTAGACCACACTGCAAATATCTTTAACCTCATTAGGTTTGGGCAGTAACCTGGAAAAGGTTTGAAAATGTCAGAATCTTCCAAAAAAAAAAAAAAAAAAGAGAGAGAGAGTTAAAGGAAATCTGATTTCAAGGCAATGGAAACAAATGCAGTTCAGGATAAAGAGAACCCAGCAGAAAAAAATAAAAAAAAGATAAAATACAGCACAGTATTTTCCAACAACTAAATCCACTTCCATTTCTCTTATGGTGAGGGAATAATTCTAAGACAAAGAATTCTCACTATTAACAAATCACTGTGATAAAACCTACTTAGTAATCCATATTCACAAGGGGTATTCTGAACTCTCTGTATGTAAGTGCGTGAATTACACAGATCAGCTGGGGTTAAGCCAACCTGATTCACCTCTCAGGAACATTTGAAGAACACTGATTTACAAAGTTCTGATCTCGGTGGGTGACTATATAAATTTTCGTCAAAAAGTCTGACCGCGTGGACATTATTAGAGACCCTATACTGGTCGCTATGTAGTTAGAGGCCAAGAATGCTACTAGGGTTTTTAACAATTCTAATGCTGCTAGCAAATAATAAACATCTCATTCAGGACCTTTGATGTATAGGTATCTCTATCTTATCCATTTTACAGGAGATAGGTTTTGTAACTGTTAAATCGAGATTTTAGTGTCCCATTACTTACTAGATGTGTGTGTGTGTGACCTTTGCAAGTTAACTTAAACCAAACTTCTGGCTCCTCAGTGGTGAAACAGGGACCTCGTGGGTTGTCCTGAGGCTGAATGGAGCAACTGGCAGCGCGCACCGGCTTTGGTGATAGCGGACTGGGAGAGCCTTGCACGGAAAGCTGGAGAGCTCTAAAAAATGGAAATAATGCTACTTCCTTCCGAGTCACGGAGATTTGTAGCAGCACTTTGAAGATTAAAGAATATGTGTAAAATGCTTAGCACACAAGGGCCCCAATACTGGGTCCTCTTCCTTTCCTCTTGCTTTCTGGAGGATTTTTACTTATTGTATCAGAGAACACAATCCTTGACGCACGTCTAATGCGGAAAAGTGGCTCGCCTGAGCTACAATTGATTGGTTGTCTGTTGCTGAAGTACTATTCATAATGAACCTCTCGGGATTTTTTTCCCCTTTAAAATAGCTTCCGCTAGTTTCTAGCTTAAAATTCGCCATTTGTTTAGCATTCAGACTTCTCACTAAGGACCCAAGAAAGCAGTCAAGTGGAAAAAGTTGGAGTGGGATAAAAGTAGCTACTCTAGGGTGAGTAGAATCTTAAATGCAACCAATTTTTGTACCTGATCGTGGAATCCCCCTGAAGGTCTATGGAGATGTGCACGAAATCAGGAAAAGCCAGGTAGCTGTCCTGCGGCTGAGCAAGTTACACACTGTGCCACCAAATGAAGGGGAAGTGAACTTGATGCTTTTCTCCGACTCACAGGATTTAAGACATGCCAGGGCCTAGTTCCAAGGTGGCTGTCTTTGAGAAGATTTGATGGCTTCCCCCACGGCGCAAGAAACGACGTTTCAAGTCAAAGAATGAAAGTGATATTTCACCAATTTCACCTCTGGTTCTTCACACGTTGTTTACAGAGGTTTTTGGTCTGAAATAACAACTTTTTTGATAAAAATAAATGGCAATTATACCTTATTACAACCACCAAATATTAACTCACTCATTTCTAGGTTTCTGGAAATTTCTAAACTGGTATCAAATGTCATTAATAGTACTAGGTTCAAACTATAAATTCAACTACTAGTGGCAAACTTTAGTGGATCTTGCAAAGTTAGAGGAAATGGAAAAATAGACTTGACTAAGAGAGCGAGGTTAAAAGTCAGGTTTAGGAGAAGAGTCTTTCCAGCTCCTCCAGGCTTTTTCAGTCGATACCTAGAAGTTTAATGTCCCTTTGAAAATGGTGCCAGGGAGAAGCAGGCATAACTTGTTCTGTTACTCAACATGTCTGTTTCCAGTTACAGCATCATGATTATGCAAATAATCTTTTCTTGAAACTCTGAAATTATGTGCCTAAATATAATTGCCAAGATAGTTTTCACCAAATTTGAAAAGTAATTGTCTAAAACCCACTTCACTTTAAGTCTTTACTTTTTTTTAAGATTTTATTTATTTGACAGACAGAGATCACAAGTAGGCAGAGAGGCAGGCAGAGAGAGGGGTGGTGGGGGAGGCAGACTCCCTGCTGAGCAGAAAGCCCGATGGGCTCCATCCCAGGACCCTGAGACCATGACCTGAACCAAAAGCAGAGGCTTAACCCACTGAGCCACCCAGGCGCCCCTCACTTTAAGTCTTTGTAACTAGTGTTCCCTTTCTTCCCTCAATTTCAAACAAATGACTGGCACAATATAGCTCTGAAATACCTGAAGGAAGCGATTCCTTACAAACTTCTGGATAGATACCATTGGTATGTAATAACCCTGTGAAGGTCACATAGTAATTCCCAAGGGAAAAGAAGCAAAGAATAAGGGGTGCCTGGGTGGCTCAGTGAGTTAAGCTTCTGCCTTCAGCTCAGGTCATGATCTCAGGGTCCTGGAATCAAGCCCCATATCTTGGGGGGGGGGGAAACTCTGCTCAGCAGGGAGCCTGCTTCCCCCTCTCTCTCTGCCTGCCTCTCTGCCTAACTGTGATCTCTGTCAAATAAATAAATAAAATCTTAAAAAAAAAAGAAAGCAAAGAATAAGAACCCAACTTTAAGCCCTTGTAAAATGTTTCCCAGAAACTAAAAGACAAAAGCTTTCTATTTTATAAACTATTTAAATGTTTCATGGCAGTTATAACACTTAATGAAATTAAGACTCTTCCTAATCATTCCATTTTTAGAAGCCTATTAGTATATTCGAGTTGAAAACCAGAGTCTCAAAAACGGCACCTTGCTTTAAAAAGTAAACAACAGAAATACTCCAAAGCATTGCAGACTGCCTTTGAAAATGAAACTGCAATTAAAAATCACCTTTTCTTTGAACTACTTTCACAGTGAAGTGAGAATCAGCTATCTCTGAAATCTCTTGATGCCAAAAAGAAAGTACCACTTATTTTCCTACTATGTTCTCTCATTTTGCTGATTTTTAAAGTGCCTTCTGAAATTATTTCTAACATTTCTCTTTTTTTTTTTTAAGATTTTATTTATTTATTTATTTATTTGACAGAGAGAGAGAGAGACTTCAAGAGAGGAAACATAAGCAGGGGGAGTCGGATGGAAGAAGCAGGCTTCCCACTGAGCAGACACCTGAATGCTGGGCTCGATCCCAGGACCCTGGGATCATGATCTGAGCCAAAGGCAGATGCTTAATGACGGAGTCATCCAGGTGCCCCTAGCATTTCATTTAATAACACATTGGTTACTTATATTCTGGGATTTTAATCTTTTAAAAGATTAAAAATAGTAAGACTTAGAAAACCTTGCAAGCTATAGTACGAGATGCACAGACCCAGCTCTGAAGCAGAGGACGTTGTAGTCCTGGTTCTAAAGATACTTGCAGAAGATTAACAACTAGGTGTATGATCTTGACCAAGTCATTTGAGTGCCTTGGATTTGTATTCAAATTTGCTAAACAGCTAGATGCATCTGTTGATTATCTAAGAACCCTTCCAGCCTAATATGCAAATGATTTTTTATAACAACACAGGACAGAGATGAAAACTGGGCTTTGTGGTTGGGGCCTGAATGAGCGGTCCATCTGGGTCATTTATAAATAAGCAGAGGCCCTTGAATAAAGTAATCTAACCCACCCTCATCCTTTAAAAAAGGGAATAAAAATAGATACCTTATAAGCTTTTTGTGACATTAAATGAGATAATGTATATATAAAGTACTGAGCAGAATAGTTGGAAATTCGATCACTTGATAACTAAATTTAACTGCTATCATCTTGAATTCTTAAAGTAATGGTTTCTCATTCTGTTTCTTTGTCTGTAAAATGGCGTAGTAAGATCAGATAAAAATTCTGTTCAGAGATGTAAGATTAGTATGTATGTAACAGACAGCCAAAGATCAGAGGTTGGAGAAAGAAGAGATATGCTTCCCCAACTAGTAAACAGTGCCTCTGTCTTCCTGGTTCCACCTTAGTGCCCTACTTTCATCCTTACAGAGGGTGTGACAGAATCTGTACCAGTGTTTTATTCAAGGGAGGAATTCAGATTCATGATTTCACCAAAATTGCACACAGCTAAAAAAAAAAAAATCTAGTTCCCTGACTCCCTCATTCTTCCTTTCCCTATTCTGTATTTTCCCAACTGATTTTTTTTTTTTTCCAACCTGAGTGCAGCCCGTTAGGGCCATTAAAATATATTAAATATTAAAATATGTTCATTTCATTTCCTAGTTCCAATTAAAACTTCAAGAATGGCATTCCGTCATAAAACACACTCGTGGTTTTTACGTTCTCCTTTTTTACTTGATTGATTTCACACAAGGAGCATGCATCGCTTCTACGACAAGCTAAAACAGAATTTAAAAACGAAACCTGGCTAGTCTATTGGCAATTTTCATAAGCATGTTCTGTAACTTCTTGACAAAACGGTGGTAGAAGGGACCCAAGGGCTGCCTTCGCTACTGAAGACCTCCCTATAAAGACCTCCCTATAAAGCCCACAGATTAGAAGCACATAAAGTTTCCACACAGTATTCAGAGAAAGACGTGGAGACTCAGACTCTCGAGGTAATATAACGCAGCATTTAAAGGCTTCCTTTTGATTGTCAACCTGGAACAAACGACTTAACGTCTCAGAGCCTCAGTTTGCTTACCTGTAAAGTGGGGATAACGATCACACCTACCCCCTACCTCCCCAGATTGCTCCAAGGATCAAATTCAGTAATGCACACAAAGGGCCTAGGTACCCGATAAGGGCTCAGTAAATCGTATTACCACAACCATTTCGTCTGAAATTTTAGTGTGAGGTGCCCCAACAAAACCGAGGGACCTAGGACACGCCGGGAACTCGGTAATTTCCACGGACTCAGCGCCGCTCCTGAAGCCAGTCCGCTCATCGGCCGCGCACGGTGCTGTCGCCACGGAGTCAGACTTCCCACCCGCAGAGAACGCGGATCCCCCTGCGGTCGCGGTCTCGCAGGCCCAAGGTCGCTTGCAAAACTCTGCCCGGCGGACTAGAGGCCCCGCAAGGCGAGAGGGGGAGGAGCGTCCTGCTCGGCCACTGTTGCCACGGCAACCACCACAAATTTCTCAAACATCTCCCCACTACCACCACCGCGGGGAGGGCTCCACCCCTTCCGGCTAAACCGAAAGTCCTCACAGCGGAGGCCAAACTGAATGGCCCCAAGGTAGCCACTTTCGGCCCCTCGGCCACTTCCCCGGCCTCACTCCCCAGGAAACAGCCCCTCAGGAACCGCACTGCCCGCCGCCGACCTCCTATTCCAGGCCCTTCCGGGAGTCGCCGCCCTTTGCCCCCGGAAGTAGGCGGGAGAGGAAGCGGCTGGTGATGCTGGAACAACATGGCCGTCCCGGCGCCAGTCGGCCCCTCGGGCTCCCGCTGTCCTCCGCTGGTCGCCGGCGTCCGGCTGCTCCCCCTGCTGGGGCTGCTGCAGTTGCTGGCTCAGCCCGGCCTGGGCCGCGTCCACCACCTGGCGCTCAAGGTGAGGCCGGCCAGGGCCGGCCAGGGCCGGGCGAGGGGCGGAGGCCGAGGCCTCTCTCCTGGGCTGGGGGCAGCTTTGGCCCACGGTGGGGGGGGGGTCTCTGAGCGATCGCCCTCACCCCTTTTTTCCCCCGGCGTGGCCTTTCTCTGAGAGGGCTCTTTTGGGAACTGTGGGAATGGCGGGGGTCCTCGGGCCGTCTGGAAGGGGCAGGAAGATTCGAGCTGAGCCTCAGAGGGGAAGGGGCTGAACTGCGGCGTTAATCCCCGAGATTGCGGAAGCTGCGCTTGCAGTCCCTGCTGGCTTCCCTAGGTTCCTAGCTGGTAGCGACCAGCTCTTCCCCCTCCCTTTGCACTTCTAACTTTTATCCCCGACTTCGCTTGTCGGCGGTGTCCACTTTTCATCCTCTTGTGCCCCTTGAAGGTATGCGAAACCTTAGCCTCAGTTTCCCGGTGCGGCTTAGGGCGCCGTCTGGACTGATGAAAGCGGGAATCTCCAGGAGGAATTTCAAATCTTGCTGGAAATACACGACCGAGAATTTAAAACCAACATTAAAAATGTGTTTCTAATTAGAGAGCCTGCCCTCTTCTCCCTCACTCATGTCGTTGTCTGTCTAGGGAAGAGATCTATGATGGGCCTGGAATGATCCTTTGGATCTTACTTTGTAACTCACAGCTAACAGCCATCTAAGGCTAAAACGTGCCTCCAGGCGGTTCAGCAGGTTAATATATTTGGGGAGTAGAAAAGTTGTTATGACCCAAAGCCTTGTACGTGTTTTTCAAAATGTATAATTTTCTAAGAAGTTGTAGGATTATAGAAGGTTCGTCTTACTAAACACATCACTTTAACAAACCATGGAGCATTGTATTTTGTGAAGGTAGAATTTAAAGAATATAGAATGCAGATTAAAAGGCCTGGCCAGACCCATGCACCAACTTTTGGTTCTCAGCTTTTGTTGTTTGTAAGTAAAAATTATCCTGATTAAAATGGTTCTTAAGTGCAGGGAGATAGGTGAGTCTTGACTCCTTTTGAGAATCTGTTGAAATCTATAGAACCTCTCCCCAGAGAAGTGCAGGTAGAAATGTAGACAAAACATTCTTGGGGAATTTCTGGGACTTTTTAATTCTACTGAAGTTTACCCCGTGGCAAGGCTTATGACTCCAACTTAAGAACTCCTGATTTTCAGAATGCTTTCATTTTATAGGTTAGGATCCTTAAATTATGTAGAGTAACTGAATTCAGATAGGTTATAAATTAGAGACAAAGCTAGTAATAGGACACACTGGGCCATGTCTCTTGGCTCCCAATCCAGTGCTCTTTCTATATTTCTAGAATTAAAATGTCAGGTGGTCAGCATCACCGGGTACATACTGACAGTATTGGTAGAGATAAAAACATATATTGGCCTCAGTGGTAGAAACACACTGAATTGGTATAATTCTGGTAATTGTTTTCTTCCTGTTGTGCTAAATTACTTAATGTTTTTCATCCGTGTACATATTTCATAAGTATAACGGTGGTCGTTCCATAATAACACTGTAGTGGTTTCTTTTCTGTTAAAGTAAATATTCTGACTTCTTCCCCAAGGAAACAGAAGTCACCTGAAAGGAGCCCCTCAAAACAGCAGCATTAGATTGTCTTCACACGGAGCTTGAACTCACGACCCTGAGATCAAGAGTCAGACATTGAACTGACTAAGCCACCCAGGTGCCCCAGATTCCTTCTCTTTCTCTAGGCTCCGTTTTATAAAATACCTTATTGAGGTACAGTTTACATTTCATGAAATTCACCCGTTTTAAGTGTACAGTTCAGTAAATTTGTTGAGTTGTGCAACTGTCACCACAGTCCAGCCGCAGAATGTTTTTATCCCCACCAAAAGATCCCTTGTGCTGATTTGTAGTTCATTCCCATTCCCACCCCCAGCCCCAGGCAACCTCTAATCTCCTTTCTGACTCTATAGATTTGCCCTTTCTGGATATTTCATATAAATGGAATCACACAATATGGCGTCTTTTGTGTCTGTAGCTTTTACTTAAACTTTTGAGGTTCATCCATGTGTACTAGGTATGAGTAACCCATTCCTTTTTTGTGGCTGAATACTATTCCATTGTGTGGAGAGACCGCATTTTTTTCTTCTTGATTCACCACATGATAATATTTGGGTTTTTTTTTTTTTTTTCCGTTTCTTGGCTATCGTGAATAATGCTGCTACAGACATTCACATGTGTGTCTTTGCGTGGACATGTGTTTTCTAGTTTAATGTATTCTTCTATCCTTTAACTGTTAATTGGACTAGAGGCTTGATCATGTTCGGGATTGATTCTTTTGGCAAGACCACTTCGTAGTTAGTGCTGTGTTCTTGCATTGGGAGACGTAGTGTCTGATTGTCTGTCTTTCTGTCATGTTGATGTCCAGGGCTTACACTTCTGTGTTCATTAGTCTTTAGTCTTTCCAGGCTGCTGTAACAATACCGCAGATTGGGTAGCTTATAAACAACATAAATTTATTTTTTAGACTTCTGGAGGCTGGGGATTCCAAGATGGGATTCTTGCTTTGTTGCGGGCCCTCTTCCTGGCTCATAATGCTGTCTACTTGCTGCACCTGAATGGTGGAAGGGATGAGGGATCTCTGTGGGGTTTCTTTTACAGGACACTAATTCCATTCATGAACGCTCAGCCCTCATGACATGAATTCCTCCCAGAGACCCCTACCTCCTAATACCATTATCTTTGGGGACTAGGATTTCAACACATGGATTTTGGGGCAACACAAACATTCAGACCGTAGCAGTTAGGCATTTGATCTGTAATTATACTGTCCGGTGTCAAAATATAGGACCGTCTTGATTAAGTTATATGTCTGTATTGTAGTAGATCTTGTTATATTTCTCAAATATGGCACAGGAGACAAAAGTATCAAGGTGCAAACAAGTGTTACTCCTTAGGCACTCATATGCTCAGGAAGCATAGACCGCTTGTGTTAGTCATGATCCCACAGGCCATCCAGGCATGGAGGTTTCAGACCAGCAAAGCAAACAGATGTGGTCCTCTATATCCTGAGTATAGTATAGACTTCCTTCTTTTTTTTTTTTTTTTTAAGATTTTATTTGTCAGAGAGAGGGAAAGAGAGAGCACAAGCATGGGGAGCGGCAGGCAGAGGAGGTACACCTGAGCCTGGAGGTCGTGCTGAGATGTGTGGATTTTACTTTGTGCGAGGAGAAACATGCCTTGGTTTTTGGCATAACGGAACAGTTCCGTGGAGAAGGGACATTAAAGCGGAGATCTGGAGAGTGAGTAAGAATGTGCTAGGGTGAGGGAGTGGGGTAGGGTTAGACTGTGTGGAAGAGAAGGCACGAGAGATTGGTGTTCGCTTGCTACTCCGACCCTCAGTTTCCTCATCTGTAAAGTAGGAATGATGCTTGTTCTCTCACGGGGTAGTTACAAGGCTTAGGTACATTTATGTGAAACATAGCACTGAGTAGTAGAACCAACCAAATAGTAATTCATTAATTCCGCATTTATTAAATACCTACTATGTGGGGGGCACTAGAAATGCAAAAATGAGACAGGCACAGAAACAGGTAGTTGTGTTTTGGGTTTTGTTGTTGTTTGTTTTCTCAGTAAACTCTCTGCCCAACATGGAGCTAGAACTCACCGCCCCGAGCTCAAGAGTCACGTGCTCTAACAACTCAGCCAACCAGGCACCCCTCTTTTGCCTGTTTTCTAATTGGATTTTTTTATTGTTGAGTTTTGACAGCTCTTTATATATTCTAGATACTATGTTTTTGTCAGATATGTGCTTTGTGCCCCAGAAACAAGTAGCTTTGTTACAGCATTGTGTTTTTAATAGTCATGCCCTGAAATGGGTGGGGGTGGGGTGGGGGGAGGCAGAATCTTGAACATTTTCTAAGAGTGTAAGACAGGGAAGATTTTCTGTAAGAGGTAGCATCTGAGTGGAATCTCAAGACTTTACATGCTAGGAAGAGGAATTAGCTGAGAGAAGCATATGGAAAGAGATAGTCCAGTCAGAGTGGGCAGCCTCATGAGCATGGTGGCAAGAAATAGTCCACTGTCATGGTGTTGGTGGATAAGGAGTGAAGAGGTATGTGAAGGCATTTGAATCCTGTCTGTAGCATTCAGGGAGCCATTGAAGTTTTTTTAGGTTGGGAGTGATTGTGTTTACATTTTCTTTTCTTTCCTATATTTTATATTGTTTTGAGAGAGAGTATGTGTGAGCAGGGGGCAGGGGCAGGGCACGGGGAGAGGGAGAGAGAGAATCCCAAGCAGGTTCCATGCCCAGTACAGAGCCCAGCGTGGGGCTCAGTCTCATGACCCCGAGATCATGACCTGAGCTGAAATCAAGAGTCAGATATTCAACCAGCTAAGCCACCCAGGCGCCTCTGAGTTGACATTTTAGGTAGGTTTCTGTGGACGGTTGATCAGGAGGGCAGGACTGGAAGCAAGCGATAAGGATACACGGGGTCTAGGTACAAGATTAGGGCCTAAAGTAGGGCATTGTGCAGAGGAGGGAGAAGAGGGTACAGACAACTAGCTTTTTTTTTCTTTTTTTTTTTAAGATTTATTTTAAATTTAAGATCTTATTCTTAATTTTAAGGATAAAATTTTTAAAGATTTTATTCTTAAGTAATTTCTGCCCCCAACATGAGGCTCAAACTCAACCCCGAGATTAAGAGTCAGATGCTCTATCAACTGAGCCAGCTGAGTGCCCTGACCACTAGCTATTTAGAAGGTAAATGATGGACAGATGTAGTGGGGAAGGAGGGGGTGGCATCTAGGTTGCTGGCAGAGGTTATGAAGGGAGATGCTGCTTCTACCACCTATCAGGCTGTAGGAGGACGACCAGGTAATACTGTGAATGTGGCTTCATGGTTGGGAAGGGAGCAAAGGAGCAGGATGGGTATCTGTGCTCAGATTGCAAACGTATGTTCCCACCCTCCTACTCACATTCATGGTGGAAGGATTAAGTTTGGGGATATAATTATCGAACTGGCATATTTTGCGGGACGTGAGGGGCAGCTCCTGTGTAATTACCCATTAGCATAGCTGAATTACTCCTTTTCCTCTTATTAAACCAATGGAGTGAAGCATTGTTTGGCTTGAGCACATGCTGCTCTGTAGGCAGTTGGTGTGGCCAAAACACAGCAGGTTTCCCTTTCGTTCGGGCGTGGATAATGGGAACATATGGGTTGATCTGGGTCTTCGTCATTTTTCATACCTTTTCCTACCTTCTTTTAAGCACCCAGGTGGCATAGTCTACAGCACTTTGAAGGTTATTTTAACACCAGTACCTGCCATTTGAGCTAGAGACTCCTGACCTCAGTGTTTGCTTTAAATGGTTCCTTACACGGACCTTTCAGGGTTTCATCTCTCTCTCTCTCTCTCTTTTTTTTAAGATTTTATTTATTTATTTGAGAGAGAAAGAGAAAGTGAGCGAGCAAGAGAGAGAGCGCACACACGTGCACATGAGCAGGGGGAGGGGCAGAGGGAGAAGCAGACTCCCCACTGAGCAGGGCGCCCAACCCAGGGCTCAATCCCAGGGTTCTGGGATCATGACCTGAGCTGAAGGCAGATGTTTAACTGACCAAGCCACCCAGGCGCCCCTGATTTCTTCTAAGTACTACTGTGTATCAAGCATCCGGTCTTCAGCATGTGTGTATGAGCACATAACAGGCCCTTTTAAAACTGACGACTCTTGGTGGCATACGTGCTAGTTTGCTTTCTTCTGAAGATACTAGTGCAGAGGAATCAAATATCTGATTGCTAGAGTTTTTAATATAGTAGCCCTGGAAAAGTCTACTGATCGTTTCGTCTTTTTTCCCCCGACTTTTATTGCCCCTGCGCCTTCCCCTGCTGCTGTTAGACATTTTTGTTTCTTCTTTTTTTGTCTCCCTCATATGTAGTTTACTACTTTTTTAACTAGTAGAAAAACACTTGGAGTCAAAAAATCTTGTCTGGACCAGCTAGTGGGTTCTCTTTTCCTTCACCTCTTTAGTTGAAGGAGAAGACATATGTGGGCCGGGTAATTAAGACTTAAATACTTCAGTGTGAATGATTAGGAAGATGGATATTTCTGTATCGGTATCTACTGCATTGACTAGCGTCCCTCCAAAATTATTATCTACCCAGAACCTCAGAATGTGCCGTATTTGGAAATAGGCTGTTTGCAGAAGTAAGTAGCGAAGATTAGGTCATACTGGATTGGGATGGGCCCTCCTTGCAAAATGACTGGTGTCCTTACAAGAAGAGACGCACCCAGGAAGGAAGAAGGCCATGTGAAGGCAGAAGCAGAGACCGGGGTGAGGCATCTGCACGCAAAGCAGATCCACGGGTTGCCCGCAGCCACCAGAAGCTCAGAGGACACAGGGAAGGTTTTTCCTTAGAGCCTTTAGAGACATCTGTAGCGGTGTGATGCGGCGATGATTGTAAGTGGATAGAGCAGATCCCTTTCTGCATGAGTACGCAGACCCCACTGCCCCCGATCCCACCAGCCTTACATGGCGGAACTTCCTTAAATCAGTGGCCGTAGCCCTGTTGCACAAACTGCTTTGTGATGCCCCCCCCCACCCCCAAAAGTATCTGAAAAGTTTTGGGAAATTGAGAGAGGATCTTCCTTACCCATGCTGTGCCTCATCTCAGGGCCATGGACTATTCGCTGGTCCATCCTAGTAAACCTCAGACCCTTCCTGGGCAGCCTCCAAAACTGTGGTCATTATGTAAAATAATGTGGTTAGCCTTGTCTGCCCAGAGTATTGCCCAGAGTATTGTTGGTCTAGAAGGGGATACAGGGGCGCCTGGGTGGCTCAGTCGTTTAAGCATCCAACTCTTGATTTGGGCTCAGGTCATGATCTCAGGGTTGTGAGATCAAGCCCTGTGTCGCGCTCAGTGCTGGGCAATGGAACCTGCTTAAGATTTTCTCTTCTCTCTCTCTGAGAAAAGGAAAGGAAAGGATACAGCATGCTCTTGCAGCTGTGCGAGGTCAGACCCAATACCTGGGCCTTGGGAGCATGGAAGAGAGCTTGGTCAGGGCAGCCGACAGCTCATCCAAGGCAGCATGGAGTGAGACAGGAGGAGAGCTGGGCACGTGTGACACTGAGCCAGATGCTGTTGGTACATTCAGTGTTGTTTTAAATCTTTCGTCCCTCTTAAGTGTGCTTCCAGAAGTGTAGTATGTGAGACTGCTATGTGCACGGGAAGGTTGAGACCACTGGTCCACTCACATGTTCTAGGCTCACTTGGAAACGAGGTGTCCTATAGAATCTGTTTCAAGTGGTGGTCATAGCTACTTGGTATTAAAGCATCCCGTATAACCTAGAGACTGTGCTGATGTTGGATGTTTTTATTCTCTGACTCCTTGTAGCAGCCTGTTGAGATAAATGTCTTCGTCCCTGCTTTATGAGTTAGGGAAACAGAACTCGGGTTATGTAAGTGGAGGTGACAGAATTTGAGCCCAGGATCAGGGCTCCTTCCATCTTACCAAAACTTGTGCCAGGCAAGCAGCCCTCAGTGACTGTCACTCAGGAGAGCCCTGATGGCCAGGACCCCAGACTTCTGTGTTTTGTATTTTTTTCAGTTAGGTTAGCTGTCAGAATTTTGCTTTATTGAGTCTATTTGACCTCATTCCTTTTGTGAGTTGCTGTCTGAAAACAATGAGCCAAGAGTTTGCATATTAAGCTCCCTGGGGGAGCGTCTCCTCTCATCAGTAGTGGGCAGGCAGCGAATGGTAGATGGTAGTACCCTTGTTTCTCTCCGTTGTAGGGAAACTGATCATGCGTGCCTTTTGCTAAAAGACATTTTTGCGTACCTTTGAGATCTGATACTGGTTTTCATCAGAGGTCGCAGGCGTGGATGCTGTTGGAGCTAAGTAGAAGCCGTGTGTGCCGGCGCCGGGAGACCCCAGGGAGCGTGACCTGCAGAGCTGCTGCTTCTCCGCTTTTGCTGCATTGGAATGTGGCTGAGACATGCTGAATCTTGTGGTTCTCTTTTTGTTCCCTCAAGAAAAGTTAGAAATTCCGGCGTTTAGGTGATACTAGCTAGCAACTACTTGAGATTAAAAAACAAACAAACATGTTGGCCAATTCTGACACATTTACAGGCTGTGCCATCTGTGGACTGCCAGGTGGTGATCTGTTTAAAATGAAGCCAGGTAGGTGACCTTCGGCTGGCTCAGTGAAGTGTTGCTGTGTTTGTTCTCTTAAGTTCAGTTGATGAGAACAATTAGATTGAAGTCTCTTTCCTCCACTTGCTTTATATTTGAAAGCAATTTAATGTGAAATTGTTGACAAAGTTAAGGTAGAAGCATTTTTTTGTATTTTCAATTTTATTTATTTTTATTTAATTTTTTAAAAGGATTTTATTTATTTATTTGTCAGAGAGAGTGAGAGTAAGCAGGACAAGCAGGGGGTGCGGCAGGCAGAGGGAGAAGCAGGCTCCCCATCGAGCAAGGAGCCCGATGTGGGACTCCATCCTAGGACCTTGGGTTCATGATCTCAGCTGAAGGCAGACACTTAACCATCTGAGCCACCCAGGCATCCCTATATTCTCATTTTTAGAAGAACAGGATTATCCGTGCAAAACAACTATTAATAAGATGAGGAGAAAAGAAGAAAATACCAAAATAGTAATTGTCTTTAGGGATTATGAGTGTTTTTTCCTATTTCATGTTCAGGTCAGATCTTTCTCCTGAAGCTCTGGATAGCTAAATCCATCTCCCCACTTTTTTTTTTTTTTTTTAAAGATTTTATTTATTTATTTATTTGACAGAGAGAGAGAGACAGTGAGAGAGGGAACAGAAGCAGGGGGAGTGGGTGAGGGAAAAGCAGGTTTCCCGGCAAGTAGGGAGCCCGATGGAGGGCTCGATCCCAGGACCCTGGAATCATGACCTGAGCCAAAGGCAGATGCTTAACGACTGAGCCATCCATGCGCCCCATCTCCCCACTTCCGTCCAGTTGTCTTGTAAGCGTCTCTACATGTTGGAAACCCATTTGTCCTTCCACTCCGTCACCCCCATCCTGTCTACCCTCCAGATGGTCTTCCATTGGTAACTGGGACCACCAGCCACTCATTTTCTCAAGCCTAAAATCTTTCCATGACTTCTCCTCACTGAATTCCGTGGATGTGAGGTCCAGGCCATCCTTCTACTTCGTGGGCCAATGTGGTCTCCTTCTAGCTGGTGTCCCAGCGTTAGTCCACTTTGTATTTGTTCTGTAGCTGGAGTGACCTGTCTAAACACTAAATCCAGTTATGTCACTGCCCTTTTCTGCCCATTAGGGGCACCCTCTTCCCCTTAGGAGGGAGCTCACAGTCTAAGCAGGGCAGCCCGTCTCTCTGTGAGCTGGCCTCCTCTCTCATCTCACTGCCAGTCATCCAGTTTCTCAGTCCATAAGTGGGCTGCTTGGTGAATTTTCTTACGACTGAACACAGGTCAAGAAACAGGATGTCACTAGCACCCGAGAAGCCCCCTGGTTCTCCTTTTGGTCACCAAAAGTCCTGAAATAGCCAACACACATCTAAACAGAAGAGAGGTCTTGCCTTACTTGGTTTCAGATCATAAAGCCATATGATACTGTAGCGAGAATCAGACAGATCAATCGGACAGAGTAGGAAGCATTACCTCTTAATGAGATCTTGATGCATAATAGAGGTGGCGCCACAGAGCAGTGGAAGTTAGGACAGATTGCTCTGAAATAGTCTTAGGACCAGTGGCTTTCCATAAGGGGAGAAAAAAATGAAATAGAGAACTACCTTACACAAAAATATATTCCTGGTAGATTAAAGATCAAAACATGAAAGCGACCCTTAAACTTTTAGAATAATGTATCATTACTATTTTATGACCTTGAGTAGAGAAGGATGTTTCTAAAAAAGAAAGAAAGATTTTAAAAATACTATCAGGAAATGAGGTGCCTCCGTGGCTAAGTGAGTTAAAGCCTCTACCTTCGGCTTGGGTCATGATCCCGGGATCCTGGGATCGAGCCCCACATCTGCCTCTCTGCTTAGCAGGGAGCCTGCTTCCTCCTCTCTCTGCCTGCCTCTCTGCCTAATTGTGATCTCTGTCTATCAAATAAATAAATCTTAAAAAAAAAAAAATACTGGGGTACCTGGTTGGCTCAGTGGGTTAAAGCCCCTGCCTTCGGCTCAGGTCATGATCTCAGGGTCCTGGGATGGAGCCCTCCATCGGGCCCTCTGCTCAGCAGGGAGCCTGCTTCCTACCCCCACCCCACTTTGCCTGCCTCTCTGCCTACTTGCGATTTCTGTCTGTCAAATAAATTAAATTAAAAAAATAAAAATAAAAATACCATCAGGAATAAAGATTGATAGGTTTTGTCCTTCAAAATTGGAAAAAAAAAAGTAGGGTAGAAGATACTACACAATTAAAGATAAAGGTGAAAGACTGGGGGAAGACACCTGCAACATCAAAGTCAAAGCTTAGGAGACAGAATGTATAAAGAACATTAAAAATCCAAAAGGAAAGTGGTAGAGGCTCTAAAAAAGGCATTTTGCTGAAGAAAAACCCAAATGCCTACTAAACAGATAAGGTGCTCAGACTCCTGAAGTAGCAGCAGCTAGACCAGCATCAGCACGGTTTCTCCTGAGACTGGGCGAACCTGAAACACCAGATTTCAGTGAGGATATAAGGAAACTCATATGCTTTGGAGATTGTTTGGCGATTTCTAGTAAGCTGAAAGTATGCGCACTCCGTGTCCCAGGATTTTGACATCTAGGTGTATATAGTCTCAGTCCCCACGCAAATATGCGTAAGAAAATGTGTACGGTGATGTTCATAACAGCATTGTGATGGCTAAAGATTGGAAATTACCTGAATGTACACGGATGGGGAAGTGGATGTACAGATCTTCCTTGACTCACCTTTGAGTCCTGATAAACCCACTGTAAGTTGAAAATGTCAGAAGTTGAAAATGCATTTAATACACCTAACCTACCGAACATCAGAGCTTAGCCTGGCCTGCTTTAAACTCTTAGAGCGCTTAACAGTCACCTGCATCTGGGCAAAATCACCTTACACGTGGCCCGTTTATAATAAAGTGCGGAATATCTCGTGTAGTGTATTGGATACTCTACTGAAAGTGACAAGCAGAGTGGTTGTCAGTGTGGGGTTGGTTTTCATTGTGATCGCAGGGTTGCCTGAGCAGCAGCTCGCTGCCACTGCCCAGCAGGATCACACACACCTCCAGCCTGGGAAGAGAGCCGAGTTTAAAATTTGAAGTATGGTTTCTACTGAATGCTTATCACTTTTGTGCCGTTGTAAGGCCAAAACATTGTAGGTCGAACCCTTGTAGATTGGAACTGCCTGTATTGTGATGTACGTGTGTTGGACTATAAGCAGGTAAAATGAGGAACTGGAGCGTGTTAAGTGTATCAACACAGAGATTTCCTCAAAAAGCACCATGTCTGGAAATGCAAGTTGTAGAAGTATTTATACATTATGACACAGTATAGCCAAATTTTTAAAACACACAATGAAACTATGTGGTATTTATGGATATGGATTGGTCTATTAAAAGTATTTTACTTATTTTTTTCTTTTTTTTTTCTTTTTTTATTACTCTTATTAACATATATGTATTATTTGCCCCAGGGGTACAGGTCTGTGAATCGTCAGGCTTACACACTTCACAGCACTCACCATATTAGTAAAAGTATTTTAAAAGGAAAAGTAAGAACACACCCATCCAGTCCATGAGCATGGGGAGGGGTATGGGAGGAGATCAGGGTTAGACAGAGGTACAAAGGTGCTTCTCTTTGTCACTGATGTTTCATTCCTTCCCTCTTTCCTACCCTTCCCTTCCTGTGGATCCAAAGCAACTATATTAAAGACATTTAATAAGTCTGGAGAGTGGGTAAATGCCTATTTGTTGTTACTTTTACTTTTATATAGCTGGGAGGATGGCAAGCCTCCTGAGGCCAAGAGCTGGCTTGTCTGGCTGTCCTTTGGTGCACAGTGCCCGGCACATGGTGGGGTTCAGCAGGTGTGTGTTAGATGAGGGGAGGAATGCCTCTCTGTGTCCCAGTTTTTCTCCAGTGAGCACTTACTGGTGGAGAAGGTATTGTTGGCATGTTTGTAAAAATAGGAATTCTCTGAACCTGGATAGTGGGCTTGTGAGTGCTCAGTAATACACAACCGATCTTGTTTGTTTGTTTTTTTAAGATTTTTAAAAAAGATTTCATTTATTTGAGAGAATGAGCAGAGGAAGAGAGAGAGAGAAGCAGACTCACTGTTGAGCAGGAAGCCTGATATGGGGCTCTGTTTTTTTTTTTTTAGTTTATTTTTTTAGTTTATTTATTTATTTATTTTTTTCAGAGAAGGAGAGAGCACAGTTGGGGAGAGAGCAGAGGGAGAGGGAGAGGGAAAAGCAGACTCCCCTCTGAGCAGGGAGCTGGACACGGGGCTCAGTCCCAGGACCCAGAGCTGAAGGCAGGGTCTTAATGGACTGAGCCACCCAGGTGCCCGACAACAGTCTTGTTACGGATGACGCCAAAGAGTAAGACTATATGTTGTGACTCTGCTGATACCTTTCTAACTAACATAGATTTTTTTTAAGTTTTTTGTTTGGTTGGTTTTTTTTTTAGTAATCCCCACACCAACGTGGGGCTCAAACTCAGGACGCCAAGATCGAGAGTTGCGTGCTCTGTGGACTGAGCCAGGCAGGCACCCCGACATTTACAATTTCTAAAAGTTAGGTTTGATTGTAAAAACTATCCTACAACTCACTCTCAGAAGTCAAATAAAAATGGTTTTGTGAATATAATACTTCATTTTCAGAGGCATAGTTTATAGAAAACAAAAAGTGTTTTGGTTGGGTCCGTATAAATTAGAACACCATGAGTTACAATCACCTTTTTTTTTTTTTTTTTTTAAAGATTTTATTTATTTGACATAGAGCAATCACAAGTAGGCAGAGAGGCAGGCGGGGCGGGGCGGGGGGGAAGCAGGCTCCCTGCTGAGCAGAGAGCCCGATGCAGGGTTTTCGAGGGGCTTGTGGGACTCAGTCCCAGGACCCCGAGATCATGACTTGAGCTGAAGGCAGGGGCTTAACCCACTGAGCCACCCAGGGTGCCCCTACAGTCGCCTTTCATAAATCATCTGGAACAGCAACATAGTATTTAGTGTGTGACAGGTGACTTTTTACGTTTTGCTGATCCAGAAGCTTGACTAATACAAGAGGGCCAGGAGCATGTTGAAGAGACCTTTCCGCTCCTGTCCCCTCAGTTGGGTTCTATGTCATTTTTCCACAGAACATTAATGATCTTCATAGGCGCATTCCCCACTTAGAGGTTTTTCTTTTTTCTTGTCTTTTTTTTGGAGTAATCACACTGTATAAAATCTAAGATCAGGTTTTGTGCAGAGCTCTTCAGTGACTTTTAAGCCAAAGAGCAGCCACGCTGGCCTCCTGTTGTCGTCCTCCGTCTGCCGAGCTCCGGGCCGGTGCAGTGGCCTGGAACACCGTTCGCGCTGCCGTGCCCACACTGCCCTCCTGTCTCTGCCTGGAGGTGCCTCCCCTGTGAAGCTTTCCAGGACCACCTGCCTCTAAGTGCCCTAGAGGCCCACCGTCCCGCTCTCCTCCTCTCCCTCCCGTGCACTTTTTGTCTGCAGAACTCCTCACAGGCGGATAGACCACGGCCTTTACTCCATGTTCTCACCTGCTCTCTGCACTAGCGTATAAGCTCAACAGGGCGGGCTTTTTTTCCCATCTTAGTGCTGCGTTCAAAAAAACTTAAGAGCAGTGCCTGTGGGTACTCAGTAAATACTTGTTGAATGAGTGTCCTTGTCTTTTTCATTTATTAGCTTAGCTTTTTTTTTTTTTTTTTTTTTAAGTAGGCTCCCTGCACAATATGGGGCTTAAATTCACCACCCTGAGATTAAGTGTTATCTGCTCTACCAACTGAGCCAGCCAGGTCCCCCTCTCTCTTTATTTATTTATTTACTTATTTATTTTAAGGGTTGTATTTATTTATTAGAGCGCACGTGTGTACCAGTGGGAGAGAGTGAGTAGGAGCTGGTGGTGGGAGGGGCAGAGGGAAAGGGAGAAGCAGGCTCTGGGCTGAGCAGGGAGCCCAAAGCAGGGCTTGGTGGGTCGCAGGACCCTGGGATCATGACCTGAGCTGAAGGCAGACGCTTAAACCACTGAGCCACCCAGGCGCCGCAGGCACCCCTCTCTTGCAGACATTTTTAAAATGTTGGTATATATGAGCCTACATCCTTTTTTTAGACCACTACAATAATATATCGTTGTAAGGAGGACTCATAATTGATCTTGATTTTAGTTCTAACTAGAGCTGCTCTGAGTATCCTTGTAGATATATCTTGGTGTGTCAGCTCTCCTATTTCTGTGGTGTAGATTCCTAGGCATGGGATGACTTTAAATAGAAGGTACCAAACAGCCTGTAACTACAAGGTTCCATCAGTTCACACTTCCACGAGTAGCGTATAAGAATGTTCAGTGTTCATTTACCCACATACTTCACGACACCCCACACTGTAAGTCTTAGTAACTTCTACTAACCTGATAGAAAGATGACCTCTCGTTTTAAGTTGACTGTTGGTGAAGTTCAAGATCTCAGCATGTTTATTACCTTTTAATTTCAGATTTTCTCTATAAGTCAGATATTTTAGGAAAACTTATTTTGTGAAGAATTTACTTCTGAGTGTATGTATACGCTTAGATGCTAAGAACGTATTTGTGGTGGTAAAAATAAAGTGGCTTGCAAACAGAAAACAGGAAGAAGAGAAAAAAAATGCATGTCCATAATTATGACCTGAAACTGCACATTTAAAAAATATTTTTTGGATAAACTTTCTGGTTTAGAATTTTGATAAATTTTTTTTTTTGCCTTTTTAAAAAAATTTTTTTAAAGATTTTATTTATTTATTATTCATCAAACTGATAACTTATTTCCTTGTTTGGGTTAGTATTTTTGAGATTGTAATTGTGTTTCCACTGGTTTCAGATAATCTAAGTCTACTAGGAAAGCCAGGAAAAACTACAAGTTTTTACGACCCACTGTATAAATATGTACCTGGGATCAGTCCTGTATTTTATGTTCCTGTAAACTTGACTTCTCATGGATGAACAATCTTGCTTAAATAACTTGATAAGCAGTTTATTGTGGTTAAGAACATACCATGTGATTATGGTTATGTTTTTTTAAGAAGCTCTTATCAGATATACACTGAAATATTAACAGATGAAATGACAGAACATCTGGGATTTGAGTTGATTTAGAATGAGATCCCATTTAGAAGAGATCGGGGTGGGGAGGAGTAGAGAGGATCAAAGTGGACGATGAGTTGATGGTTTGAAATTTTCTACAATAAAAAATTTTAAAATGAACAAAAGATATACTCTCTATTTGGTTGTAAAAGGTATGAGGTGGCCAAAACCACATGTTTGGGGTTTAAACACACCTGAGTTAGAATACTGGCTTTGTCACCTACTAACAATATGATTTTAAGCACACTCTGAGCCTCTGTATCCTCATTTATAAAATGGGCATAACAACACCTGCCTTGTAGTGTTGTGATAAGAATAGAGTGGTAGTAGATGAAGCTCTTAAGCACAGTCGGCTCCAAGGTCAAGTGTTTGCAATCTGAAATCCTTGGGGAAACAGACAAATATTACTGCTATGTCAGTGCTAATAGAAATAGTAGGGGGGCACCTGGCTGGCTGAGTTGGTGGAACACGCAAGTCTTGATCTCAGGGTTGTGAGTTCAAGTCCCACGTAGGTTGTAGAGATTACTTTAGCAAAAAGAAAAGAAAGAATAAGGTGGTTTTGAAAACGTAATTAAATCTTCATTGCTTGTGTCTGGTTTGGCCTTTTAACTCTACTTTGGCACCCCCTCCTTGCCTTTCTCCTTTTGCTTTGCCGTCCTGTCTTCAAGAAACAGACCTTGCTGCTCCTTCTGGGAGAGTGTCTGGAGGAAGAAATTGAGTGCTGAGTCTCTCACACTCCTACCCTGTTCCCAGATGCTGGCTGGAGCACTTTGGCACAGGAGGTACAGAATAGATGGGGCGTTTGTCCCAGAGTGCCCAGATCTCTGGCTTTCCCACGGTAGAAAGAGAGGTTTCTGTATTCCTGTTTGGTCAGGACTGACTAGTGGCGGTATTTTCTGGAACTGAGTATTTTTCACTTTTAGGGCTTCGGCCATAAGTGGTGTTTTGTAAATACTGGTTTATTTACACTGAATTGAGTCAAATACAGTTGAATGAGCAATTATGTTTGACCTTCCTGGTTCCTTCTAGTTTAAAAATGTTCGTTTCTATGATTTATGTACGAATTAAGTTTCAGAGTCACTTCCATAAGTGTTATTTGACATGGCGTGATATGATAGATTCAGATGAAGATGGGGGTAGGTTAGGTGAGGGTCCCACCGATAATACTGGCAGATGGTAATACCGAAAAACATTTTTTGATTTTTTTTTTTAAATTACAAGTTAATACATGACCATTATTGGGAATTTTAAAAATAGAGAAAAGTATAAAGAAAAAATTGTTGCCTACCATCCTAATCTTTTCATAGTTTGGTGAATTTCTCTCAAATCCTAAGTGTAAATACATTTGCTTTTTTTTTTTTTTTTTTTTTTTTTTTTACAAATTTAGCTTTTATTTTTGATCACCTGGATTTTGCTCTTTGCGTTTAATATTCTTCCTGGTGGGTGCCTGGGTGGCTCAGTGGGTTGGGCCGCTGCCTTTGGCTTGGGTCATGATCTCGGGGTCCTGGGATCGAGTCCCGCGTCGGGCTCTCTGCTCAGCGGGAAGCCTGCTTCCCTCTCTCTCTCTATCTCTCTCTCTCTCTCTCTCTCTGCCTGCCTCTCCGTCTACTTGTGATCTCTCTCTGGCAAATAAATAAATAAAATCTTAAAAAAAAATATTCTTCCTGGTTTCTTGAGGCATAATTCACAAATAAAAATTATATGATTTTAAGCTGTATATACATTGATATACATTGTATATCAGATTACCACAGTCAAGCCGGTTACCGTGTCCATTGCCTCACATAGCTACCTTTTGTGTGTGAGAACAAGGGAGATTTACTTAGCAGATTTCAAGTGCGCAATACCATATTGTTAACTCTAGTCCCCATGCTGTGCATTAGCTCTCCGAATTATTCATCCTGCGTATCTGGCACTTTGTACACTTTCACTAACATCTCTCCATTTCCCTCCACGCCCCCCCCCACCCTTTGTAACCACCGTTCTGCTCTCTGCTTCTATGAATTCATGTTTTTAAATTTCACATATAAGTGACATCATGCAACATTTGTCTTTCTGTGTCTGGCTTATTCTCCTTAGCATGATGTCCTCCAGTTCACCTACACTGTTGCAAATAAGAAGATTTCATTGTTTTTTAAAGCCGAATATTAGTCTGTGCTGTGTGTGTGTGCGTGAGTGCGTGAGTGCGCGCGGGGACACATGTTTTCTTTATGCTTTTACACTTGACAGCCCTTTAGGTTGTTTCCATGCGATTGTAAATAATGCAGCAAGGACTTGGGAGTGCAACTGTAGCTCTTCAAGATTCTGATTTTATTTCCTTTGGATGGGTACCCAGAAGTGGGATTGCTGGATCATGTGATCGTCTTATTTTTAGTTTTTTGTGATCTTCTATACTGTTATCCGTAATGACTGTTAGCGTTTCCATTTCCACCAACAGTGTGCAGGAACCCTCTTTTCTCTACACCTCATCAACACTTGTTTTCTTTTTTTTTTTAAATATTTTATTTATTTATTTGACAGATCACAAGTAGGCAGAGGGGGGGGGGAAGCAGACTCCCTGTAGAGCAGAGAGCCCCATGCAGGGCTCAGTCCCAGGACCCCGGGATCATGACCTGAGCCGAAGGCAGAGGTTTTAACCCACTGAGCCACCCAGGTGCC
Source organism: Enhydra lutris kenyoni (assembly GCF_002288905.1). NCBI lineage: Eukaryota > Metazoa > Chordata > Mammalia > Carnivora > Mustelidae > Enhydra > Enhydra lutris. The sequence continues at coordinate 34,287,597 of NW_019154097.1, forward strand.
CCAACACTTGTTTTCTTTTGACTTTTGATACTAGCCATTCTGATAGGTATGCAGTGGGTTTTGTTTTTTTTTTTTAAGATTTTATTTATTTGACTGTCAGAGATCACAAGTAGGCAGAGAGGCAGGCAGAGAGAGAGAGGAGGAAGCCGGCTCTCCACTGAGCAGAGAGCAGAGAGCCTGATCCCAGGCTTGATCCCAGGAGCCCGGGATCATGACCTGAGCCGAAGGCAGAGGCTTTAATCCACTGAGCCACACAGGTGCCCCTACGCAGTGATCTCTCATTGTGGTTTTTTGGGTTTTTTTATAAGATTTTATTTATTTATTTGACAGAGAGAGAGATCACAAGTAGGCAGAGAGGCAGGCAGAGAGAGAAAGGAGGAAGCAGGCTCCCCGCGGAGCAGAGAGCCGAATGCTGGGGCTCGATCCCAGGACCCTGGGATCATGACCTGAGCCTAAGGCAGAGGCTCAACCCACTGAGCCACCCAGGCACCCCTCATTGTGGTTTTAATTTCCATGTCCCTGATGGGTCGTGTTGAGCACATTTTCAAATCCCTGTTGCCCATCTGTATGTCTTTTGAGAAATGTCTATTGCGATCCTTTGCCTGTTTTTTAATCAGGTTCTTTGGGGTTGTTGGGGGGGGTTGTTTTTGTTTTGCTGCTGAGTGGTTTGAGTTCCTCATGCCATCTGTAAATCGTGACGGTTTTACTTCTTTGCAATGTGGATGTCTCTTACTTCTTTCTCTTGCCTAATTGCTCTGGCTAGGACTTCCAGTACTGTGGTGATGAGAGTGGGGAACGTTATCTTGTTCCTGATTTTAGAGGAAAGTCTTTCAGTGTTTCGCTGTTAAGGGTGACCTGCGTACTGTGGGCTTGTCGCATGCGGCTTGAAATCTGCTGAGGTACATTTCTTCTGTTCCTGATTCGTTGCGAGTCTTTATCATGAGAGGATGTTGTATTTTGTTGAATGCTTTTTAAAAACTTATTGACATGATCATAGGAATTTTTTTCCTTTCAATTTTGTTAATGTGGTATTTCACATTTATTGATTTGCATATATTCACCCATCCTTGCATCCCGGGGGTGTATGACCTTTTATCATGGCATATGACCCTTTCACGTGCTGGTGAATTCAGTTCGGTGTTGTTTTGTTGAGGAGTGTATCATCTGGGCTTATTAGTGGTATTGGCCTGTGATGTTCTTTCCTCGTAGTGTCCTTATATGGCTTTGGTATCAGGATAATGCTGGCCTTGTAAAATGGCTTTGGACGTGTTCCCTCCTCTTCAGTGTTTTTGGAAGAGTTTGAGAGGGGTTCTTGTTCATTTTGCCGTCGCCGTCGTTCCTGTCTGATTGCCTATTCAGTCTCCTCACTCACTGCCAGTTTGTTCAGATTTTCTCATTCTTCGTGAGCCAGTCTTAGGAGGTTGTATGTTTTTAGGAATTGGTCCCTTATTTCCAGGTTGTTCAGCTCGCATCTCCTGTTCCGTCGTGATTACTTATGCATGTTGGGAGGCGGTAGCGTGAAAGTGGCTTCCGCACCAGATCAGTGTTGACGTCCCAGCTTCGCCACTTCTGGTCTGCGTTGTTTTGGGTAGTCATGTCACCCCTGAACTCGTGCTTGCATCCCTGTCGTGGAGCTCCTACTCCAAACTACGCTGGGCTGCCCAAGGATGAGCTATCACAGGAAAGCCCTTTCTCTGGTGTGGAGATGGGGCATTTGTGTTGCGGTTATCAGTGTTTAAAATATTTTTCCAAAGATGTGTTTTTAATGGCATTGTTTTATCATGTGACATGATAATATAAAAGTGAGAACAAACAGTAAAGGAGTATAATGTTTATATGGGCAAAACGACTCCTCTAAGCATGCAACTGAAGCATTTCTCCCCCCACATCCCTAGACAGTACATACGGTGGTAAACTAAATGATGCTGGTTAAATTAGAACAAGCACACTTGTAAAATTTAAACCTTATGCAATGTACATGCTAAAAAAATACTCATTATTAGCCTCTGATTCAGTGGATTTTCACAGGGTAAACACACTTGTACAACCAGCAACAAACAGAATGTTACGAAGCACTTCCAGAAGCTCCTTAAGACCCCTTCCTGTAAGCGACCGCACACCTCTCCCTCCCAAGAATCGTCCTCGTCCTGACCTCTGTCCCCATGGATGATTTCCCCCACATTCAATTTGATTGTACCTGTGGTGATGTGGCTCGTTTCACTTCATCTCATGTTGTGAGGTTCATGTATGTTATGGCACGTGGTGAGAATTTGTTTATTCATTCTGACTCTCCCGTCCTTCTCATCTGGGCATTCTGCCAGCGTAGGAAGCTGTGGTGTGCTAAGGCATCCGTCATATGTAGTTGAATTGATTTCTGTCCTCTGCATCTCGGATGGTAGTAGCCTCGTAGCAGCTTTGGGAGAGGCGAGAAAATAGTCACTCAAATCATTTCTCTTCGAATCCTGAGAAAGGACATGAGCTTTAGCTTTTCTGTGTTTTGTGGTCTGGCAGCCCTCTCCTGCCTTCCAGTGGATGACTTCCACGATCTGCTTTTCTTGTTCTCCCTGGGAGTTCTGGTAGACCGCGCACGGCTCCACCAGGAGATGGAAGTCCAGCAAACATGCTTTAAATGCATAGCTGAATCCTAGGAAAATAAGGGAAGTTCCCAGGGACCAAAAAAAAAGTTGAGGGTGGGTGGGTGGGGAGCTGCGGTCTTAGTGGGTAAAAGAGCACGAGCCAGGGCCTCCCTGAGACGCTGCGGAGACTTGGCCCCTGGAGCCTCGGAGTATGAGCCGTTGGCTGGGAGCAGGAGCCAAAGACTTGGATGGGATTGAGCGGTGGGGAGAAATGCTGGAACCGTGTCCCTCTCCTTAGCCCTTAGTATTACAGGACTCTCAGAGCTATATTCCTTGAATAGAAGAGTGGACTGGGAAACATAACCCTCCTAATGGCTGTAAATGTCTGTTTTAGCTCTGTAGGGGGTTACAGTTTACGATTTGTCTGCCAAAGATCTGATCCACAGCCTCTCCTCAGAGGGCTTTGGGGTTTGCGATCAGACTTGGAGACCCAAGTCTAGAAAGAGAAAATCCCCGCTCACACCAAGACCCAGCCTGCTGGGAATGCCAGCAGAGACAGCCAAAGAGCAGAGCTGGAGTCCCCAGAGCATCTCGATGTGTTGTCAGATGGTTACAATCAAAAGAAACAAAGGGTAGAATTTTTTTTTTAAGATTTTATTTATTTGACAGTGAGCGTGCAAGCGCAAGCAGGGATAGCGGCATAGAGAGGGGGAAGCAGGCTCCCCACCGAGCAGGGAGCCCGATGCGGGGCTCGACGCCAGGACCCCAGGATCATGACCTGAGCCAAAGGCAGACGCTTAACCTACGGAGCCACCCAGGTACCCTCAAAGGGTAGAATTTAACAGATATGAGCAAGATGCAAACAGTAGCAAAAATGACTTTGCCGGTTTTAGAAAGTGCTTAGCTTGGCACCTGACACTCAGGAGCTACTTCACAACTGTTAGCTTATTGCGGACTTACCGAAGGTGCTCTCATTTAGGCAAATGATTCTCTATATAAAACTCATGACTTGGTCCCCAGGGTGGCTCAGTTGGGTAATCATCTGCCTTTAGCTCGTGTTTTGATCCCCTGGTCCTGGGATCCAGCCCCGTGTCAGGTTTCCCTGCTCAGCGGGGATCCTGCTTCTCCCTCTCCCTCTGCCTCTCCCCCTTCCCCCACTCATTCCTTCTCTCTCTCTCTCTCAAATGAATAAAAAAAAAAATCTTTAAAAAAAAGTAAAAATAAAACTCATGACTTTACACAGCAGGACATTTCTCGGTGGAGCCTCAACTTGAGAAGTATTCACAATGTGGTTCTCCCGGCCTTGAAATTTATTGGCTTAGTTGAGATTGGAATCACGACTTTGAGGCCGTTTCAAGCCGCTGTAGTAGGCATTTGCCCACGTGCTCAGTTTCAGCAAATCTGAGGATTATCCTATGTCCCAGAGATCTGTCTCCAGCTGGCTAGTTCCCGGATTCCTTTTGCATAAGGCTTTGTTTCCTGAAGACCTGTCATATGAAACATCATGTTTAGATGCAAATGTAGAAAAACTTGTATTATAAATCAGGAGAGTAATGTCGGTAGCCCTTATCATCCTGCAGTGGGAGGAGGCAGATTCATTAAGACTCATAAGAAGGTTTATAAAAAGGAGTGTATTCCGGGGGCAGCTTTGGCCGCTTCTCCCCCCCCAATATATTTTGAGTGCCTGCTGGATTCCAGGCCTTTGCCAGCAGGAAGCTTGTGAGCATGACGAAAACCTTGTTCCTCTTTCCCTGGAATTCCCATTCCACTTGATCACCAGGTCAGTCCTGGGACCTTACGTATGCATGGGAATGAACTCAATCTATGATGTGCCTCCTTCTGCAAAACTGTTGCTATCTTATGAATTTCTGATGAGTATTTTTCAGCTTATGGAGCAAGATAAGGTGCTATCTATATTGCCAAGTATATGAAACAGTGACTTGTTAGCTAGATACCATACTTTTCAAGCAAATAAGTAGTTTAAATAAACATGTTAACTTCTTCCTATTACTAATTCTACCGCTCTAAATCTTTTCAGGACGATGTGAGGCATAAGGTTCACCTGAACACCTTTGGATTCTTCAAGGACGGGTACATGGTGGTTAATGTCAGCAGCCTTTCCGTAAATGACCCTGCGGGAGCCACAGACAAGGACACAACCGTAAGTGCCTTCCCAGGAGGTCAAGGGCTTTACCCTTCTCTGTTGCTCAGATGGGAGCTTCACCCCACACTTAAATACGAAGTCTCGGAACATGGAGAAAATTAAACTTGTGAACAGGCATCAAATAGTTTTACTTTGAACATGTAAGTTGTAATTCTTAAATAATTTTAGTAATTAGCAATCCCTTTTATAAAACGAACGCTAAGAAAACCATGAGAAGCCTAGGCCAAAGAATCACTTTTTTTGCTCTTTGAGTAAGAAAGGTATGGATGCCAGAGTATCGTGTTGGTATTTACTTCTACTCTTTTTGCCCCCCTTAGATTGGATTCAGCCTGGACCGCACAAAGAATGACGGATTTTCTTCTTATCTGGTGAGCACTGCACATGTGACCTCATCCCTCCCTTCATGTGAGCCCAGGATACTGGGTGAGAGCACCCTGCTTCTGTCCATGCTCTTTTCTTGCGGTGGTGGCTGCTTGGACTACCCCGCATGTCTGAGCTGTGGGCACAGTTGTGTTGTTTGGGTTGGAGGTTGGATCATTTATTTGCCTTGTTCTAGTGTGAGTGAATAAGAGGGGTCTTCCTTCCTCAGGATGAAGATGTGAATTACTGTATTTTAAAAAAGCAGTCTGTCTCTGTCACCCTTCTAATCCTAGACATCTCCAGAAGTGAGTAAGTAATTCTCATGTTCCTTCAGTTCCATCCTCAAGTAAAGTTACAGGGAATTCGGTAGTTAAGCTATCAGTTACTGAGTGTCCGCCATGTGCCAAATACTGTGCTGAGTGCTGGAGGTTAAGAACATGATGGGGGAGACAGAGGTACCACTCCCAAGGAGCTTGGAGATGGCCAAGGGAGGCCAAACACCAATACAGATGATCCCGGCAGTAGAGCGAGATAGTGGGGCAGAGACACTGGTGAATTGCAGAGGACGAGGCAAGGCTTCAGGCAACTCTTGGCCCAGCGAGCCTTCAAGTGAGTGGACTTCACCAGGTAAATAAGGGAAGAGCATTGAAGGCAAAGGCAGAGCAGCTTGAAATAGCATGGCGTGTTCAACAGAGTAAATTCATTATTTACAGTCAGCTGACATTCAGGGAGAGGGGCAGGCCTCTCCTCCATGAGGCAGGACTAGAAATGCTCCCCTCCAGCTCGACCGTGCTAGCTCAGCTCACGTGTCCATTCAGCTGTGGGGCCTCCCCTGCCCTTCACTGGTAGGATGGGATCTTTAAGAAGAGAGAAGAGAGGAAGTGCATCCCAGCAGGCCACTACTTGTGCGCGCTGCCTCTCCCATGCCCCCCTCAAGTTCACTTTAACATCTTACTGGGTTTTTTGCCCCTTGTTCCGTTCCCCTTGTTGAACACCTTATAGATGCTTAGGGGGAAAGTATGTCCATCAGAACCGTGTGGTTGCTAGGGACGTAAGCTTCAGAGTGAGAATGCTGGGTGCTCGCCTGGCTGCTTCTAGCCTCACCACTCTTCAGCAAGTTCTTAACCTTCCTAAGTCCGCATTTTAGCAGGTGCACAGAGGAGCTCCTAGAATCTACATCAGGGATTCACAAGGACTGTCTGAGATGATGGATTTGGATACTGAGACAGTGTGTAACACATGGCACTCAGATGACCATCACATTACCTTGAACTTCTTTTCTTTTCTCTTATTTTGAATGTAGGGTGAGAGTAAAAGCCCCACCAGAAGCTGGTACGCAGTTACCAAAGATCGTCTTCAGCAAGGATGAGAAGGTCCTCGGCCAGAGCCAGGAGCCCGGGGCTAACCCTGTTTCAGCGGGCAACCAGACTCAGCCAAAACAAGGTCGGCTGTCAGGCACAGAACAGCATCTTCTTCCCTGCCCTGCTCTGTAGATTCTTTTTTGTCCCCAAGTAAAAACACACACAGTCACAGCATTGATGTTATTTTGGGGGTCATACAAAATTACGTAACCGTTAAAAAGGTGGAAACTGGGGGGAAGGTGGGGGAAAGAAAAGTCGTTCCTTCATCCTTGCAGCACAAGAACTTGAGTAATCTGTATTCCTTCTGGGCTCTCGGTCTGGAATGGTTGATTTTTTTTTTTATTTTTTTTTTCTGTTTAGATTTTTTAAATTAATTTATTTGAGAGAGAGAAAGCAGAGCAAGTAAGAGAAGCTCATAGTCGTGTTTGTAATTTCCCAAGCATCCCTGTTCACTCAGCTCGCAGGCAGCTCATTCTTACCAGCCCTCCTGTTACGTGGAGACTGTAATTTGCTCAAGCTTCCCCCTTAAGAAGACATTTCCACTGTCTGCTATTATAAATACTGCTGCATTGGGAATTCTTTATTTGTAGAACTTTGGTCCTATCTAGAACTTTCTTCTTTAGGATGGATTCCCAGAATTGAAATGTTTGGTTCAAAGGATATGAATGCTTTGGAGAAGAGTGGTGCCTGTGTTCATTTCCTTTCCAATGCGTTGTATGATTCTATGCTCCTTTTGGGAAATCTGTAGGAATAGTGCCCACATCACCATGTCCTAGCCTGGACTGGGGTTTTGGTGTGTGTTTGTGTTAATCCCAAAGTAAAAGGCAAGAAGGATATTCTTGGTTTTGCTTTCCTTCTCTCTACTGAGGCTGCATTTTATCTCCAGGCGTTGATTGGCTAGTTTATATTTATTGCCTCTTTTATTAACTGTCCCCGTTGTCTAATAGTTTAGTTCTTCAAAGAGAACTCACTGTTTATTGTATTATTTATACATTTTTTTCTCAGCCTATCAAAACTCTAACCCAGATTAAAAGACATGCAGAAATGTTACATCTGTGTGATGGTGTAGCTTAGTGTCTGCACACCGTTCCTTTCTAGCCCTCATATGCATGCACTGCGCGGAAAGTGCTCTTTTCCTTCTTTTATTCTAAAGCTCTTTCCCGCAGGGAGTTTGAAATCCTGTCTTCCCTATGAAGGGTGTCTCAAGTGAGAATAAGTGAGAATAAGGCACAGATGCCCTCTCTGTTCCGTGAAAGGAGCCATTGGCGGTCTTAGCACACCTTGCTGTGGGGGAAAAAAGTATGAATTGTGCTATTATAATTTGCTATTAATTTTTCCATGTGTGTAAATAAATGTTATCTATGTATTTTGAAACAATGGTCTGTTCTCAAGCAGGATAACTCAGAGAATGAGGAAGGTCACTCCATGCGGCCGCTCTGACAGTAACAGACACGGGATTATTCAGAGATGATTTCCCTGTTGGGACTAAATATTATCCTTTATTAGAAAGCACTGATCACGTAACACACTCATTTGCTGCTTCTGCGGCTCAAGAATTATTTTGGAATCTGAGGAGTTGTCAGTGTACAAGAGAGCACATGGCCTCACCTTCCATTAGCTCGAAGTATTTGACATTAGACAAGCTAGAGCCTCAGAAAATGACACTGTAATCAGATACAAGCTGAATCATGCAGTGATGTCTTCTAAATGTTTCTGCTTCTAGACAGTGGAAAATCTAAAAGAAGCACAGTAGATTCAAAGGTAAGAACTGACCACCCCCTGTTTCCAGCTTTCCTGGATGTATATGTACATATGTGTGTATGTGTGTGGATGGATATGTAAACGTATGTGTGTGGGGATGTGAGGGGGAGTGGGGGTATATTTATATACGTACATGACATAAAGGTACACACATACACATGCCTAATCCGCAGGCGGTTGCTCTCTGTTTGGAGAGGAAATGTTACCAGGTTGGAAGAATTTCAAAGTAACATTGAGTTCTGAGTTGTACAGCACTTGCAAGGTAGAGGGTCAGACAGTGAGGGGGAGCCCTCGGGAAGGGGAGGAGTCAGGGCTTGGAGTTTGGCAGATTTGTTTGGGGAAAGAGGAAGGAATGTCATAAGCAAAGACTGGAAATGGGAACGAGCATGACAGATCCTTGGTTCTGGCCTTTGGGAGCAGAGAGAGGGATCTTAGATAATATTTTATTATTTTATTTATTATTTTATTTTATTATTTTATTTTATTATCTTAGATAATAAAAGCCCAGACACCAGAGGGTATTCATTGATGGCGCAGAAAATAGGAAGTTGTCAGGAGTTCTTGATCAGGAAGGACTGTGATGCAGGTGGTGTTTGGGGCAGATGTTCTGAAAGTCATGGGCAGAGCAGCCTCAGAGAGAGAGACAGTGAAATTAGGAGGACCAGGAAGAACACGGTTGTGACGGTACAGATTTAGGGGCAGAAGGACTTGGAGTCTTGGAATGTGGATAAAGAATGGGGGCAGTGTTGCGGGTGGGGGAGGAAGGAAGTAGTTTTTTTTTTATTTGTTTTTGTTTCAGTAGAAGAACAGATGGTAGAAATAGCAGAAGGAAAAAATTGGGAACATTTTGGGATGGGATATCTTGATTTATCAGTAAGGGGGCGTCCAGATGGCAGTATTCTGTTTTTACAGCTGTGTTGAAGGTAAATGACATCCAGTAACTTACACATATTTAAAGTGACAGTTTGCTAAGTTTTGACTTGAGTGTACACCGGTGAAGCCACCACCACCACAAAACGGTGAACATATTTATCACCCCACAAGGTTCTCTTGCCCCTCCGTCTTCCTCCCGTCCTCAAACAACCGCTGATCTGCCTTTGTAGATGAGTGATTAGAACTTTACAAAAGTGCCCTATTCAGCGCTGCTCTGTCTTCTTTGACTCAGCGTAATTCTTTTGAGTTCATCCATGTTGTTGGGTGTAGGTCTTTCCTTCTCATTCCTGGAGTTAGTCCATTGTACCAGTGACAGTAATATGCTTATCATTTGAAATTGGGAATGGTGTCCAGGTGAAGTGTCGGGATATGACCTTGGTTGGCATCCGTAGTCCTCCTGAAGCTGTAAGAATGGAGACACGCTCCAGGGGGATCAGGGTGGTGGGGGAGGGAATAGGGAGCTAGTGGGGGGCAGAAGAGACCGCTGAGAAAAGGAAGTGGGTGAGGAAGAGTTTCTTTCTCCATGAAAGGGGATCACAGACATCTAGAAAGGATGGTGAATTTTATTTCCAGAGAGCTTTTGAAGGTCAGCAAATTTAAGATTTAAGAAGGATGTGCTTTTGTTTGTTTTAATTTTTTTATTAGTATACATTTTCTGCCAGTATCATCCTAAAACAGTTTGTTGTGTCTTTTTTTTTTTTTTTTAGGCAACGGGAGAGAAATCCTTTTCTGTTCACAATAGTGATGGGGCAGTTTCTTTTCAGGTATGTCTTCTCTTTGAGTAATTTTCATCGGATTTATCTCTACAGTGTAAAGGGTGAATTTGCAAAGGAATTTTGAATTTAGGAATAATAATTTAGGCATTCTACACATCACTCAAATGCAGTACCCCTCTCCGTAGCAAACCCACAAGGTGGGTATTGTTACCCACTACTTAGCTGATCATGTCTCTGAGAATGAGTGACTTTGTGAAGGTCCAGTGTGAGTGACAAGGCCCACATCTGCCTGGCTGTCCCCACCCTGCTGCTCTTTAATCCCATGCTGCCTCCCATTTGGAGTGTGTTAGAAGCATAGAATTCTTTTTTTTTTTTTTTTTAAGATTTATTTATTTATTTATTTATTTGATAGAGATCACAAGTAGTCAGAGAGGCAGGCAGGGAGAGCGGAGGAAGCAGGCTCCCCGCTGAGCAGAGAGCCCCATGCTGGGCTGATCCCAGGACCCTGAGCCGAAGGCAGAGGCTTAACCCACTGAGCCACTCAGGAGAAGCACAGAATTCTGTACCTAGAAGGACCACTGGTGATCATTTAGGACGCTGGTAGGATTTTAGAGATGTGTTCACCAAGGGTCAGTGGCGTTCAGTGACCTGCCCATCTGGCCCCGTTCTTCATACCACAACCACAGCTTGTGGTTGGGGTAGGACGTTGGATAGGGTCTCAGCACTCACTTACTGGCTGATGACCTTAGCTCTCAAACTCCTGGATCTTGTCTTTAATCATCTAAGAGTGAATAGTGATGGCACCTATCTCATTGGGTTATTATAAGTATCAATTTTTTTTAACATAAAAGTGCTTTAGAAGCACTGTACAAATAATCATTTAACGTTAATTTGTAAGAATCACTGCCCTTTTTCTAACCAGTTTTCATTAATTAAGGTATAATTTGCTTAGAGTGAAATGCACAGGTCTTAAATATGCAGTTCGATCAGTTCTGACAAATGCACGCACCTGTGCCTCCCACTCTCTACCAAGATTCTCTATGTTTTTACCCCCTCAGTGTCCCCCATCCCTGCATCCTCTGTTCTGATCTCTTTTAGCATACATTATTTTGCCTAACAGTTTTTACACGGTCTTTAAATTTAGTGACCATAGGAATTAATAGCTCATTGAGAGCCTGTGGATGCTTCCCATCTGCCTCAGAGCAAAAGCTCCAGCCCTTCCTGGTCTGCAAGGCCATACAGTCTGGCTGCAGTCTCCTCTTTGACCTTGGCTCCTGTTTCCGCTCCAGCCACAGAGGCCACCTCGCTGCTCGTAGAAATGATCAGGCCTTAGGCTCTGCTCTGACTGTACCCGCAGGCAGGAATGCTTGTCCCTCAGAAGCCAGTGATTAATATCTTCCTCTTTCAAGCCTTTGCTCAAATGTCATATTCTCAGCAAAGCTTCCTCCATTCACCCTGTTTTAAATGCAGCTTCTTTCCCTCCCCTCCTCCTGCTGGTTTCCCCTTGACACTTCTTTCCAACACTGCTATGTACTCATTTATTATGCTTATTTTCTGTGGCTCCCTTTAGAGGGTGGCCATAAGGGAGAGGTTTTTTTTTTTAATTTGTTTTCTTTCTCATGCAAATGAAATCCCTAATCTTGGGCCTGGCCTGTAATAATAGTCTGTCCATTAGTAATAATGGGGCCCTTGGAATGGGTGTGGCGTGCTTACCCATGGTCATTACCTCTGTTCATCCTCCCAACAGCTCTATGGAGGAGGCACTGTTATTATTCCCTTTTACAGATAAGGAATCTGAGGCTCAGAGAGGTTAAGTAACTTGCCCAAGGTGGGGATTCAGACCCAGGTTTGTCTGACACCAAGGCCCATCCTTGTGTTTAATCACTTTTTTACTGCCTCCTTAAGAAAATACAAAAGGTACTTTTTTCTCTTTTCTTTCTCTCACTTTAAAGTGCTTATTAAGGGCGTGTAGGTGGCCCAGTTGGTTGGGTGACTGCCTTTGGCTCAGGTCATGATCTAGGGTCCTGGGATCGAGTCCTACATCTGGCTCCCCCTGCCTGGCGGGGAGTCTGCTTCTCCCTCTCCCTCTGCCTGCCACTCCCCTTGCTTGTGTTCTCTCTCTCAAATAAATAAATAAAATTAAAAAAATAAAAAATGAAGTGGGGGCGCCTGGGTGGCTCAGTGGGTTAAAGCCTCTGCCTTCAGCTCAGGTCATGATCCCAGGGTCCTGGGTTCGAGCCCCGCATCGGGCTCTCTGCTCAGCAGGGAGCCTGCTTCTCTTCCTGACTCTCTGCCTACTTGTGATCTCTGCCTGTCAAATAAATAAATAAAATCTTTTTAAAAAAGTTCTTAATAAGGTAATTTTTTTGAAATTTCTTGAAGCCTTTAAAAAAAAATCACCAAGGAAAGCATGATAGGATATACATACTTGTCAGTGACTAAAGCTTTGTGTTAGGAGGAGTGTCGTGATTAAGGACATTGAGATAACCAGTTCACAGGCTTCTCAGGACACAGGAAACAGGCAGTGGACGGATAGTCTGCCTCTTCCTCTGGCTTCCCTTCTCCTTGTAATGAAGTTTGTAGGTGACACCTTGCTGTTCTGCTACTTAGTATCCTGATTTTGGACAAGGAAGTCATTGTGAGCTTTTCTGCTCTATCCACAGAGCAGAGATGATATTTTATCTGCCTAAAGCAGGAAAGGGGCTGTTAGCTCTTATTCCCACTCTAAAACATACACTTTTGTTTGATTTTTTTTTTTTAAGGTCAGGTGCCTACTCTGATCAACCATGAAGATTATACAGACCTTTTAAAAAATAGCTATTTCTTAGAAACTTCATATGATTCTTATTTTTTGAACTGAAAGTTACTATGTTTAGAAACGTATTCTGGCTCCCCCCTGTGTGGACTAAAACACATGCTCTTAGGTTTACATTGCTGAGTTCAGGACATAATTTAACAAAGTAATAATTTCACCTTGAATATTCTTGGTATTTTATTTCAGTCTTCTTGTCAAATGTCTCTTTCTTCCGTACCCTTTTTTTTTTTTAAAGATTTTATTTATTCATTTGACAGAGATCACAAGTAGGCAGAGAGGCGGCAGAGAGAGAGAGAGAAAAGAGGAAGCAGGCTCCCTGCTGAGCAGAGAGCCCGATTCGGGGCTCGATCCCAGGACCCTGGGATCATGACCTGAGCCGAAGGCAGAGGCTTAACTGACTGAGCCACCCAGGCACCCCTTCCCTATCCTTTTTAACTGGGTGGTATAGTACGCTTGCAGAAGAGCACATAGTATTTATGTCGAGTACAAATGATTATAAATAATAACTTTGTAACCATCGTGGAGACCAAAAATAGAATAGTGACAGCACCCCAGAGACCCCATGTTACCCTCACATCCCTACCTAGCTGTTAAGAAAAATATCATTCCTATCAGTTCCTGGCTTCTCTTTACAGTTTATCATGTATCTAAGCAGCATATTTTAGGCTTCTAGCAAAATGCTCCATAGAATTGACCAAGGAGTCGTATTCTTTGGTCTTATATATAAAATGTCTGGACTTACATTAAACTTCATTTGTACCCATGAAACATGTGAGAAACAGGAAAGTGTGCCCATGTAGAAAACGTAGCCCCTCTCTTGCCTGAAATCACAGGAGTCAGTTTTAATGAGGGAATATTTGTCCTTTACCTTTTCAAGTAGCAGAGGAGCCTCCTTTTCTCCAGGAGTATTTTTTACCTAAAGAGCAAAAGAGTATGTTGACTTGGAAATAAGGTACCTGCTTCGTAGGTTATCCCTGCAGTCCTCAGTGGGAGCCACCGCGGGTAGGGGCATCTGGGTCAAAATAAGGTCGTAGAACCTCAGTGGTGGGTACGGAGGTGTTCCCTGAGCGGTTCTGACCCCTTTTCCTACTACCTTGAAAATTATTATAACAAAATATTGAGACGGAATCACAGAATAAGAAAACATCTGTTTATTTTACTTTGGATTTTTTTTAAAGATTTTTACTTATTTAATTGAGAGAGACAGAGAGCGAGCCAGCATGAGCAGGGGGAGGGGAGAGGCATGGGAGAGGGAGAAGCAGGTGCCCCACTGACCAGAGAACCCAACATAGGGCTTGATCCCAGGACTCAGGGATCCTGACCTGAGCCAGAGGCAGGTACATAACCGACTGAGCCACCCACGTGTCCCGGAAACATCCGTTTCTTCTCTGGGAGAATCCGATAAGAAATTAAGAAATCTGTATTTTTTTCTGTCCGTAACATTCATAATCTTTAAGATTTAAGCATTTAGCTGAGGATTTGGGTACTCTTCAATTTTTGTCTTCTTCACTTTCAGTTTTTCTTTAACATCAGCACCAATGACCAAGAAGGCCTCTACAGTCTTTATTTCCATAAATGCTCTGGGAACGAAGTGCGGTCTGGCGACAAGTTTTCCTTCAGTCTTGATGTGAGTACTGTACAGAAGGTGTTCCTCATGGATTTTGTCAGCCCTGTAAAATGTGAGACATATGATTTCATTGTAAGAGTAGGTTTTAACAGCACTTAAACAGAGAGGAGAAAAATGTGGCCAGAGTCCCATCTCTGCAGAGGATTCACAAACAAAAAAATACAAAGCAACTTGGGATGTTTTTACACTTGAACCTGTGCATTAGGAATGTGGTTGTTACCTGCTGATGCTTCCTTAGCCCAGGGAAGCAGCTTTGGTGACAGATTGCAGACTATGGGATGATCTGTTCCTGAAAAGTAAACATTAATTTCATGTTTGTTTCAGATTGAGATCACAGAGAAGAACCCTGACAGCTACCTCTCCGCAGGAGAGATCCCCCTCCCTAAATTATACATTTCTATGGCCTTTTTCTTTTTCCTTTCTGGGACCATCTGGATTCACATCCTTCGAAAACGAAGGTGAGTTGTGACTTCCTTGAGCCATCCGGCATAGAGTGTGTTCAAAGGTGCATAATTTCACCTTCTGCTGGCTTCTTAGCCTCAGAGGGATTGGCCCCGGCAACCTTGTCCTCTTCAACGGGCTTCTTCTCTGTAACAGGGAGACTGTGCGAGCCTTGCTGTGTGGGGAGCCTTTGCATGCCCTGGTGTTTGTTTTTTTTTTTTTTTTTTTTTAAAGATTTTATTTATTTATTTGACAGAGATCACAAGTAGGCAGAGAGGCAGGCAGAGAGAGAGGAAGGGAAGCAGGCTCTCTGCTGAGCAGAGAGCCCGAGGCGGGGCTCGATCCCAGAACCCCGGGATCATGACCTGAGCCAAAGGCAGAGGCTTAACTGACTGAGCCACCCAGGCGCCCCCGCCCTGGTGTTTGTTTACTTCCCTTTGCTTTGTTTAAAACGCAGATCCAAATATTTTAATAATAGACAGACAAAACAAAATGTATAAGCAAGTGTTTCCATGGTGATGGTGTTAGGGTCTAGGACTCAGAGTGAGCTCGTCGGTCCCATCCGGGGGCTGTTTGTACAGGAGAAGAGGTTAGCGACAGTGGCCCACGGCCTGCCGAGAGCAGGGCGTTGCTGCTCGGTGCTGTGTCTGCTCAGAGCCTGACAGGGGAGAAGTGTTGGCTTCCAGAGGCTTATCACTGGAGAGAACTCACTCCAAGCCCACCTGCCTGGCTCTTGGCCTCTCTTCTGAAACCCGAAGGCTTTACTTGCCTATACTCAGTTCTTAAAGGGAGCACCTGCATGTGCGGTGGGGGGGCGTGGGGTCCCGAGTGTTTAAATCTGTTTCCTTCCAACCAGGAAACAGAATAAAATACTAATTTTCAGTTAGAGAATAGTGTGAAGTGCTTGTTATAAGGCCCATAAACTAAGTTAAATGATGGTGTGTGACTATGGGATCATAATGTGGATTAATTTAAATTCATAAAATAGGCACCCAGATCGTTCTTTCTCTGGCGCATTGGGCAGAAATTGCGACCTCTCTAGTCCCCGGTGGCCTGACTGTCGTGTGGTGGACGCGCCTAGCTGGAGTGGGGAGCTCTGGCGGGGACAGCGCTGGTTCTTACTTGGCATAAGATTCGTTCCGCTCACCAGATGGGAAGAGCTACTTGTTTACTTGTGAAGAACCCTGCACGGTCATGTTTGGACTAGGCGATCAGGCAGCCTTTAATAAGAAAAGAAGAATCTTACCAATTCAGGCTATAAAAAGGTTTTTTTTAAAGATTTTATTTATTTATTTGACAGAGAGATCACAAGTAGACGGAGAAGCAGGCAGAGAGAGAGAGAGAGGGAAGCAGGCTCCCTGCTGAGCAGAGAGCCCGATGCGGGCCTCAATCCCAGGACCCTGAGATCATGACCTGAGCCGAAGGCGGCGGCTTAACCCACTGAGCCACCCAGGCGCCCTATAAAAAGGTTTTTAAATAAAGTTTTGCTTCTGCCTTTATTAGAAAAGTAAGAAGTGGGAGCCCAAGGCCCAATTTCAAGTGTAAACATGGACTGCTCCCACCTGCGTGACTCCCTTCACTCCCTGAGCCACAAAACTGGACAGGGTCATTGCCCCGCTTTCCTCTAAGGGTCTTGGAACCTTAGGTGTGTTATGTGATTGTCCCTGAAATACTGTGTTCTGGAGGCCTTTGCAGATCAGGATGCTATGCAAATCGGAGGTACATAAAAGACAGTTGACCGGGTAGGTGTTCAGCGGTATTTTCGTTCTGTGTATTTAGTGATATAATAGTCACTATCACTGGTTCACTTACGTAAAATTGTGGGAAGTTTTAACTCCGTGGTTAAGTGAGGCTGACCTACTTTGTACAGCACGTGTTAGCTTCTTGCTGAAGGGCAGTAGACACAACCGGGGTGTGTAATGCAAGCCTTCCGCCCTGTCCCGTGTGTTTCCAGGAGACTTACAGGCCGTGCTGTTGGGTTGGAAATTTGAGTCACGTAAAGGATGTGACTCCAAGGCTTCGTGCATTTCAGAGGCTCCCAGTCCCTTCTTGCTGGAAGGAACTGGGAGATCTTTGCCACGTCTTCTGGAGGTCTTGAGAGGGGAAAAGAGAGACACGGTCGGCGACACCTGCCACAGCTGTGAGCGGCGCCCACATCTACTTGCCGAGTATTAAGCGGCTCCTCTCGGCTCTCTGGGTGCTGCCCTGGGCCCTTGAGGTGGGAAGGGGAAGACGGCCGATCGCTTTCGGTGCCCGCTCCTTGCCCCATCAGGCCCCTGATGCCGGTAGTTTCCGCTCATCATCCAGCTGCCCCTTGAAGCAGCCGCTGCCCCATTTTCAGGAGAGGTTAGCGAGGCTTAGAAGGGTTAAGGTGGCCAGCGTAGAACCTGTATTTGTGCCAAGCTGCTGTGGCTGTGGAGCGTGTGTTCCCCCAAACATCACCGCCCTGTGGCTGATGTCTCAGCCAGGGCTGCCACCGAGGGTGCCGGGGCGCGGGAGCGAGCGCCGGGCTCGGCAGTGTGCGCTTCTGCACTCTAGGTACCCAGGGTTCTCAGTGCTGTTCGGGAGTGACAGACTCCTCTGGCCTTGACTTCCTTCTTGACCTTCAAGTAGGTAGGCCGCAGACAGGAAAGTACCAGGGAGGAAATCAGGCCGGAAAGGGAGTGTGCGTCAGTTGGTGACACGCCCGCCTTATCATTCGCACACGGCCCCTTCATTTCCCCGCTTCATTTCCGAGCCCTCGCTCATGCTTCTCGCAGCTGCTCACACGCAGGTAGTAGGTGGTGTTGGGCATGCGTGTATTCTTATAAATAGCTCATGTTTATTGATAGTGCCTGTATTTTTAACTTCTATAAACCATACTATCTACAGATACTGTTCTCGTTTTTCATGCAGTAGTATCTTTCTTACGATCTAATTACATTGCCGTGTGTCCGTCTAGTTCATTAACTTCTAGCTACTCCATAGTGTGTATCCCCACATTCTACTTACCTCTCCCTTTAGTGAGGCTCGGCCTCCATCCCCTGGCTCCCCCAAACAGTGTGGCCATGACCTCCCACCCCTACCCTGGCCTTGTCCCATTATGGCTCTCTCGGGGGTACACTCCCAGAAGAAGGTGCCCTGGGTATGGGGTAAATTCTTACTTAATTTCATTGAATGCTGCCAGGTCACCTCTGCTAGTTTATACTTCTGCCTGTGGGGCAGCAGGGCTCCTGTCTCCCTGTGTACCAACACTGACATCTTATTTTTGGCCAGTCTGATGGGTGTAAACTGGTACTTCATTTTATTTTGCATTTTCCTAAATACTAATGATGTGAAATATCTTTCTAGGGACTTGCTGACCCTTTGGGTTCCCCTTCTTCTTCTTCTTTTTTTTTAGATTTTATTTATTTATTTGACAGAGATCACAAGTAGAGAGGCAGGCAGAGAGAGAGAGAAGCAGGCTCCCCGCTGAGCAGAGAGCCTGATGAGGGGCTCGATCCCAGGACCCCGAGATCATGACCCGAGCCGAAGGCAGAGGCTTAACCCACTGAGCCACCCAGGTGCCCCTTGGGCTCCCCTTCTTGTGACCGTTGTTAGGCTTTGCATATTTTTCTGTTGGGTTTTCTGTCATTTTCTTGTTGCTTCACAGGAGTTTCTTGGATATTTTGGATATCAGTCCTTTGTCTGTCTTAGACATTGCCAATTTCTTCTCCCAGGCTGTTAAACTTGTCTGGGGTATTCATTGTTGAATAAAAGTCTTTAATATTAATGGAGTTAGAGCTCTCTAATTATAATCTTTTGGGCCGTGGGTCTTGGAAGAAGCCTTTCCCTACTCCAAGGTCACAAAAGGTGTGTGTTGTGTTTAGCCCTGGAACCCTTCTGGAGTGCTCCTCTATGTAACTGTGAAGTGGGGAGCCGGCAGTGTGTGCGTTGCGCACGCAGTTCTGAGCTGACTTTCCCCGTGCCGGTTTTTAAACAGTCCTCCCCGTTCCTCCTCATTTGCTGCCCCCGTATCGCTCCTATGTCAAGCCTCCATGTGTCAGGCTTTCTGTTCTCTGTCAGGCTTTCTCTTCTGTCGGCTTGTCTAATGCTGTACCCGTTCCACACGTTTGCCTGCTGTGGCTTCGCAGAACGTCTTGATATCTGAGAGTATGAGTTTCCTCTGTGGCTCTTAGTCAAGTTTTATGTACTTTAAGAGTTTTACATTTGTCTGCTAAATGGTCTGGTGTCCTAGGACATTAGTCCCAGGGCGAGGAGGCAGCCCGAAGGTGGACGGGTGTCTGTGTAGGCACGGCGGTGGGAGCCGACACTTCCCCCGCTGGCCTGGTGTGTCTGGCCTCGGTCCTGCCTGCCGCCTGGCTCCTCCTGCCCCACTCCGGGCCGCCGCTGGCCCCCACAGCCAAGCCTGGGCACCTTCTGCTCCCCCAGGGGCTTCTTGCCAGTTTTGTAGATCCTGTCACCTCATGCTTGACTCTGGGGCCTTTCCAGGGTGGTTACTGGGCACAAAGCTGGCAGGCTGCACGGGTTCCCATCTTATCAGGAGCTGGAACTCGTCCTGTCTGGCTTCAGTGCCTAACGCTACTCCAGTCACAACACAGACTGCACAAGAGGGGACTCTGGGGCTCTGTCGGGGCTGTTTCTGTTGGCGGAAATGAGGTCTCCAAAGTGCTTCATGGGTGTGGTTTGCTTAGATAATATTTAGTGCTTCCTTATAAATGCATCTGATGCCCGGAGCTTTAGCCATCCTTTGGAGGGTGGGGGAATGGAATATTGCTTTTTTTTTTTTTTTTTTTTTAAAGATTTTATTCATTTATTTGAGAGGGAGGGGAGGAGCACGGAGGGAGAGTGAGAGAGAACCAGACTCCATGCTGAGTAGAGAGCCTGATGCGGGGCTGGATCCCAGGACCCTGAGATCATGACCTGAGCCGAAGGCAGATGCTTAACTGACTGAGCCACCCAGGCGCCCCTGGGATATTCCTTTAATTCTTTTCTCTCCATTTTTATAGGAATGACGTATTTAAAATTCACTGGTTGATGGCGGCCCTTCCTTTCACAAAGTCTCTTTCCTTGGTGTTCCACGCGGTATGTATTCACGTTTCTGGTCATTTACGAAATGAGATACGGTGTCTCTACAGTCAGGAAAAACGAAGTGGAAGGAAGGGGAGCTAGGTCAGTGGGAAATAAGATGAGGGTAGACCTTCTCTCATGAGGCATTTGGTGTGGGAGGGGCCGTCACAGGGATAAATCCTGACACCCTCAGTCAGTGACCTGAGCCCGGAGACAGCTTCCAACATAACGCACATACCCAGAGTTTTCCTAGAACCTTCCTTGTTTTTGTTCCTTTTTGTTTGTTTTTTTTTTCAAGATTAGAGTGCCACCTGCCACATTGTTTCTGTGGCTTGATTTTTCTCCTTCCCCGTGTGCCCATTTGATTTGAAGCTTGGTGTGAGCGTACTTGAGAGAACAGTGATGCTCTACACATGGAGGCGTGTGAGTTGCGCTTGCACTTGGAATAGTTGTCTGGCCGCGGAGTGAAGTGCATCTGCCCGCGGGAGGAAGGTCACAGCTGCCCAGTGGCACCCGCCAGCTGCACTTGGGAGGTTGACAGTCTCCAGACACGCGCTGTCCTGCCCTTCAGAGTGTTGGCGTCAGAGGCGTAGTAATGCGTGCAGTTACAGTCTCTGGAAATGACAGTTACTTGGATCATTTCCCATTTGGATCTAAGTGAAAAGAATCTTTCTGGAACTTGGTTGTTAATGAATGACAAGACCCTTGAGTCACTTCAGTGTCCAGATAGCTGTTCGGATGAAAGGTCTACGAAGACATCAGTGCTGGCGTTTGTGAGTCGTGCCAGGAAGCATTGCGAGTGCACTACTGAAACTGGCCTTTTCAATTAAAATGTGCTGGTGGCTTTAAGTAGCTCGAAATGCACAGATTTTTTTTCAAAAAGACAAAACAACAGCACAGGGGAAACTGTGTGACTCCACCTGGATTTTTTCTTTTTTCTTTTTTTTTTGCTGGTGGGAGCCCCATGCGGGATGCCATCCTAGGACCCTGGGATCATGACCTGAGCTGAAGGCAGACGCTTCACTGGCTGAGCCCCCAAGGCATCCTGGTCCTTGGGGATTTTAAAGAAAATAACAGGCAGCTGTCTGCCCGAGTGAATCTCCTGCCTCAAGAGAGGGACCGGGCCTGTGTGCTGGTGGTGTCGAAACTTGTGGCAGGTTTCTCATGCTGCCTGACCTTGGCAGTGCCTTCACATGCTGGATAGTGAATTGACAAGTGAGGTATTAGTGGCTGGGGTGAGGGGACACCCCCCCACCACATGGTGAGGTGCTGTGGTGGTACGTGCTCTGCTTCCCTGTGCGTGAAGGCATGTGGGAGATGGGCCTCTGAAATGCGGTTGTTCCGTTGCAGATCGACTACCACTACATCTCGTCCCAGGGCTTTCCCATCGAGGGTTGGGCTGTCGTGTACTACATCACTCACCTGTAAGTACACAGAGTGACCCGAGAAGTGCTCATCCCACAAGGCGACGTGCTGGAGAAGCTGGGGAGGCCATGGTGGGGAGGGACCCGCCTCGCATGAACAGTCGCTGCCCGCCCATGGCAGCTTGTCCGGGTTCCTGCCACGCCGGAGCTGTGTGGCACCCGGGTGGCTGTCCAGACCTGAGAACTCGGTCCTGCTGGCTCAGGAGGGGGCTGCGTCCGTGGGGCGGGTTAGCTGCACGGAGGTGGGGGACGTGGCGAACCCGTTTGTGTGCTGCTTCACTTAAGAGGCATTTCCTAAATTTGGCCCCTTGTCTTCCCCAAGAAGCCCGTGAAGTCATGAAGGAGCTGAGCAGTGGAACTTGCGGAGAATCTGAAGAGGCCACTGGTGTCTGAAACTTTTTCTTTTGCAGCTTGAAAGGGGCGCTCCTGTTCATCACCATCGCGCTCATCGGCACGGGCTGGGCTTTCATTAAGCACATCCTTTCCGATAAAGACAAAAAGATCTTCATGATCGTCATCCCGCTCCAGGTAAAGGGACCCTGATTCTGGGCCTGTCCAGGCAGAGGGAGGTGGCTCACCCAGAAACCCCGGCTCCTACTGCTGGGGTTCCCTTTCTGGATTCTGGCACACCGAGGCTTCGGGTCACAGCCCTGAGAGCTGTCTGCCGTCACTCATGTGGCGAACGGCTTATGGATGCCTGCACTTGAGTAGAGATCTGCTGGAAAGTCAGGACATGATGGCCTGCCTTCGCGCCTCTGGCTGCCCTCTAGCCGAGCCCAGCTGTATAGTGTTTTAATTAACAAGTTATTGTAAAACTGTGAATGACACCGGCGAGTTCTCACAAGGTGGGATATTAAGTAGACATCAGGGCAACTATTATTAAACCCTTCCTGGTTTGCGACCCTCGGCCAAGGCCACCCTTGCCTGGTTGTGAGCTGCTCGGGAGAGGAACCTTGGGAGAGGCAGAGATTGGGCATAAAGAACTCAGTAAACAGAGGGCCCAGCATGGATGCCTGACTGCTCTGTTCATCCAAAGAGCATGTGTTTGATAAAGTTGTTCTCCTTGTCTGCTCTCATTTGGGAGCCCAGTGTGGGTGTGGCAAGGGGAGCAAGGAAGGGCACAATTCCCTGGGCCTACAGATTCACCTGCTCTGGTGATGGGCAGTCTGGCAGTGTTCGCAGCAAAGCCACCTTCCCGTTAACGACAGAGGGATTCGTGTTAACACCCGGTGAATGGTACAGACCAGTGGCTGTAGGTTTCCCAGGGGAGAGACGAAGGGCCCACATGTGAGCGATCTAGAAGCCTTCTTGGTATAGACCGGCCTTGCCTCGATGTATAAGGAGAGAAATGTGGCAGGCAGAAAAACAGTAGCGGGGACACGTGGTGCTGCTGGCGAGTGAGCAGCGATGCTGAGGAGCCGTCCGGGTCCCGGCGGTCGGTCTCCCGTGGCCGCAGCGCCGGCCACGCTGAGTTCCGCAGCCTGCCAGCGCCTCCCAGCTCTGAAGGGAGGGCCTGGGCCCTCCTCCCCCTGTGTTGCACCGCTTATGGTTGCCCTGTCCCCCCAGAGCAGCTATTGTCCCTCCATGCAGACCTTCCTTCCCCATCCAGACTGGGATGTGATGGGGCACAGCCCTTGCCGGCTTCCCTCTCTCACACCCCGAGGGGCTGACCACGAGGTTCCATGGCAGGCAGCTCTGAGGAAATGGGACATTGAAACCATCAAAAACAAGGAAGTCGTGCATCGATAAGCACGGGGACTAGTCTGAGAAGGCCTTGAATATCAGCCTGGAAACGGAAACTCCTTCTTCGTGGTCATGGGGAGCCAGTGCACGCTTCTGAGCGAGAAGTGATTGATGTACAGATGTGCGCCCAGACTTTCCAGAACGTTTCTGGCACTGCGAGAACACCGTCGGGCAGCTCGGGCTGGCTCTGAGGGCAGGGCCTGAGGAATCTGGGCATCGTGGCTGACTGGGGTGGGCGGTGCCTGCCATTCAGCACCTGAGCGGCTCTGCTCAGGCCTCGGAGCCCAAAAAGCAAAGCAGAGTGTCCTGGTGATTTGTGCTGCATCATAGATCACCCCAAATGCAGTGACAGAGAGCAACAATAACCACATACTGTCTCACATTCTATGTGGGTCAGGAGTTGAGGAAGGGCTGCGCTGGGCAGGTCCAACGTGGGGGCCTCCTGCGGTCCGACAGTGGCTGGGGCTTCCTCGAAGTCTTCGCTTACCTCTGTCCCCAGGGCCGGGAAGACTCGATGAGGCAGACTGGGAAACGCTGGGGCTCCTCAGCCAAATCTCTTTCCCTGCCTGGTCTCTCCACCTTGGCTGGCTCGGGGTAGCCAGACTTTTACAAGAGGGTTCAGGGCTCCAAAGGCGTGTGTCCCCAGGGAGCTGGCCGGCCAGAGGTGGTGTCCTTTGTATGACCGACCTTGGAAATCACACGGCCTCACTGCCACCTAACTGTTGCTCAGGGCAGTCACAGGCTCAGGAGGAGGACACAGAGACACTCCCTGAGGGGAGAGCATAGTATTCTGAAAAACACATGGCACTGGAGAGAATGCTGTGACCGTGGTTGGGGACCTGCAGGCCCAAGGGGCCACCCCCTCCTGGGACTGCTGTTGTGGGGATTTGCCCTTGCATTAGGGCTTCAGCCACTTCTCGTGTCCTGTAGGTTCTGGCGAATGTGGCCTACATCATCATAGAGTCCACTGAGGAGGGGACTACGGAGTATGGCTTGTGGAAGGATTCTCTGTTTCTGGTAGACCTGCTGTGCTGTGGAGCCATCCTCTTCCCAGTGGTGTGGTGAGTCCCCCGCAGGGAGGGGGGCTGCGGTGCGCCCTGGGGCTTGTGTGCCGAACAAGACCAGGCTGCTGAACCAGCCTTTCCCAGTCCGGTCCGAGTCACGTAGGGCATCTGCCGGACACATGCAGCCTCCTGGCTCCCCAGCGGACGTGGGTCCGTCTCCAGCAGGAGCCTGGGGTTGGCGTTTGCATCCAGTTCCTCAGTGCATTCTGGCAGAGCGGATCTGGCGCCGTGGCTTTGAACACAGAGGAGACAATAGAGAAGGGTCTGGAAACGAGAGCTCAGCAGCAGCGTAACCTAGCAGCATGATTTAGAGGGAAGGGAATTGAAATCCCATAAATAGCCTTTTCTTGCCGGGTTAGACACAGAGTGCGGGAGTGCGTGATTCTGAACTAGCGAGAGGCCCAGCGCATCACCACGTACGTATCCCCAGAACTGCAGGCCGGAGGTGCACACGCTGTGCTCCAGTTCTGTAAAGAGGCATTAGCACCCTGTCCGTGGTTGATGAGAGAAAATGTCCTTGTTAAATCTGATGCCAGGTGAAGGGAATTACTGGTTCTGTAGGAAGCAGTAGAGGGAGAAAGTTCTGGCAACAACGCTACAGTGAACTAGTTCATGGCTGTTTGGGAGCAGTTACTTCTTTTTGAATAAAGTTTTTATTTTTATTTTATTTTTTATAGGTTTTATTTATTTGACAAAATGAGAGGACAGGCATGGGGAGCAGCAGGCAGAGGGAGGGGGGAAGCAGGCTTCCGGCTGAATCAGGAGCCAGATATGGAGTTCGAACCCAGTACCGTGGGATCATGACCTGAGCCGGAGGCAGACGCTTAACTGACTGAGCCACCCAGGTGCCCCCAGAGTAAAATTATTAAAAATATATTTACCTGCTTTCCATTAGAAATGATGTGGTCCACACTGCAGTGGTCTCATGAAGTAAATTCTTATTTTCCCGGATCCTGGGATTTATCTTCTTTCCGTTATTCTGATTATTTAGAACATGGTGCCAGTGGAGTGTAATCCTTATTCCAGCCCATCAGACTAAGTCTTGATCCTTACTCTGTCACCCATCACACCGGCGCACGTAGCTGTGCAGTGGCTAGTTTCCAGCAGAGACCACAAAGCACGAAGGAGGCTTTCTGAGCGCTCCCGCCACCCCGCGTCCTACCGGGTGCAGGCAGCTCAGGCACCTGTAGCAGGATGACCAGCGCTGTCTTCAGATAGAGCGCCTGACTGTTCTCGAACAGTCTGATCCCTTCTCTCCCATCTACTACTCCTGTCAGAAAGAAGGGACTTGGGGATTTGGGGAAGATCCGGGTGAGCCTCAGGGCTGCGAGTGGCCATTTCCTGCCGCTTGTTCATTTCAGCACCAACGAGCAGGTGCTGCGTGGCAAGGTTCTTGAAGGTGAAGGTTCTGGAAGTTGCTGTAAGATGTAAAACTAGGTCCTAGAGGAGACTTAAGGAATAGTATCGAAGGTTCTTTTGAAGCGCTCAGAATCTGCTGGCTTGGGTTTGGTGCGAGCTTTGTGCTAGCTGACTCTCCTGCCCTGCGCCATCCAGTTCTCCTGGGTGGGAAGATGACTCAGCGGCAGCAGTGGCGGGAGGGGTGGCTGTCCTTAGGAGAAAAGGCTTATAGTCATGGTCAGATAGAGAGTGAGTGGCCTGTGAGGACTTCAGCCCCCATGTAAGACCCGTCCTCCCCCTGGGTGGATCGGCCTGGGCTGTTGCCATCGTTCTGGGGCAGTCCCTCCCTCCCAGCCTCTGCGCTCTACCTAGAACTCCGGCCCCTCGCAGTGCTCGTCCGGGAATGTGTGAATGCTGCTCTGGTGCTGTAGTGAGCTACCCAGCACATCGCAGCAGGAAGACGGACTCCCTGGAGGCCGACACTTTGTCCAGCCGAGTTCTGCATCTCCAGTCAGTGAAACAGGGAGTTTGCGGGAAACCAAGTGCTCCCGAGCTCCTAGACCTAGACTTTAGAAATCAGCCTCTAGCCTTGGTGTTGGGTGGGGGGAGCATGTTCTCCAGGTAGCAGGTGCTGTCCACGGCTGTGTTGCGGGATGGTGTAGTTGTGGGAATGAAAGATTGTAGGTGGAGGGAGAGATTCAAGAGGTTTGAAATGATTGTTTTGCTTTGTCATCCCCTCACACCCAGGCCCCTGCCAGACCTTTTTTGGCCATTAGAGGGCGTCCTTAACTCGCAGGCTTGAGCCCCAGACAAGGCAAGGTGTCCCCTAGCAGAGATGATGTTGTTTAGGGAGAGTGCTCTAAAGCCATCTGGGCCAGCCCTTTCCGTTGAGAACTGGGGAATTCAAGGCCGTGAGTTACTAGTGCTGGAAACAGAGAAGAATGCAGATCTGCCAACTAACTTTTGTTCTCCAAACATTTATTTTTAGGTCAATCAGGCATTTACAAGAAGCATCAGCGACAGATGGAAAAGGCAAGTTCCCTTGTGCTCTTTGGTGCTGCTGGTCCTTCCCCAAAGCCGCAAGCCTGGGTACTGCCGGGAGGTGGAGGCAAAGGGCTGCTGTCTCCTGGGAGGCAGGCTGGGGAGCCCCAGGGACTTGGTGAGAGCAGCCAGGGTTGTTTGCTCCACAGGCAGGAGGTAAACTTCGCAAAGGTCCACTGTGGAGGGAGGCGGGGGGGGGGGCGATTGCCGCTTGATAAGATGATTCATTCCGTTTCCACTCGTGAGCGTGATTTTCACCTTCTCTAGACTGAGTCAGGAGGAGAAAATCTTGTCTGGGAAGGACCAGATAGCACTTCACTGTGAGAACAGGAGGCATAATGGATTGGGGATGGCTATGTGTAAAGCATCCCTTCCTGCTGATTTAACACGCTTTCAAAATAGATGTGTCGGGATTCATTTAAGATGAGACCGGTGCCAGAGAGAACCTTCGAAACGCTCTGGCCTTTACATGCCGGTGCCTTGATAACCCTCCTGTATCTCTTTGGTTTTCTAACCATCCCTCCTAAGAAAAGCCACAGAGAAAATGTTTTGTGCATTTCTGAGCTGATTTGAATAGTGCACGATGGCATAAAGGGGGGCTTTGGACCACTAGGGACTGAGAAGCAGTGCTTTCTCAGTGCTCGGAGCCACCAGTGGGTCCGGGTGCTGACAGCAGTGTACTTCAAGGCAGATAATTCATTTGTTGTTGATGAAGTTTTGTTGACCCCTTTGCTGACCCTTTCTTTAATTATTGTAAAAGTAATAGGATTCATTTTAGAAAAATTGGAAATCAGGTAATAGGTACCTGTCTTATTTCACACTTGCCATATAATTAATACCACATGATTTTCTGATTTTCTTTAAGTTGAACTACACCCGAGTTCAAGGCTTCACGCCAGTGTCTGGCGGGATCCCGGGGTTTTTACGTAGAGCACCGCACTCGGGGGTGTCTGCTACTCTTGTGATTTTGGTCCACAGTCCTTGCTTTGGAGACTCCTGCCATCCGGCCCTCATAGCGCTCTGGCTCTGGGCGGCCTGGCACCAGGGGGTCCTGCCTCCCTGGGCCCACCCCTCCTGAGTAGCTGCAGGCCCCACTCAGAATGTGCCAGCCCGTTTTCTTTCCTGTCCTGGGAAATAGCTCTTTGTTGTTTTTCCCTCTTTTTCTTCAAAAGCACTGGGTTCCCTTCTCCCTCTGGGACAGATTCTTGTCAGTGAGTTTCAGCTTGAACTTCGTATAAAGGATTTGCTTTTAGCCTGGTTCAGAGCTCAGAGAGCCCTCCTGCCTTCTTGGAATGGGGTAAGGGGAAATCACAAAAGATAAAACACAAATTAGAATCCTAATAAAGCACCGCAGCACAAACAGAAAAATCCAAAATAAAAAATAAAAACTCACCTTCTGAGAATAACTGTCTGGGAGATATTCTTGTCTTCTTTCTTCTTTTTCTGTGCTTGTCACATAAAAAGGAGCCTTTATTATTTTTGTCAATGAATAGGTCGTTCTCTCAGTTTTAACGTATTAAGGGGCAGCCAGCTGGCTTGGTTCGCAGGCTCAGTCGGTGGACCATGTGGCTTTTGATCTCAGGGTCGTGGGTTCGAGCCCCATGTTGGATATAGACATTACTCAAAATTTAAAGTTTAAAAAATGTTTTAATATCTTGAGGTGAGACATTTTACTTTTTCATCTTTATACACTTCGGTGTTTCTGGATTCATTTCTCTTACTGCTGGGCTGAAAATGCTTAAAAATTCCAAGGAGGCCGTCCTCCAGTTGGTAAGTTTTATGGGTAGTTTTTTTCTTGGCCTCGCCGTTCCCCTTTGTGGATCCTCTGACCTTCCTCACCAGCTCCGTTTCCCTCTTCTCCATCATCCTGATCCCTCTGACGGCCTCTCTGCTTTCCGCAGCCAGCTTTGAAGGGCTTGGGGATGACCACGGTAATGAATCGTCTCTGTGACCATTCATTCTGCAAGTGGCTGGTGGCTAGTGGTTGATGGTTAGCCGGCTGAACCAAGATGGGATCGGAATTGTCCCCACGCATCTGTAGTGAAAAGAAATGACCTAAATGCTGTTGTCATCGTCTGGGGCACACGAGGCAGTTTCTCGTTTTTTCCACCAGGTGACAGCACGCGACCTATTCAGCGAGAGCAGTGTCAGAACAGGAAGTCACAGGAGCAGACCAGGGCTCTTGCTCACAGTTTGCTGGTTGACATACTGTTAAGAAAGCCCCCGTTTCGCATCAGCAAATATCACAAATCCTTTGAAAGGGGGTTGGGGTGCCTGGGTGGCTCAGTTGTTGGGTGTCTGCCTTCGCTCAGGTCATGATCCCAAGCTCCTGGGATCAAGCCCCGCATCGGGCTCCCTGCTCAACGGGAAGCCTGCTTCTCCCTCCCCGACTCCCCCTGCTTGTGTTCCCTCTCGCCCGCTGTGTCTCAGTCCGTCAGATAAGTAAATTTAATTTAATTTAAAAAGGAGGACAGAGTAGTTAGAGTGCGGGTGTCTTGATCAGTGTGCTTTCACTGAATTGATTTAGGCCATGGCTGC
The DNA here is from genome assembly GCF_002288905.1 of Enhydra lutris kenyoni. Taxonomy (NCBI): domain Eukaryota; kingdom Metazoa; phylum Chordata; class Mammalia; order Carnivora; family Mustelidae; genus Enhydra; species Enhydra lutris. Next base: position 34,316,608 of record NW_019154097.1, read on the forward strand.
TTATTCGCTGATCTGCAAATGCATATTTCATTCAGGACTTTGAAAAATGGTTATGCCAGTAACTCTTCCAGAGGCGGGGAGGTCACGTCCCCCCTGCAGAGAACTCTCAGGAATAGCATCCCCTGCCCCTCAGCGCAAGCCACCCTGGGTTGTGACGGCAGAGCAGGTGGGGAGAGAAGTGAGGCAGGAGCTGGAGCCAGCATACTGCTAAGCGCCCTGCCGCAGGCTCCCCGGTGTTGTGCTTGACCTCCCCCCGGCCCCAGCCCGTGCTGCTCAGCGCCCCCTTCTGCGGTCTGGAGGCAGCTGGCAGAGTGAAGGCCATGGGCAGTGATGGCCGCTGCTAGATCCGCAAGCATTTTGCAGGTTGGCAGCTGATGGTTCCTGATCTGAGGCTCTTTGTGCCACTGACTCAGTGCATGACCTTGACAGTGACTTGGGCTTGAGACTCTCCGTGTAAGTGCAGTCCAGGCTCACTGATTGCCAGTGGGGGAAGTGCTGTTTGCAGTGGCTGTCCCTGCATTTGGGGTGGCGGGGGGCCTTCAGAGCGCTTGTTTGGATGTTTACCTCTTTGTCTCTGGAGTCCTTTTGACTGAACCTGAGGGAAACATTAAGGATGAAACCGCCCAGTGTCCTTCAGCTGCGTCTTTGTCTCCTCTGTCACACGCTGTTGCTTCTCTGAGCTCCTGGGTCGTTGAAAGTCACTGTCGCGCAGCGTTCTCTGAACGGAAGCTTCCCGAGTACCGCACAGACACCCGAGCTCGGGTTGCACCAGGTTTTGCCCGCCGACATTGACTGTCACTGCCCTTGAGGGTGGACCTGTTTCCTCCTTACTCCACCATCATTACCTCCGAGGACTGGCCGGGGGATAGACGTCCTACATTTGGTTAACAGTTCCTGCCGCTGCTGGTCTTTTTTCCCTGTCGTGTTTCTGAGGAAGACTCAGAGGAAGTGTTCTGAGGACTCTGGCTTTTATGTGAGCTTCAGAGGCATTTAAACAAACGGTGACAGGCTCTGGTGGCGAGGTTTGTGGAGGCCTGGCCTCACTGGGAGCGGCTGCCATGTTCTGCAAGTAGCTGCGGCCGTGGGAAGTACTCATCAGGGTAGCAGTTCCCACGAGGGTCCTCGGGGTCACGCTGTTTTCGTTGCTGGCCACGGTCATCGTTTTTTGCTGTTGACGTTGGCTCTGATGGTACAGGAGCAGTGGTGGGTCAGGCAGCGGCGGCCTGAGCATGATTCGAGGCAGTAGCACCGAACTATATCAGCAGCCCTTACTCCCTGCTTGCCAGGGGTGAAAGAGGCTCCTTTCACTTAAGAGTGGCCTCAATGGGGGTGCCTGGGTGGCTCAGTGAGTTAAAGCCTCTGCCTTCGGCTCAGGTCATGATCCCAGGGTCCTGGGATGGAGCCCCGCATGGGCTCTCTGCACAGTGGGGAGCCTGCTTCCTCCTCTCTGTCTGCCTGCCTCTCTGACTACTTGTAATCTCTGTCTATCAAATAAATAAAATCTTTAAAAAAAAAAAAAAGAGTGACCTCAATGAAATAGTAAAAACTACTGTTATTAAATCTCAACCCTTAAACATATGTCTTTTAACATTCCAAATGTCATGAAATGGGAAGTATACGTGAAGCACTTCTGTCAGGCACTGGAGTATGATAGTTGTCTTATGGGAACGCACATGTACAGTTGTTGGAGTTGCAAGCTGAACCAGCTGCTTTTCTCTTGGGAAATCATTTTTGTTTGAAAGAATAAAACTTTGGTATGGCTACTCAGACATGAGCTTTTGTCAGACATCTTAAAAATGAATGAAGTAAACAGTTCAGGGAAATGAGAAGTATTTGTTGCTGGCAATCTCATTTTCACTTGAAAGCACAAATGTTAATTTAGGAAGACTTATATCCACCACTGAAGGCTTGATAGCTTCCCTCTTCTTAAAAGACATATGTGAGAAGGGGTAATATTAACAAATGTGACTTTAAAAAGTATTTTATGATAAAAAGAGTCAATATTTCAGAGACCTGTGTGACTGGGTCGAACCTGGCCAGTGCATGTGACACAGTCATGCATGAATAAAATATCCATTCAAAGTGCAAGGTGGACCATTGGATTTTTTCTTTAAGATTTTTCTTTTTTAAAAAAGATGTATTTATTTATTTGAGAGAGAGTGCAGGTATACACGAGAGGGGCCAGGGCAGAGGGGGAGGGACAAGCAGACTCCCCACTGAGCAGGGAGCCCTATGAGGGCCTCCATCTCATGACCCCAAGATCATTACCTGAGCCGAAATAGAGTCGGATGCTCAGCTGACTAAGCCACCCAGGCGCCTCAGGATTTTAAAGTAATCTCTACACCCAGCGCAGGGCTCGAACTCACAACAAATGACAGGTCATGGACGCTCGCTGATACAGTTTCAGATTCCCCACCTCACTAATCTTTAAGAAGCTAGCACTTGTCGGGGCACCTGGGTGGCTCCGTCGTTAAGCATGTTTCAGGTCATGATCCCAGGACCCGAGGATTGATCCCTGCATTGGGCTTTCTCCTCGGGGGGAAGAAGCCTGCTTCTCCCTCTCCCACTCCCCCTGCTTGTGTTCCCTCTCTCACTGTGTCTCTCTCTGTCAAATAAAATCTTAAAAAAAAAAAAAAAAAAGCTACCAGTTGTCAAGTTTTAATGTCAAAGAAGACTGTCACAGTTCTCTGAAAAGGCCCCTGTCTGTATAAGGCCGTATTTTCTTCACATAGTGCAACCAAAACACTTTCATGGCACATTGACTACAGAAGCAGATATGAGAATCCAGCTGTATTCTGTTAAGCCAGACATCAAAGAGATTTTACAAAAACAAAACAATTCCAATCATCTCAAGTTTTTTTGAATGAGTTTTTTTTTTTTTAAGATTTTATTTATTTATTTGACAGAGAGAGGTTACAGTAGGCAGAGAGGCAGGCAGAGAGAGTGGGGGGAAGCAGGCTCCCTGCTGAGCAGAGAGCCCGATGCAGGGCTCGATCCCAGGACCCTGACATCATGACCCGAGCCGAAGGCAGAGGCCCAACCCACTGAGCCACCCAGGCACCCTTGAATGAGTTATTTTTAATTAAAAAAATGTTTATACTAGTAATGGATTTGTTACTTTTAAATTGATTATTAAATACTTTTGAAATTTGTTTAATTTTCTAATATGATAAATATTGGTAGATTTTACCCACATAAACAAAGTTCTTTGAGGTCCTCAGTAATTTTTAAAAAGTGGGAAGGAATCCTGAGACCAAAAGTTTGAGAACCGTGTGATAGGGATGAGGCTTCTGGAATCTCTCGTGGTCATGACTGCCATGACCGAAAAGCCTGCCTGTTTTGTTTTTTTTTCCCCGTGCCTAGAGAGTTTATTTCAGACTTACATAGCCGGATTCTTGTGAGTAAATATTTAGAGTTCATTAGTTCTGGGCATCTCGTGCCAAAAAAGTATGTTTTATTTGGGGGCATTCATGTAAACAGACCTAATGAAAAACCCATTGATGAGAAAGGAAGAAAATTACCCTGGCCTGTTTCTATAAATAGTTTTCTTAAAAGATTTTATTTATTTATTAGAGAGAGCGCATGCACAAGTAGGAGAAGGGGGCGGGTGGCAGAGGGAAAGGGAGAAGTAGACTCCCTTCTGAGCAGGGAGCCTGACATGGGGCTTGATCCCAGGACCCCTGAAGGCAGACGTTCAACGGGCGGAGGGCGCCCCCCCACCCCCCGTCCCCCGCCGGCCCCTGTAAATGACGTTTTCCTGGAATGCACCTTGCCCGTTTGTGTGTGCACTGTCTGTGGGCGCTTTTGCGCTTCAATGGCAAAGTTGAGTCCTTGGGGTGGAGATCATCAGGCCCACGAGGGTGCTCTCTGAGCTTCTAGAGAAAAAGTTCGCCAACTCCTGGCTGTTGTTAGACATTAAAGAGATTCGTATCTATAACAGAATGATACTGACCACTGACTGCTCACCCCTTACTTAGCGCTTTGAAAACTGTAAGGCTTGCATAGATCTAAGAACTTACCGCTTGTAAGCGTTTATGGAACTCCATTTTGTGTCTAGGACTGTGTTGTCATTTGATTGGGGCAATAGCTTTTGCACCATTTTCTGCTTTGATATTGTACCTAATTATTCTAATAGGACCCTGTGTTTTTCTTTCACTAACAAGATGGCCTTTAACATGACTTGCTGTCGGTTTACCAGGAGCGCTCCGGGTTTTACACTTGCACCGGAGCTGACGTTTATAAGCACTGTCTTCCCTGACTCCTTTGACTCAGTTCCTGGCTATAATCTCAGGTTTCTCCAATCTTTATTTACATTTTCCCAGGAGAAACTAAGTGCGCGGGGCCACTGATGCGGTAGGCAGGGAGGATTATTATTACTAGGCCAGACCAGGAAGCCCTAGGTCAAAAGCCCTAGGGTGAAGAAGGAGGTGAGGAGAAGGAGGAGCCTCCCAGCCACACATTTTGCTGTGATTTCCCTTCCCCAGCGCGAGGGGAGGGCTCTAGGACTGGGTGCCACCTGGGCGGGGATGAGTTCCTCCAGAATTGTTCTGTGCTGTTTTCTGCCTTGCCCTTGAAGATAGCGTTGGGATTGCCCACTCTGGAGCACGGTTTCAGGATAACAGGAGAGAAGGGGCAGAAAAAATGAGATACCCTTTATCTGGTCACTCAAAAAATTTTCATCCTTCCTCTTGGCCCTGGGTGTGGAGCTGGAGCATATGTTCATGATCCTCTCCCAACCCTGAAGTCTGAAGCCGTTCACATGAGAGCACCATAAACAGCCCTCTGCTCCAGAAAGGTGGCGTGCTGGCAGGCCAAGAAGGCTTTCTCTCAGGCCGGTATGATGCAGCGGCTCAGAAGGCTCCCCTGCCAGGGCGCCTGGGTGGCTCAGTGGGTTAAGCCTCTGCCTTCGGCTCAGGTCTTGATCTCAGGGTCCTGGGATCGAGCCCCATATCGGGCTCTCTGCTCGGCAGGGAGCCTGCTTCCCCCCCTCTCTCTGCTCCTCTGCCTACTTGTGATCTCTATCTGTCAAATAAATAAAATCTTAGAAAAAAATAAAAGGTTCCCCTGCCATGGGGTGGGGGCAGTGTGGCATTCTGTCCTGCACTCAAGGCCGCCTCATGTCTGAGTGTGGCCAGCTCTCTAGGTCCCACGTTTTCCATGTGGCATCCACGAGTGCATTAGGGGAAGGGGTGTGTAGGCGCCAGAAACTGGGTGAGATTTTGTGCATGCATGCATTTACCTAGGCAGAGGGTTCATGGCTTTCAGCAAATCTCAAAGGAGTCCATGACCCTGGAAAGGGTAAAACTACAGCCAGATAGGCTGTTACGAAGAAGTAAGGCGAAAGAAAGAGTATTTGATTAGACTGGCTACTGCGGTGATTTATCATTTCTTTTAATCACCAAAACCCTGTTTTCATTACTTTCCCCTAGCAGATCACCCAAACTTCCTTTAATGTCGTCAATTAAATCATAGCTTCTGCTCAACATTTCAAAATAATCAGTCATTGTTACAGCCTGAATTAATATAGTCCATAACCAAAAACAGAGAGGCCACTGTATATATCCCCAGCCTGAGAAGCAGTCACATCATGGACACGTTGCCATTTTTTTTTATTAGGCCTTCAAAACATTGGGCACCTTGCTGTCTTGGGGGGCCCCTGGCCACCCGGCAGGCTTGGTTTGCGATGTGAGTCGGTGTGCCCTTCCTGGTCTGGGACAGGGTTCTTCTGCCCAGGGGCCTTGGCTTGGATTTGGTTTCTGCAAGTCCTGAGTCACGGTTGAAACCAATGCTTCTCGGTTGATTACCTACCACAGTATTTGGGGAGATGTGGTTCTCTTATGGAGAAGGTGTTGTCTGCTGTTGGCCAGGCTGTGTCATGATGCAGGGGGACATCTGACTTTCTTCCTCACCCAGCTCATTGCCAACTGTGAGTCTGTGCCATGGACAGGCGGGGAGCGGCGTGCTCCTTGGCTCAGCCCAGCCCCAGCCATGATGTCAGACTAGGGAGGCTTCCAGCGCCATGTGAGCTGTGGGCTGGCGGAGACAGGAGCAGAGTCAGGTCGGCATGGGTCCTTACGACCCCACCTCCCACCTGCAAAGGGCCTTTGGTGTTTCTAGAGCAGAAGGGGACAAGAACAGAAACTCACCAGTTGTGACGGCAGAGATCTTACAGTCTTCCCTGTGGCTGTCAGCCAGTCTCTTGGGCCATTTTTACTTCTTTCTTTTTCTTGTTCCTTTACAGTAACTTTTGCTTACAATAAGGTGCATAGTCCTTACCTGTTCAGTTTGGTGAATTTTGACCATTCCTCAATTACTGTTTTATTGTTTTTTTGCTTTTTTATTTTTTGCTACTTGATGAATAAGGTTATTACTATCTTTATCTGAAATAATCTTCATAGAGAATTGTGGTTTGGTTATTAGCTCTCAGCAGCCCACTCCTGAGCTGGAAGGAAGATTGCCTTCTTCCGAGCTACCCGGTCTTTCTCTTGGGCAAGAGCCATTTTGGGACCGTTCCACCTCTTCTTGGATAGGCAGGCCTCCATCCACTGCTCCCTGGAGGGCCCCAAAACTTGATTTCCGGCAGTAGTTCTGGCAAGCCCTGCATCCAGATAGCGGGTGAAGGGACCAGGTTCACCATCAACGCTTCTTTCCCCGTTGTATTCATCTCCAGTCACTTCCACTTGGCCTTCCTAGATCTTGTCCATGCCAGACCTGTTGAGGAGCCTGCGGGCCAGCAGCGGGCCAGCACGGTACGCTGCGGCATAATTTATCAGGCCAACCTTCCCACCGTACTTTGGGAGTTCATGAGCATAAGCTGTGCACAAATCGTCATATCCTCTGCGGACATAAGCAAGCTGACACATGATACCGCTGTCGGTTACACGAACTGTCGCCTGTATTTAGGTGTTTTGTACTTACTTTTATCTTTTACCAAGCATTTCCTGGCATAATAATCAGTTTTACCCTCTCGTCGTCTTCTGAATTTCGCTTGGTATCTCTTGAAGGAAGTCTTATTCTTGACAACCTTAACAAACCCTGCTCTGGGGGTGCCTAGGGGGCTCAGTGGGTTAAGCCTCTGCCTTCAGCTCAGGTCATGATATCAGGGTCCTGGTATTGGGCCCTTCGTCAGGTTCTCTGCTCAGCAGGGAGCCTGCTTCTCCCTCTCTCTCTCTGCCTGCCTCTTGGCCTACTTGTGATCTCTGTCAAATAAATAAAATCTTAAAAAAGGAAAAACAAACAAACCCACAAAACCTGCTCTGTTTTCTCCTTCCCTTTACCTCTCTCGTGTTCTGTGATCCTGGACCACTTCATTGCTCTTCCCTCCCTCCATCACTCTGAGCTAGTCAGAGCTTAATTTTTCTCCTTAAGTCCCTTTTTTCCCCCATTCTTTTAAAATTAATTCTAACTCTGGATCATTGTTTTAAATGTATATTGGAAATGTATTTTTAAAGATTTTATTTATTTATTTATTTATTTATTTATTTATCTATTAAAGTTTTTATTTATTTATTTGACAGAGAGCACAAGTAGGCAGAGAGGCGGTGGGTGGGGGGGGGAAGCAGGCTCCCCGCTGAGCAGAGAGCCCAATGCGGGACTCCATCATGAGATCATGACCTGAGCCGAAGGCAGAGGCTTATTTATTTATTGAGAGAGAGAGAGAGAGAGAGAGAGAATGCAAGTTCACGAGCAGGGGGAGGGGCAGAGGAACAAGCAGATTGCCCACTGAGCAGGGAGCCCAGTGCTGGGCTCCATCCCAGGACTCCAGGATCATGACTGAGCCAAAGGCAGATGTTTCACTGACTGAGCCACCCAGGAACCCCTGGAAATGTATTTTGATCCACTTTTCACAGGACCCTCAACCATTTGAAAGTCAGAGTTTCCTTCTCTACAGAGTTCTTGTCTTTTTTTTTTTTACTTATTTATTTGACAGAGAGAGAGAGATCACAAGTAGGCAGATCACAGGCAGAGAGAAGAAAAAGCAGGCTCCCTGCGGAGCGGAGAGCCTGACTCGGGGCTCGATCCCAGAACCCTGGGACCATGACCTGAGCCGAAGGCAGGGGCTTAACCCACTGAGCCACCCAGGCGCCCCCAGAGTTCTTGTCTTACACAGCTGTTCCCCATGCCTGCTCCTCATACTGTCTTCATGAGATGGGTTGGTGGGATCTCCTCTTAGTGGAGGCCAGAGACCACCTGCTGAGCTGGTGTCTCCCCAGAATGGATAGTTTCAGGCCAGCGTGGTCTCAGGTCAGCATGTGGCCCGGCTTCCAGGCCTGTGCTCGGCCACGAAAGTGGGGGCAGCTGCTGTGCCACCTCCCACCCCCCCGCCCCGCCATCAGCAGGGGGAGCTTGAACTTGGAGCTTAAGCAGACTGTAGAGCCGCGGAGCTTGACAGTGAGTCAGAGCAACGCTGACGCCAGCCAGGCCTTGCTAGCATCCTTATTTCTGCAATTTTTGTGTTTGACTCAAAATTCCCTTTGAAGCATGGCAGGGAGGAAGCAGGAGAAAAGGATTTGGGGTAGGTGGGGATGGTTTTAAGCTTCGGGGCTTTCTTTATACCCAGAGAAGGATTGTTTTGGAAACGTTTCACCCTTGAAGAGACTGTCACGGGCCTTTGCTTCTGTGTGCCTTGTAAATCGCCCAGTATTAACTCCTCAGGATGGATTGCTGGCAGCTCCTGGGCACTGCCCGGCATTTTGAGCCATGGGCTGGCAGGGGGATTACAAAGCTATGAATTGCCTTTCTCTTAGTGCAGAGTGTAGGCATTGAGAACGTGGTCTTTAGAGAGCTGTGGACTTGGATGTTGAGTACTTGCTTTTCTCCTTAAAAGCTGTGTGACATTGGCTAATCTGCTAAACTTCTCCAGGCCTTAGTTCTTCCTCTGTGAGGCAGTGGTCACAGCGGTTGTTCCTTCACGGGGGCTGTTGTGAGGTTTTTACCCCAGAGGAAGCATGAGAGGTGCCTGGCACATGGTCCCTCACTCCGCCGATGCTGACAACCAGTGTCGTGGTTCAGGACCATCCAGGCGAGTCCACTGGGGAGGAAGGGGGCCATCTGTCTTCTTGCCAGCCTCCTCGTTCCTCTTGGGGGTACAGAGGAAAGGTAAAAGTCTAGGGAAGGGGCAGTATCTCCTCTAGCTGGGGTACCTTTGCTCTTGATACTGGTCACAGAGATGGCTGCCTTGGTAATTGTTTGTGTGTTTTTAAAGATTTAAATTATTTGTTTATTGGGGGGGGCGGCAGAGAGCACAGTAGAGGGAGTGGCAGGCAGAATGGGCAGAGGGAGAAGCAGGCTCTCAGCCGAGCAAGGAGCCCAATGTGGGATTTGATCCCAGGACCCTGGGATCATGACCTGAACCGAAGGCAGATGCTTAACTGACTGAGCCACCCAGGCGCCCCTGCCTTGGTAATTATTTGAAACAGCTGGGCCCTTCCTGCCTCTGTGGGCACTTGTTCTGTTCTCATCAGTAAAAAATAGTTGCCAAAATCCGGAGTCCTGGCCATTTCCTGGGGGGAGAGTGGGGGAGCCCATAGCAGGAGGTGGGCCTCACAGGAGCTCCTAGAGCAGGTGCACAACCTCCCTGCCCCCCGCCCCCTCCTTCCCCGTTCCCTGGGAGCTTCTTCAAAGTCCTTCTGGCTAAGTCCAATTCTGTAACAATGGCAGCCGGGCATCTGTTCTAGGAGAAGCTCTCAGGGTGATGCTGGTGCTCACCCCGGAAAAACCATTGCCATAAAAACATCCTGACCACAAGCAGACCCATGCCTGAGAAGGGAGGGATGGGCCAGGCCCAGGCACACGGAGCCATGACAGTGCAGTGACTAGACTGTGGGGCTTTGGGCTCTCGTTCGAGGCATTTTCCTCCCACCAGACTCACTCTTTGACCATATTTGCTGTTTGTGGTGATGGGGTCAGAAATAGCCAGCCCAGACTCAAGGGGCCTCTATTCCCGTGGGAGGCTGGCCTGCCTCGAGCCAGTGAGTAGCGAGCTGGCAGCGTCCGCCGCTCCAGGGACAGCTCTTTTGGAAAAAAGCAGGAGGCGGCCTGGGATCCCGGGCTGCGACGTGCTGCCTTGCTGGCTGCTCTTTGCGTAGTGCTGGTGAGGCTTCCCCTCCGGGGCTGGATCCTCGCTGCTCGGCAGGCTGACCGCGTCGTGTGCAGATGGCAGCCCCCGCGTCCCCGCTCGGTCCAGTCGCGCTCACTGGAGCCTGGGTTCCTGCCAGATGCGGCAGCCGCTGTACCAGTCTGCGGCCCAGTGGTGTTGGGTCGATGCTATATAACCCTCGTGCGGAAGCAGTAGACATGGGCTGCGTGCTTACTGGATGCCGTTTGCTTTCCACGCACTGACTCCTCACCTCTGCCAACAACCCTCATGGTAGGCGTTGTTATCCTTGTTGGACAGATGAAGAAACTGAGGCTCAGAGAGGTTAAGTGGCTTTTCTGAGGTCACACAGCCAGCAAGCAGCAGAGTTGGAACTTGAACCCAAGTTGTTCAAATGTGCAGGGCCTGCGCTGCTACCTGCTTCTGTTTCCAAGCTCAGTACGTGGGCTCCCTCCCTGACTCTGCGGCCCCCGCTGTGACTGGATCACCCTGTGGGGGCCTGGCCCCCGGAGCAGGGCCAGCGGTATGTCTCGTGTGTGACTGGAAGTGACCTCTGTCGTGACTGCTGGGTTTTGCAGATGACACAGAGCTTCCCTTACTGGGGCTGCCTTTCCTAGAGGCCGCACCACTTGTCCCCAGGTCTGTTTGTCTGTCCTCGCCCGCGTCCTGCAGTGGCACGGCATCGGTGCCGGGGCGTGGGCGCACAGGCTCATCTTTGAGGCACTTCGTGGCCTGCCTCAGCTCAGGATGTCTTACAGCAGCCTGGAGGGTGCGACATGGTGGCCCCTGGCTCCAGGGAGACATGAGATGTGGCGCCTTCCACACCCTTCCCCTCACAGTGGTCTTGGCCCTGCAGCACCCTCACCCCGTGCCTCCCTCCCTCGTCAGCCCCGAATTCTTCGCCCTGGCAGGGAGGGAGGGGACCACCAGACTTACCTAGTCTGTCCATTTCCCCCGCCAGCCTCCGAGGCGGGGTCTTCACTGATTGAGAAGGGCCTCACCACAGTTCAGACGGACCTCTGCGAGTTCCAGGCTTTGGACTGCAGTTGGGCTCTCGTTCTCGGTTCTTTCCATCCTTTCTGTGGAGAAATTGTTTTTTTTTTTTTTTTTTTTTTTTTTAAGATTTTATTTATTTATTTGTCAGAGAGAGAGAGGGAGAGAGAGCAAGCACAGGCAGACAGAATGGCAGGCAGAGGCAGAGGGAGAAGTAGGCTCCCTGATGAGCAAGGAGCCCGATGTGGGACTCGATCCCAGGATACTGGGATCATGACCTGAGCCGAAGGCAGCTGCTTAACCAACTGAGCCACCCAGGCGTCCCGAGAAATTGTTCTTGAATGTCGATGTGATCAAGGCACCCCGGCTTCGGACCCTTCAGAGGCTCCCTGGTGCCCTCGGCTCCGCCAAGGAGGATGGTCGGTGGTCTTCTGCATCGGCTCTATTTTCGGCTCTCCCTGCGGTCCAGCCCGTGCCCTGGTCCCTCCACCGTCCGGCTGCCAGCTTCCTCTTCCCCACACGCAGGGGCCTCTCAGCCCTGAGCCCTTGTATCTGCTCTTCCCGAGCGCCGTCCACTGGCCTCTCTGCTCTTTCTCCCTCCCGAGCCCCGGTCAGGCCTCTCTGAGGCACCAGCTCCTCTGGGAATCCGCTCTCTCACCCCTGGGCCCCTGGTCTAGGTCGGGAGCCCCTTTCTGGGAGCAGCCCAGCCTGCCTGGGACCTTAACATCCAGCACTAAACCGCTCACACTTCTCTCCGGCCGGCTAAGGGTGCTCGGTGTAGCCAGGGCAGGGTGTGGCAAGGATTTCAGCAAACGAAATTCAGAAGACACTTTTCAGGCATTTTTTATTACCTAACGGTGTAAGTGTTAATGTTCTTCCTTGGCGGTTCACAAAGAAGAGAACTGAGTGTTCGTGTTCAAGAACTATTTCGCTTCGGGGCGGGGGGGTGCATTTCCTTGACCACAGGAGCAGCAAATGCCCACGCGGAAAGACACACGAAAGGATACTGGTTCGTGCAGATGTGTGAAGCATTTAATCCGTGGTGGCTTAGCTTGACACAGAATTCTCAGGTTTAACCCTTGGTCCTCAGTGGAACGTCTCCTACCCCCGCCCTCAACCCCGGACCGGCAGGAGCACCTACTTGCGTTGCGCGCTCCCGTCACCCACTGGGTACCCTGTGTCCCTTGCACTGGGCGTGTAGCATCTCCCTTTCCCTGAGGGACGGCAGCCGCTGGGGGCAAAGGCCACAGCTGTCCCATCTTGGGTCGGCTGCATCCCAGAGCCTGGCCGGGGGCAGAGTGAATGGCAAGCTGGCTGTGAACCAGAGAGATCTAATTTTATTTAAAAATAACAAGACTTGGGACGCCTGGGTGGCTCAGTGGGTTAAGCGGCTGCCTTCGGCTCAGGTCATGATCCCAGCGTCCTGGGATCGAGTCCCACATCGGGCTCCTTGCTCATCAGGGAGCCTGCTTCTCCCTCTGCCTCTGCCTGCCATTCTGTCTGCCTGTGCTCGCTCTCTCTCCCTCTCTCTCTCTGACAAATAAATAAATAAAATCTTTAAAAAAAAAAAATAACAAGACTACCGGTGAAGAAAACTTTGCTGATCTGCCTGCTTTCATTTACCCTCCTCGAACGTGGCGTGCGTGAGTCGATCCCAGCTCCACACCTGGGTATCACAGCCTCTCAGCTTGGAGGGTTAGATTTGCTCTGAAAATTTTCTGATCCTCTCCTCATGGAGGCGTTCAGTTTCTCCCAGAAGGTTCTTGCACGTACTATTAGCCAATCATCACATTGAAGATTAATTTAGGATTCCAGGAATTTCTTTTGGAACCCTAAGCTTGACTGCCCCCCCACTAATCATGAGCCAGAAGAGGGGGGGAAAGGAAGAGGAACCTTCTCCACCCACGGCGCCATTCTTAAACGGAACCAGTAATTGAATGCTATTAAGCCAAATTAATTTGCCTCCTGCAGGAAGGTTTATGACTGTGAAAAGCTAGCTAATCGGGGAGGGAGCCAGGCTACCCTCTGTGGTCATCAATATTTCATGGCCATAGGCGGTGGCAGGAAGTTAGCTGTCCTGGCTCCCTGACCTTGAGCGATCCAAAGGTAGGACACAGCCAGCAGGGTTGTATTTAAAGGGCTTGTTACAAGCGCAATTTGCAAGATGCACTTGTGGGTTAATTGAATTTAGACCCTCAGCTAGTGGGATGCTCAGGGCCCCACCCCAGATTGGTCCTAGTGGGGAGCGCAGCTCTGTCAGCCACAGGGACAGAGCTGAAATGTTTACCATTGGCTTTTGGAGGCAGGGGTGGCTTGATTTTTAGTGTCTGCCCTTTTCTGTGGTGTCAGTATACCCCCCCAGCATGGCAAGTTGAAAGCTCTTGAGCCCAGAATGGGGAGATGCACTGGCTCCCATAACTCCCGGATTCTTCCTGGGTGGTGGTGGGGGGGTGATCCTTCCAAGCTGATGCTTTTCCAGAAATAGAGATGTGCCCCTGGGCAGTACTCATCTGCGTTAGACTTGGCCTCTTAACAGAGGGCACTTGAATGTCACTTGTTTTTTAAAAATGAGAAAAGAAGTTAATGTGCCTGTCATTCTGTTCTTTCTTTTCCCTAGCTGCTATTAACTTAGCAAAACTGAAACTTTTCAGACACTATTACGTCTTGGTGAGTAAAAAAAAAAAAATCTTGAATCTGTAAATAAGATCAGTTCAAGGAGTAGAACAAATGAACTTCCAAAGAACTGGCGGAAGCACGAGATGTGCTACCTTGGCCGTGCAGATTTCATTTTATCAAACCAAATTGTGTCTTTTGATCGGAGAAATTAAACAGCTGAGTCACGCCTTCTTAAACGTTAGGTTTAAATTTGGCTTTAAATACTCGGAAAAATAATACAGGCTTGATGTTTTCTTACAATAAAGGGACCCTGATCTTCTACCCCTTCACCCCTCCCCCTCCCCCAGGTGATTCCCGGTAACGGTTCTGTGCTCGTTTCTCTGGGCGCCCGTCCAAGCACAGGCCAGACAGAGCAGCCCCTTGGCTTGCTTGTTTTAGTCATTTGCAAAAATGAGAAAAAAGTCCCTATGAGCAGACACCAAAAGGCAGGAACTGCTGTAAATTATTAAGACAAAGATTATTAAGACAAAGACAAAGCTCTTCAAGAGTTTGCTTCCTGATTCCTAAAAGAAAGTTTCTGAGCCCTCTTCCATCTGTGGGTTGGACAGGTCCTTCCCTGGGCGTGGTCCCAGGGGCCGTCGAGGGGAATCCTTGCCACATCTTCCCTTACTAGAATACTCGGTGTTACTCTGGTACTCAGTACTCAGGTACGCCCTCTGGGTGTGGGCCTCTGCCGCAGAGTTGGAAGCAGTGTGGGCCCTGAGGGCTGTGTTTTGCTATCACTACTCGGAAACATGCCTCAGGGCCTGGGAAGGAAAAATCCTGTCCTTTGGGGATTGAAGTCAGTGGGTCGTGTATGTGGAAAAGGTGGAGGAAGGCGTGAGAGTTCAGAGCAGCCACACCCGATGCCTTGTCCTCCCCATGTCGGGTGGGTGGTCCCCTAGAAGTGAGGGCCAAGTCCTTTTGAGTGGGGTGGCCAGAGAAGCCGTCTCTGCCATGTTTATTAATTAGCACCTTAAGTGTCAAATGATTTTCCTCAGGGAATTCTGTCTTCTCTTTTGTTGTTCCTTTGTGACAGCAAGATGTTGGAAAGAAGCGATGCTGTCCTTTCCATGTTGATTTCATTTCTTATCCCTGCCCCATAGATCGTGTGTTACATATACTTCACCAGGATCATCGCATTCCTCCTCAAGCTTGCTGTTCCGTTCCAGTGGAAATGGCTCTACCAGGTGCGAGGCTCGGGTGTGGGGACGGCGCAGGGTGCAGGGGGAGGAGGGGGCGAGGGGGAGGGGTGTAATGTGAGGTCGCTCAGGAGGGATCAGGCAGTGGCCACTCCTGTCGCCTCTGGCCCACAACTAAGATGATCTGTTTGCCCAGGAAAGCTGCTGGATTACATGAAAAATCTGGAAGTAATTGCATTATTGATTTTAGTTTTCAATTTTACAAGACTTGGAAGAGAAAAGCCTCAGGCAGAGAGTGTGAGCCTCGCCCTGGATAATTAAAACGCAATGAGTCGTGGTTTTTTCCTTCAGTTATGGGGCTCAGGAAAGCTCAGAATCCAGAACGCCCTTCTTTACCCACGAGTATTTCAGTAACACAGTGTCTTTGCCGTAGACTCGAGCTCGTTGACTCCTAGGGGAAGCCACCGAATGATCTAGAGCCTGTTGCCTTTCTTGTTCTCGCCGGGACGTGTAGTCGGCACTCGGTGCTGCACCAGTTCCGGGCGGAGGGCACAGCAATGAGACTTCCTTGAGGCGCCCGCTTGGTGCTGAGGGCACTACGGGAAACGTGGGGCTAGAAGGGGCTCTTAAAAGATTCTGGTGAAGACTGATTAAAGCCTGGGGTCTTAACCGTCATCCCTGGGCAGAATGCTCCTAGCTGAGGCTCTGACCCACCTCGTGAGGGGACCCTACCCCAGCTCTGCCCTGACCTTTGGTTGGGGGGCGAGTACTGCACCAGTTTTAGTTCCACTGCTTTCAGAAGAACAGCCTTGCTAATCCATTTTTCGGGGTGGGTTTTAATTCGCAGCTCCTGGACGAAATGGCCACGCTGGTATTCTTTGTTCTAACGGGCTGTAAATTCCGTCCGGCTTCAGATAACCCCTACCTACAGCTTTCTCAGGAGGATGACCTGGAAATGGAATCCGTGTAAGCAATCTCCCCTCGTGTCCCTCCTCCTTCGGCCCCCGGACCCCGCCAGACAGCACGGTGGGAGTTGGAGTCGGAGCGGCTTCTCCCTGCGTTCCGTTGCTCCCGAGGTGTTAACTCTATATTTAGCAGAAGGAAATGGACACTTGAGCCGCAGGCTGTCTTACTCAGTTTGAAGTTCAGTGTCTGCCAAGATTGCTCCGCCTTTGCAGGGGAAGTGGAACCAGCCCTCCGATTAAGCATCCCCCAGCGTCGTTGGCACCTGCTTCCAGTGAGCCGGTGGTGAGAACTTGGGCATCCGCTTGGCCCGTTCAGCCCTCTCGGGGATGGGCAGCCCCGCTTCCTGTTGGCCCCCAGCCTCCGGGAGCTGATGTCTAAAAACGTGATCATCTGAGTCGTCTCTGGGTCTGCTGCTTGTCCGCAGGCTCCTCTGGCACCAGATAACGAAATGGTTTTCACAGCAGGCACAGCGACTTGACCTCTGTGCGAGCGTTCAAGCCGGCTTTTCTGAGTCACAGGGCAAGTGACTTTAGGGTCCTGTTTTCCGGGAAAGGGCACTCATTATCTAGAAAAGAAATAGTGATGGAGAGTTGGCTTGTTTACTGATGGACTGTGGTAGGCCAGTTTGTTGTGTTTGATGATTAGCCTAAGGCGGAGTTTCAGGTGTGCTGCCTCCCAGCTGGGTAGGTGGCCCTTTGACTTGTCCCAATTCAAAAGCTGAGCCTCTGGCCCCTGCTGGGCTGTCGCAGCATAGGACAGCTCTCTGTGCTCAGCCCCACCACAGGAACAGTCAATGGAAGGCAGCTCCCACCGATGGGCCCCAGACAACAGCTCTCAGTACAGAAGAACAAATACCAGAGGGGAAGGCAGTAGAGCCGCCAGGTGTGCCTTTTCTAGAAGCAGCAGAATCTGAGCCAGTAACTTGGTTGGAGGAGCTCAAGTGAGAGGCAGTGGTGTAAGCAGCCGCGGGCCGGCTGTTTGTCTGTCCCCGGCTGTTTGTCCGTCCCCGGCTGTTTGTCCGTCCCCGGCTGTTTGTCCATCCCGGCTGTTTGTCCGTCCCCGGCTGTGTTTGTCCGTCCCCGGCTGTGTTTGTCCGTCCCCGCCCCTCCGCAGGGCTTCCCGGGGTAGCAGCTAGAAGCCGACTGGCTGGGTCATTTGATGTTCTCCAGCAGTGTAGGTGTTCGCGCCCGTGTGCTTTCCATCGGCCGCCGCGCCAGAAGCGCAGAGGCGACGTGCAGGTATTCTTGTCTCGTGGCAGAATTTTTTAAAATTTTGTTTTGTTTTTTCATTTCTTGCTGGCGATACGTGGTAACTGTTTTAGCAGGAGGGTCTTTGTGTGCTCGGATCAGGGCAGGGAAGCGGGGAAGTGGTCAGACAGACCGCGAGTGCCGCGGAGACTGGAGGGCGTGTGTCCTTCGTTCTGCCAGGCTGGGGGGAGAGCGGAATGTTACGGGTCACCCAGTGTTCGCCTCCGCTTACGCTCCTGTTGGAAGGGAGAAGCGCTGCGATGACACCGTGTTTTCTGTGGCTCAGTGTCAGCCGTCCCGGGACAGCGAGGGAGCTGCTCTTCAGTGGCGGAAAAGCTGAGTATATCCCAGTATATTCACCACAGGTGAAGGCTTTGTTTAGTGGGGGGTGCGGTTTCCACGGAGCACCAGTCCTGCTTAGCCTATGAGAAAGAAGTTGGGGGACACGTGGGTGGCTCACTGCGTTAAGCATCTGCCTTCTGCTCAGGTCCTGGGTCCTGGGATCGATCCCCACATTGGGCTCGCTGCTCAGCAGAGAGCCTGCTTCTGCCTCTGTCTCTGCCTGCTGTTCTGCCTACTTGTGTTCTCTCTCTCTCTGTGTCAAATAAATAAAATCTTTAAAAAGAAAAAAAAGAAGTTGGGCAGCGGACTGAGGCCATATGCCTTTAAGTCAGCAGGGAAATTGTTCTGGGGCTTCTCTCTGGCTGAGAGAAAGTTCTGTGGATTAACAAGCTGTGTCTGAGCAGAACAGGCCGAGGTGGAGACTCCAGCCCTCAGCCTGCCGTCCACGCTGACCTGCGGGTGAGCGTGAGGGCTGATGGCAGCTCCTCGGGGACGCCACTGCACCCCAGGCTATCCCCCCTCTCTCCTGCTTGGAGGTGCTGTTCCTGGATGGCACCTCTTAAATTTTCCAGAAATAACTCAAGCCAGAGGCAAGCAGAGCCATTATTTGTGTTTTCTAAGAAGACAGGAGCTCTCTGTTGTCCCCTGTGAAGGGTGTTTCTTGGCGAAAGGAGCTCCTTCTGATCCTTGCCACAGAGCATATATCCCCGGCTCTTTGTGGAAAGGAATATTCCTTAGGCCTCTCACGCCCCAAAACAAATCCTCTTCCTAACGAGACCAACCCATCAGCGGCCCATGAACGCTGAGCTGGGCCGCTCACTGCCCTTATTGATTGATTTTCTGGGTAGTTTCTCTTCTACGTGTTTTCATTCCCTTTCTCTGAAGTCGGTGCATTTGGGAGGCATCTTGCCAGGTGAGCCCAGGATGGGCCGGGCTCCTCCTGGGGGTAGAGCGATCCCCCCTTCCTCTGGCCCCAGCCTGCCCGAGGTCCGTGCAGCTGCCACCCCCCAGCCCGACCTGGCTTGTCCCGCGGGGCCCGCAGAGTGAAGGTGTGGCCTGACGTACCCGACTTCCCGTCATTTTCTGGTTTTCTTTCTGTAATGACTCTCCTTGGGCTAAAGCTTGCAAAGGCTTACCCATTTTGGTAAGAGAATTTATCACTAAAAGGTCAGCAAATTAAAAAGTAAATATTGGGTGCAGTTTTGGTGATCAGACCTGGTTAGCCGCCTCCTGTGCTAGGCATGTCCTTGGAGATCTGAATTCTTTTCTGCTATCTTGAGATGTCAGACTGGGAAGAAATACTTGGTGTGGGTTCCAGGGCCGGGAAGTTGCCTCTCTGAGGTGCCCAATCCAGAACGCTGGCCTCATGGTTGCCAGGAACCTTTTTTCTGCTGCGCTGCCTTCATTCAAGTGGACGGCCAACAAAAGGGGAGACAGCAATTAGAGACGAATAGAATTGTTTCTCACCCCAGGCCTTTCCACATTTCAAGTCCAGAAAACACTTTTCAACTGGGTTATACTTTACCGTTTGGTTTGGTTACAGAAACAGATGCTTCCAGGGGCCACTCAGGCCCCAGATCACAGCGTGGTGCAGGAGGAAGAGGGATGGGTGCCCGAAGCTTCCCTTCTTATGGTGCCTGTGTGCAGTAGGCCCGTTCGGTCGCAAGCACAGATCGTCAGGGTTCTGCCAGGAAAGGAAGGGTCACCTTTTAGATGGAGGAGGGAAGCGGGAGGCAGCACTGGGTCCGTCTACTCTCCAGCTCCGTTACACTTCCCTGCTCCTTCTCTCTGTCCTGCACACACTCTCCCGTAGGTGCCGTCCTAAAGTCAGCAGCAGTCACAAGGGCTTCCCTGAGCAGGCACTGGAGGCGGGACAGCCTCTGCCGGGAGCGGGCTCTGGGCTTGGTGGCCGGAGGGGCCTTCCTGGCACTGGTCACTGGGTCCATGTGGGCCCCACGGTGAGTGGCCCGGTCAGCCCCGTAGGCAGTTTGGAGCACCAGCCAGTGCAGCAGCCCGGCCCCCGGGGAGCTTGCGGGCCCTCTGGGGAACAGTGGGATGGATGCAGCCAGCCTCGGGGCCCGCCGTGCAGCCAGGGGTGCGCCTGGCGCCAGGAGCGAGGGCATCTCGGCCGCCGGGGCGAGGAGGAGCTAGTCAGGCAGAGAAGGGCTGAGCAGAGCGAGAAGGACAGGCCCGCCCTCTCTGGCCTGGTCGTCCCCAGCTGGCGAGTGAGGGTGGGTGGCTGCGTCCCCAGAGTTTGTGTTAGACCGGGAGTCGCAGCCGCCACTGCCTACCCGGAGCTCGGAGAGCCCCTTCCCGCCCTGGGTGTAGGGTCTCTGAGAGCCCCTGCTCGCACGGTGGCTTTTCTGCCGTTGTCCCCCTTCAGCATTTTCCCCCCAGAGAGGGACACGCAGGGAGGTGCCCGCGGAGCTTTGAGGTCGCCAGAGGCCCTCGCATTCCCGCCTGCCAGGCTGTCGCTGGCTCCTGTCTCACCGCGGCGGCATCGGGACAGCGGTCGGCAGCAGCCGGCGGGCTGGTCTGCGGCACTTGGGCGCCACGTGTCATGGCCACTTGCCCGCGGCCTGCTGGGACCCGGGATGCAGAGGCCGCCCAGCATCACTGCCTTCCCGAGTCGCGCTCCGCTTCCATTCGCCTCGCCCGCTTCCTGCTCCCGTGACCTCCCTCTGTGCTGACAGCTCCCCACTTCCACCGACCGTGGGGGCTTCTCCCTCTTCTCGTGGGGAGGGCTCGCCCAAGCCCGAGGTCGTCCCCGACGTCTCCCCTCTGACACCGCCCCACCCCCGGCCCCCCCGCTCCAGCCACTTGCTTCCTCTGAGCTCTAGGTCCTTCTAGCCACCTGCTCACCGGTACCCAAGCTTGTGTCCCCTGCGCTCCCCGCGGGCGCAGCCGTCCACCACTCGCCAGCAGCAGCACGTGGCCGTTGCCCTAAACACCTCCCTCTTCTCGGGCCACGTGGAGTGAGTGGCCATTTCTTGGGGACCCAATGTCGCGTCTCCTCTCCCCCTTTGCCCCAGCGCCCTGCCTTCCTACAGCCGATGTCCTCACCCCGGTCTTCCTCCCTCCCTGTCCGGTCTCTTGGCTCCCAGAATCACTTGTGGAGTGTTTTTGAAGGAGAGTCCCTGGTCCCTCCCCTGGAGACTTAATTCTCAATGTTGAGGCTCAGGTACCTCTGTCCTTTTTTAAGTCCCCAGGGCATCCTGCCTGAGCCAGGACTGAGAACTCCCGTGTAAGGGTCAAGTCCTGTTGCCGTGACAAGGCAGACAAGGCCCTCCACGGCCCTGCCCCGCCTGCCCTTGACCCTCCCGCCACTTGCCTTTGCCAACAGCTGCTTCATACTCCCTGACCAGGCAGGGAGCTTTCTTTTGTTTCTTGCATGCTTTTTGCCCTTTACATTTCTTTTGTTCAGAAGCTCCCTAGCCACCACACACACACACACACACACACACACCCCACCCCCCCACCCCCCTCACCCCACCCCCGTCTTGCCGCTAATCCTCCTTCCATACAGGCTTCGTACAGGCTTCGAAGCCGCCCCCAGCCCCAGGCAGGGGTGATTCTCCCCACCCCGAGCCCTCGTCCTGCCTGCTCAGAGCTCTCCTGTCTGCTTCCAGCAGCTTTGTGTGTTGCCCTGGGAGACTGTCTTCTGCTGGGCTGCGGGCGCCCCAAGAGCCCCGATTCCTGTCCCTTTCTGTCCCAGCCCAAGGCTGGCATGACAGAGCGAGCCTTGTTTTCTCAGTTGGCCCACCAGCTGGAAAGCAGTGTTTTGTTGGGGAAAGACAGGCAGCAGGTGTGTCTCCCAGGCCGCAGCCCGAGCCCCACTCGGGTCCGACAAACAGGCTGTTCTCAGCCCCAGCTGTGTGGAAGCCTTGTCCTGTCCAGGAGGGGCCGCAGCCCGACAGCAGCTGCTGTCACCGCAAGTGACTCTCAGAGACTCGAGGGTGCATTTCTTCCCTGATCTCACGCGCTTGGAGAAGCTGTGCTGGAGCTGGAAAGGCTTCTGGGCCTACAGCTGTTCCCCCTGCATATCCCAGTCCAGTGACAACCCCGAGAGGACAAGACCTGGGTGCATGCCTGCGGCCTGGGAGAGGTGCACCCTTCCTGGAGGGCTCAGGCCCTGGCCGCGCCAGGTGACAGGAAGTGGTGCCGGGTCACATGGCGAAGGGGGTGCTTTCCTTTGCTGGGGACCGTGTTTACACTCGCAGCATCTGTAGGATCCCCCAGATCCCCTAAGAGCCACGTCTGGGCAGACCACCTTGTCCTGACTTGCCAGAAGTACAGCCAGCCCCCGGGTCTGAAGGACTCCTGTCTGGGAGAAGTCCCAGCTCTGGGGAGGACTGGCTGGCTTTGGGGCCTGGTCACAGCAGCAACACGGTGGCAGGAATGAAAGGAGAAATAAAGGGGGAAATATTTTCCTTACCCCATAAAATCACTTATTTGCCTTTAGGTCCAACTGGACAGCCTCTAGGTGTGTGCCTTGTAGGGCTACTGAATTACCATTTGTCGGTGAAAGGATTCAGTAGCTGGTGGGGGGTTAAGGAGAGTCCTCAGAGAGATCTACTGAGTTGAGTGATGGAATTTATTTTACTGTTTCAGAAATTCCTGTAGGTCCATCATGGGGTACATAGGTGCCTCGTTTTCTCAAGTACTTAGGTAGATGCTGGTGGGTGTGTTTGTTACTTGTTTTTAATTCTGTTTGTTAGAACAGTTTCAGGTTCACAGCAAACTGGACAGGAGGGACAGAGATTTCCCAGGTGCCCCTTGTCTCCACCGCTGTAGCCGCCTGTGTTACCAGCAGCACCTCCAGGATGGTAGGCACATTTGTTACAGTCGATGGACCTACACTCACCCGTCCTTATCGCCCACAGTCCGTAACTTACCTCCGGGCTCACTCTTGGTGATGTGTGTTCGGTGGCTTTGGACGAATGTGTCACGTCATGTGTCTATAGTACACACCCACCCAGAGCAGTTTCCCCATCCTGCAACTGCTCTGAGCCCTGCCTGCAGGGCGGAGCTCAGTCTCTCTGCCTGGCGTCT
The DNA here is from genome assembly GCF_002288905.1 of Enhydra lutris kenyoni. Classification (NCBI taxonomy): domain Eukaryota; kingdom Metazoa; phylum Chordata; class Mammalia; order Carnivora; family Mustelidae; genus Enhydra; species Enhydra lutris. Next base: position 34,339,101 of record NW_019154097.1, read on the forward strand.
TCTGCTGCAAAGAAACCCAGAGCCTTCGTAGGTCCTGTCCAGCTCACAGCTGGTGAGGCAAGAGTTTGTCTTCTCCTGCACTCCACCTTCCCGAGGGATGTTGTGACTCACTGTCTGGAAAGGGCTGCTCTGCTCGGCTCTGCACATTCTCTGAAGCCGGCCTTCTGCCCTCTCTGATCTACACATTCAGTATAGGGTTCCGTGGGACCTCCTTAGTGCCGGGCACCAACAGAGGCAAGGCCCCTGTCCCCGGTCCCAGAGAGGAGGCCCAGCCACGTGCTCCCGGACAGCCATGCAGAGACGAGGGCCTGGGTCTATTTCTGAGGGTCAGAGAATCTTTGCGCCAGAAGGTTCCTCCAAACCTGTGGTTCTGTCCCATGACTCTCAGAATGACTACCCCTGCTGAGCTTTCTTTTCAGAAGGTTAGGGCACAGGCGGTGGTCTCGTAATCACAGTCACGTAGCCAGGTAGCAGTAGAATTGGTGGAGGCCACGACGGAAAGCGAGGACCGGATCAATGTTGATTGTAGTAGTAACAGCCGGTGTTGTTGACAAGATGCTCTGGAGAATTGCATTTTCCCCTGATCACAGTTCTGGGAAGCGGGAACCGTTTCTCATACTTAGAAGGGGGAGAGCAGGCGTCTTGGCGGGGTTACGCAGCTAGCCAGGAGCGGGGTTGGGACCGGAACCCGGGTCTGTCTGATTCCAGAGCCAAGACATGTAGCCCCTCCGCTGTGCCGTGGTGACAGTGGCCTTTCACTTAAAGACCGAGATTTTCCCAATTGTTGTGTTTTGTTTTTCTCTTCATTCAGAGTGACGACATCAGGGGTGATGGAGAACATGAAGAAAGTCAAGAAGGTGACCAACGGCTCGGTGGAACCCCAGGGCGACTGGGAGGGCACCGCGTGACGGAGCAGCCTCAGGGCTGGGACTGTCCAAGAGAACCTCTAATTTATTAATCGTCCTAGTGGTGAGCAGGAGCACTTGGCGCCTCCCGACAGTGACAGCACAGAGCACGCGGCTGGGAACAAAGTGCCACGGAAACCTAATTCTCTACTCTCTTTTATGGAAACTGGATCTGTGGCTGGTTATGGGCAGCTAGAATTCTCCTTCAGGTGGGAATGGTGGGGAGGACGTGTAGACAGGAGGAGGATAAGAGGAAGACTTTGTTTGTAGTTTCTATTTCTTTCTTTTTCTTAATTGGGAACTCTCCAGAAAGACGCAGTTGTGCCCCCCAGTGTGTGGCAGCAGGGAGAGGAGTGTTGGTGGACGGGGAGGGAGGGCAGCGGCGCGAGGCTGGGGCCAGTCCCGGCTCGGGAATGAGGCCGCAGGAAATGAGCAGGGGCTGAGGCAGGATACAGGGACTTAGAAGAGAGACGGAACTCACCGTGGCATCTTTGGTTCACAAAAATGAACGAAATTAGGTTATTTTAGAAGGCAACGTCAAAACCCAGTTTAGTGTACAGAGCTTGCCGCAGGGTTCCTGGCCCAGAGTGTTGCCCCAGACCTTGACCCCAGACTCTTTGTGACCAGGAACCAGCAGCTCCAGAGGCCCGGCCATCTTCTTCCCAGAAGGGCTGTGTCATCTGGGGGCCAAGCGTCCCTGTCAGAGTCACGGCTCCGGAACCATGGTGGGAAGTGCTTTTCTTGATTGAAGCGGATGTGGTGGTGTCTAACGGATGGACAGAAGTGTACGTTTAAGCTCAGAAAGCGTTATCCAGTAGGATTCCCTCAAACATCTGGCTCCCCTGACTGCCCAGAGCAGGTCCACCTCTTCCTTCTCTCGCTGTGGCTGTGTCTGTTTCGTGTAATCAAAATATGGGGAGAAACAGGAAGGAGTTTTCCTTAAAGGAGCAGCTGGGGGCAGACAAGGTAGTGTTTAAGCAGATATTTAAGTACAAGCAAAAATCATCATCACTAAAAAGTTTTTCCTATAAACCAGGTAGGTTTTCTGGCAGGAATGAAACAGACCTCGTCCCCATCTCCCCGGACCATGCCTGCCAGGAGAGCAGGTGTGTTGAACAGCTTTTCTCTCTGGGGCTGGGGAATGGCGAGCTCTTTCTCGGAGACTCAGCAGAGCGCCCTTCCAAACTCTCCGAGCCTGGAGAGGAGCACGGGCAGCTGCCTCAGGGGAGCAGTGGTACAGCTGGTAGTGAAGTCCTTTGGATGGTGGGATGAGCTCAGAAGGTCCACTGTGGCCCCGGGGTGGAGGTGGGCGGTAATCCCCCACCAGAGTGATGGTGGCCCAGACCTGAGCCCAGAGGCTGAACCGTGGTCTTGTTGGAAACGTTTCCAAGGGTGCCAAGAGCCTGCACCTGTGGGCCTGGGGCTGGGGGTGGACAGCCATCTCTGGAGGTGGTTTTCTCCCCTCCCTGGCTTGAAAGCGTCCTTCAGAAACTGCAGAATTCGGGGGATGGCCCTCAGCTCCCCAGGTTCACCAACTAAAGAGTCTGTCCTCAATTGTCCTTCTCCTGTCCTCTTTGTTCCGGACGAAGGGAGCAGGAAAACGTCCTCTTCATGCACTTTGCTTAGCCTTCGGTGTTCTGCGCAGCCCTTCCTGCACAAAGGCTCCATCCTGGCTGGGCATGGGGTGTGAGCTGGAATCTTCTGTCTTCTGAGGCCGCTGCTGCTCGCCTCGCTGCAGATTTGAGGGCAGGAATCATATGTCTCCCCAGTTTGAGGAGCAAGGAAATTTGCCCTAAGTATTTATTTAAGGGACCGCTTCTTTGTCTTTCTGTCTTCCTTCCTTCCTTCCGTTTTCTTCGATGGGGGCTACGTGATCGGGGAAGGAGGTCTCAGGGAGGACGGGAATATTAAGACTGTTTTCCTGGTGTAAACACAGTCCCGGTACTTCCAAAATGTGTCTCATACTGTGATCAAACCCCGCTCGGTGCTCCCCTCAGAGGGACGCCTTTGCCGTTCGTCCTGCGAGCAGATATTCTTGACTGGTCCCTAGACTTCTTGGTAAGACCCAGAAGTGTGATGAACCCCCCACCCCGGAAAGGGTCCCTGTGGAGGTGTCCTCGATCCACTTGCTGGAAGCCAGGGAGCGAAGGAGCCCGGGAGGAGGAGAACGCGTTGGGGCAGCTCTGACCTGACTGCCCTCCCCGAGCTGGCCGTGGCTCCCACCTTCCTCTGCCAGAGCCTCGAGCCTCGGTAGCCATGCGAGGTCGGGAGCCAGAGCGTCGGGCTCCTGGTGCCACACGTGCGCCTCAGGGCTCAGGCGCACAGCGGCTGAGGGGCCTCAGGATGGCCGCGACCCTTCTGAATGGGAGGGTGCAGGCCAGATGAGGTCATGATGTAGGAGTAAACGCTAACGAGTCTGCCCAAGTCCTGTATTGTAACCGGCAGGAGGTTCGAAGTGAGGCCCAGTGATCAAGAAAAGTCAAAACCCCAGCCCCAGTTTGGGAAAACTGGTTTTCCCACATTTGTACAGGTTGTTAGAGCTCTCCTTCCTGTTCTGTAAAAACGTCTCTCCGGTGTCCATCATCTGGGCGCTGTGACCTGCCCTCAGCTCTCCTCCCGAGCAGAGATGACTGCGGGGGTCCGAAGCCAGCTGGTCGCCCCGGTCCTTCCAGCAGCCCACGTGGTGCATCGGGAGGCAGAGCTCCTGCAGCTGAACCAGCGTTTTGGGGCCCGGGCAGGAAGGCTCGGGTGCGCGTCCGAGAGCGATGGGCAGTATTTATAGCTTCACCTTGTGCTCCTGCTCCCCATTTCTGCTTCTGCAGGGTTGCCCTGCATCCTTTGAGAAAGCTGCTCTGGACCGCCCGGGCGGCTGGCTGCCAGCTTTGAGGAAGGAAAGGGTCTGTTGTCCCGTAATAAAGTGTCTATGTTTTGCTAGAAAATTACTACTTAGCAGGAACAACCATCGATCTCTTCATCCTGGCTTCTAACAGTGGCCAAAGACGCCATCAGCCTGTTTCTTAGGTTCCTTGATGCTTTAAAATTTCAGTAGCCACGTGTCGAACCTGCTGACTCACAGGAGGTGCTTACTCCAGTGTGAAAGATGGCTTCCCCTATCATAGCCTGCGTCAGTTCCGTTTTCTTCCAAGAAATCACTTTGGAGTAAAACGTCCAGGCATGGTTTCTCCCGGACACATCTGGGCAGCCCCGCAGCACTGCCTCTTCGTGCTCCGAGTGCCTGTCCTGGCGCGCTTGCTGACCCTGCGTTGTGAGCTCCACGGGATGGCTGCTCCCTCTTGTTCCACTACCTGCCTCCCCCAGCCGCTCCTCCTCCCCCCTCCTCCTCTCCCTCCTCCTCCTGCTCCTCCTTAGCCCACGGCTATCGATTGCACATGGGCTCCGTCTGGGACTGGGGGCTGAAGGCTTGGTGCACTGCAGCATTTTCTCCCGGTAGCCGTGTGACAGATGTACTTTCTAAGCCAAGGAGAATTTTCTCGAGAGTGTACATACTGATGCTGCACGTTGCGCCTTGGGCCCTCGCACACCAGTGTGTTCTGGTTTAATACTTAAGAGACTGTTACCAGGAGCCAGTCCTTATGGACCAAGAAGAGTGTGAAAGATCCCCATTTGACTTGCCAGTGGCATCCTGGCCACCTCCCACAGCCGGAGGCATCTTCTCCCCAGGAAGGCTCTTAGAACATTAGAGGGTCTGATGAAGGGGTTAGCACTGCTCCCTGCACTCCGTGGGACAGCGGGACCATTCCTGCTGACCCGCTGCTGGATCTCAAGGGAAGCCCATCCCAGCCCCCTCCTTGCCCCACACTCCACAATCACCCCCTTTGCTTTCCTCTGACCCACCCTGGTCTTCTAACAGATTGAGAATGTGCTTGGTCTCCAGTGCCCGTGGCTGTTACCTGTCTCTCCCATTCAGGATTCAGTCAGTAAATGAGAAGCTTCCCCACTAAAGAATTTAGGCTTTGACTTGGTACTTCTTGGTATGCCAAGAAGGCATTCATCTGGAACACACCATATGTTCCAAAAGATTGCTCTTGACTCCAGGTTTCTTCCTCCAGGGTGCTTGGGGCCCACCTGAGTTGATGCTAATACTTGTCCTACCTGCAGTGTGGTTATCGATCAGTGAACTGAACACTCCAGCTCTCCCCGGGGGCTATGCTCTACCCTGTACCCACTTTGGATAGCTTATTCTTGAAAAATGTTTCTCGGTGTCTCTCTGTTAGGGCGTGGGACATGCGCATCCCCCGAGCCCCTGTGTGAGGAAGGCAGCCCGGCCGAGAGAGGGACTAGGTGGTGTGGGAGCCAGGATCTGGTTGTGTCGCACAGGGACTGTTGGAATTCTGGGGGTAGGAAGTCTGCAGGCAGGCCGTTGGGGAAGAAGGAGTTCTGGACAAATTAAGGGTTGAAGTGAGACAGAAAAGCTCACTCAGTTCAAGACAGCTCATTCTAGGGCCATTTTTGAGGTTGTGCAGTGGACAGCCAAATCAGATGGGGGTGGGGGGCAGCAGGGCAGCCTTCTTAGCATTTCGGATACTTACTACAAAAGGATCCCCAAATCCCGGCCAAACGGGGGCGGGGGCAGTTCTTGGCGCCTTAAGCAGCTTTTCCCACCATAAATTGGATTTGCCTGGTCATGTGACCTCAAAAGAAGTCAGACACATTTAATCCAGAAATAAGTTTCATTTGGGGGAGAAAATGTCTGTAAATATCATTTGCTTTCCACGTTAGATTGGGATGCAGGAGTTTTCAGTATTTCTTTTTTTTTTTTTTTAACATTAATGATCACTGAAGAGTATTTATGTAAACATGTACTGGGTGGGGCTTCCAATCAGGGTGAGGTATGGGCTGGATTCTCTCGCTGTGATGCAGACATGTAAAATAAAGATTCTCTGACGGAAATGGATGTTTGTAATCCTGTAGGGAGTCACCGACTCCGGGCTGCTGTCTCTCTTCCTCCTGCTCGTCATTTTTCCCTTTGTGATCCTTGTTCATTAAATTAGTTAACTGCCTCCCACCTGCTGGCACTGACAGCAGTGACTCCTACTAGAGACGTTCAGCTGCACCCCCAGGGGCTTGGTTCTGGAACAGACTGGAAATCCCCTGTGGTTTCCTGGTGCCCTGCCTCCATGGGGCAGGCAGGCGCCTTCCAGGGGAGGACCTGCCTGCCCGCTGCGGCAGCTAGAGGGGAGGGGACAGTGCGGCCTGGGGGTGACGCCCTCGCTGGCCCAGAATCCCGAGCTCTGCCCTCTGACACTGCTTCTCAAGCAGGCCGCGATCCCATAAGAATCACAGAAATCCAAGACTTCAGACTCAGAGCCTTTTTCGAAGTCATGCAATCCCAAACCTCTTATTTTACTACGAATGTTTTGAACTGAGGTGTAACTTCCAGACCATCAAGTTCACTCTCTAAGTGCACAGTCGGATGAGTTTGGACAGATGTGTACATAGTTCTGTGGCCGCCGCCATAATCGGGGCGAAGCATTTCCAACCCCCATGAGGTTCCCCCGTGCCCCTCCTCAGCCAGAACCACCCCCTCCCCGGAACGGCCACACCCCTGCTCCGATCACCACCTGGCAGCTCGGCCTCTTCTGGAGCTTACATCCCTCCTGTCTGGCTTCTTCCACGAGGCGGACTGTTCTGTGGTTTACCCATCCAGTGCTCCGGCTTTAAAGCTACAGAAACTGGGGCTAGAGGTTATGCCCCTCCCCAGGACTGCTGTGGGGTGGTGAGGATTCTGTCCTCATTGGTCATGGTCTAGACATTCAGGGGTGGGGGGTGAGGGATGGGGGTTTAGAAGCCATGTTATTTGGCCTAGATTTCCCAGGGCGTGGCCGGGCTTTACCCCCAGCGCCCATTCCTGACTCTCTGGGGGCTTTGGGTTACCAACGGTGTCTGGAATCGTGAGTAGGATGGGCTTCTAATGGGGGATCCCAGGAGTCAGATGGGGCTCTCAGGGTGAGAGATGCTGGGGCAGCCAAGAGAAGGCATGAAAAGGACCTTCGGGACCCCTGATCCCATGCTTCTCAACACTTGCGCAAGCACCAGCCCTTTGGAGGGCCTGGAGTCTCCCACGGGACCTGGGAAGTGGCACTGCTCGCAAGCTTCCGGGTGATGCGGCCTTGGCCCGTCCCAGATCACACTTAGAGAGCCACCCACGTGAGCCCGCCGGCCCCTGCTGGAGACTCGCCTCCGTCACGCAGCTGCACGGGTCCGAGCAGCCCTCACACGAGCTCCGGCTGGAGCCACCACGGTGAGCATTGAGGGGTGCTAGCAGGGGCTGGGGGTGCCGGCTAGACGCTCCCTCAGATCAATACTGGCTTCCTCCTCCGTAGCCAGGCGAGGGCTTCCTCAGCCAGAAGGCAGCCTTCTAGGCCTGAAGCCAGCCATGGGGCCTGCACTCAGGACCTGGGCTCGCATCGGGAAGGCCAGCGCCGGGGCACCTGACCGCAGCTCACTCGCCTGCTCTCCCTGTTCTGATGAGACGCAGAGCAGGCGAAGTCGGGAGCCCAGCCTAGAGCTGCCCCCTGCCTTCCAGGCCCAGGAGCCTGGTGGGGCCTCCCAGTGCCCCCACAGCCCCCTTCCCTGCTGTGGCTGCCTGTGGCTGTCCGCCTTCCCCGGGAATCCGGCAGGCTGGCAGATGGATAGCTGCACGTGCCCTCCAGCTACGGAACGACGAGGCCACTGAGAGCTGTAAGAAAAATGCTTCCTTCTTCCTGCAGACCTGCTGCTTCTGCCAGGCCACATTCGGGAGAATTCGCAGAGCCCCTGGGCATTAGCCCGGTCCCCATCTGGAGGGATGCTGGCTCGGCTGTCTGGGGACCAGAGTTTAAGGGTATGGGATGACGAGCTCCAGTTGGCAGGGGAATGCCGACCTTCGTGAGATGAGGAAGCTGCTTGTTAGAGCAGACCTGCAGGGACTGAGCCTAAGGCGCCCCGGTCACTCGGGGTGAAAGTAGTTCTCCGCACGCACACTTGTGTTTGTGGGAGATCCGAGGGGAGCCTAGTGTCGGCGGTGCATGGGGGAAGCATGGGCGGCTGGGAGCCATGCCACCACTTTCTCCTGCCCCCACCCCCCCAACCCCCGTTTAACAGCTCCTTCGGCTTTCCCATTCAAAATCATTCAAAATCAAACCACCCCAATCCCCCTAACCAGCAGCAGCCCCCCACCCCCGCTCCTAGGCCAAACCGCTCCAGTGTGCTTCACCTCGATGTTCACCTCACTGCAGCCCGCTTGCCATTGGCCACCAAAGTCACCTGCAACCTCCGGAGCTCCGTTACTATGTGTGGGACTTGACAGACTCTTCCCCTCCCTGACGGACCCTCAGCTCCCACCGCGCCTTGCAGAGCGTCAGCTCCTGGCCTTGCACACTGGCCAGTTAGACCTCCTGCCAGCTCCCTCTTCCCTCCAGCCGTGTGGCCCGGGTCTTAGTGATGGACTCCTCGGCAGCGTCCCAGCTCCCACCCTGGCAGCCTCCTCCGTTCCCCTTCTTGCTGGGCCCAGACTGTTATTTCCTGCCTGGAGCTGTTCTGAGCCCCTGGTGGCTTATCCAGCTGCTTCCTGGGCTGTTTTAAAGGCACGTCAAAGCCATGCTTTCAGAATGAGCTCACCACGCCTCCTCCCCAGTCCTGTAAGTGTGATCCAGGCCAAAAACCTGGGCCTTGCCTTCGATGTTTCCCTATCCCCTGTACCATCCCAGGGCACCCACCTCTCTCCCCACGGCCACTGCCCAAGCTGGCCGCCCTTACCCTCGCCTGGATTACACCACCAGCCACCGCCTTCCAGCCGGCCTGGCCTCCAGTTTTGCCCTGCTTCCAGAATTTTGCCATGCCTTAGCCCGGGGAGCTTTTAAAAGTGTCTGCCTACCGTGTTACAGCATAGAGACACCGAAGCAAGCAACGAGGATAGAAAATCAATATAGAAAAATAAGCCACATTTCTATACACTTGTAGTGAACAATCCCAAAATGAAATTAAAACAGTTCCATTTACAGTAGCATCAAAAAGAGTAAAATACTTAGGAATACATTTAACAGTAGTGCAAAACTTGGGGCACCTGGGTGGCTCCATTGGTTAAGCATCTGCCTTTAGCTCAGGTCATGATCTCAGGGTCCTGGGGTTGAACCCCACATTGGATTCCCTGCCCAGTGGGGAATCTGCTTCCCCCTCTCCCTCTGCCCTCTCCCCGCCATGCTCTCTCTCAAATAAATAAAATCTTTAAATAAATAAAAAGAAGTGCAAAACTTGGACTCTGAAAGCTGAAACATTGAAAGAAATTAAAGGAGATCCAAATACATGGAAAGCTATCCCATATTCATGGATCAGAAGACAATATTAAAACCATAATACTCCCAAATTAATCTATAAATTCAGTACAGTTCCTACCAAAATAAGGCCTGACTTCTTTGCAAAAATTCACAAGCTGATTCTGAGATTCATTTGCAAAGACAAAGGCTCCAGAATAGCCAAAATCATCTTTTTTTTTTTTTTTTTTTTTTAAGGGAGAGAGAAGGGGAAGGGACAGAGGGAGAGGAAGAGACAATCTTCCGCAGACTTTGCTGAGCATGGAGCCCCACGTGGGGCTTGATCTCACGATCCTGAGATCATGACCTGAGCTGAAACCAACAGTTGGATGCTTAACCGATTTTGCCACCCAGGTGCCCCTCAATTTCAAAACTTATCACAAAGCTGTAGTAATCAAGAGAATGTGTGGTACTGATGGAAGTATAGCTGTATATAAATCAATGAAATAGAAGTGAAGTCCAAGAATAGACCCTCACATTCATGGTCAATTGATACTTGGCAAGGGTGCCAAAACAACTCAGTGGGGAAAGAACCATCTTTTTATTCAACCAGTGGTGCAGGGGCAACTGGACATCCACATGCAAAAGGTAAATGTGTAGCCCGACCTCACACCATATACTAAAATTACCTCAAAATGGATCATCCACCTAAAACTATAAAACTCTTAGAAGGAAGTGGGTGAGTTTTCATTATCTTGTATTTTGGCAAGGCTTTTTAGATATGACACCAAAGCCTAAAGAACAAAGGAGGCAAATAAATAAACTGGAGTTTTTTTTAATTGTATTTTTTTTAATTCACTTTTTTAAGGTTTCATTTATTTATTTGCGGGAGAGAGAGTGAAAGAGATCATGAGAGGGGAGAGGGTCAGATGGAGAAGCAGACTCCATGAGCGGGGAACCCGATGCGGGACTTGATCCCAGGACTCCAAGATCATGACCTGAGTCGAAGGCAGTTGCTTAACCATTGAGCCCCCCAGGCATCCAAATAAACTGGACTTGATCACAGTTAAAGCTTATGTGCTTCAAGGACACATCAACAAAGTGAAAAGACAGCCCAGTTGCTTGCAAATCATGTATCTGATAAGGGTCTCAATTCTAGAATATGTAAAGATCTACAACTCACTAAAAAGATATCCCATTTTAAAAATGGGCAACAGATCTGAGTAAGCATTTCACTTAGCATCATACTTTCAGGGTTCATCCATGTTGTAACGTGTGTGAGAATTTCATTTCTTTTTAAAGCTGAATGCTATCTCATTGTATGTATGGATCGCATTTTGTTTGTTCACCCATCCACTGATGGACACCTAGATTGCTTCCACTTTTTGGTGTGAATAATGCTGCTGTGAACATGAGCATACAAATATCTGTCCATGTGTCTGCTTTCAGAATTGGAATTGCTGGATCATATGATAGTTTTGTGTTTAATTTTTTGAGCAACATGATACCATTTTCCACAGCAGCTGTACCATTTTACATCCCCACCAGCAGTGAGTGCACAGGGTTCCAATTTCTCCACAAGGCTGCTTGTTATTATTATTATTATTATTATTATTATTATTTTAAATTATTATTATTTTTATTTTTTATCATAGCCATCCAAATGGCTGTGATTTGGTATCTTATTGTGGTCTTTTTTTTTTTTTTTTTTTAAAGATTTTATTTATTTATTTGACAGAGAGAAATCACAAGTAGGCAGAGAGGCAGGCAGAGAGAGAGGAGGAAGCAGGCTCCCCGTTGAGCAGAAAGCCCGATGTGGGGCTTGAACCCAGGACCTGGGATCATGACCTGAGCCGAAGGCAGCGGCTTAACCCACTGAGCCACCCAGGCGCCCCTCTTATTGTGGTCTTGACTTGAATTTCCCTAATGACCAGTAATGTTCAACATCTTTTTGCATGCTTATTGGCCATCTATATGTGTTCTTCGGAGAAATAAATATTCAAAGACTTGGCCCATTTTTAGTTTAGCTTGGTTTTAATTATGGCAAAATATATGTAACATAAAATTTACAATCTTAACAATTTTTAACTGTGGAATTCAGTACAATTGCATTGTACAGCCAATCTTTAGAACTTTTCATCTTGCAAAACTGATACTCTATACCCATTAATCAACAACTCACCATTTTCCCCCATCCCCCCCACAACCCCTGGAACCACCATTCTACTTCCTGGCTCTATGAATTTGACATCTCTAGGTACATTGTATAAATAGAATCCTATAGCATTTGTCTTTTTGGACGTATATTTCACTCAACATGATGTCCTCGAGGTTCGCTTTGCCCATTTTTGAACTGTTGTTGTTGTTGTTATTGTTGTGGTTGAGTTTTAGAAGTTCTTTATATATAGTGGATATTAATCCCCTATCAGATATATGATTTGTAAATATTTTCTCCCACTCAGTGGGTTGATGTTCATTCTTGATAGTTTCTTTAACGCACAAAAATTTTTAATTGTGATGAAGTCTAATTTATTTATTTTTCCTTGTATTGCCTGTGCTTTTGATATCATGAAGAAGAAATCACTGTCAAATCCACTGCCATGAAGCTGTTCCTCTGTTTTCTTCTAATAGTTTTATAATTCCAGCTTCTAGGTTAGAGCTTTGGTTTATTTTCAGTTAATTTTTGTATTTAGTGTGAGACAGGGTCCAACCTCATTCTTTTGCATGTGGAGATTCACTTTTCCACGTTCCTTGGAAGCAAGAAAAGGACCCTCCTTTCCCCTACCAGATGGTCTTGGCATCTCAATAGGCAGCCAGCAAGTACAAGAAAAGATACTCAACCTCATTACTCATCAGGGAAATGTAAGTCAGAATTAGTGAGAATACTGATTCATTGCCACTGGCATGGCTATAAAAAAAGACATTATAACAACTGGTTGGTGAGGATGTGGAGCAGTTGGAGCCCTCACACACCGCTGATGGGCATGCAAAATAATGCTTTGGAAAAATCTGGCAGTTTCTCCAAAGATGAAGCATAGTCATCATGTGACCCAGCAATTCCATTCCTAGGTACACAGTCAAGAAATGCAAACAGATGTCCACACAAACACTTGTCTACAGACGTCCCTAGCAGCATCATTCCTGAGAGCCATATAGTAGAAAGCACCCAAATGTCCATCACTGATGAATGCACAAAGTGATCTACCCAAACAAAGGACGTAAAAAGGAATGAAGGACTGACACCTGCTACAACAGGGATGGACCTTGACAGCATTTTACAGCAGACGTAAGCAAAGATAAGCCAGCTGCAAAAGGCCGCCATTTACATAATATGTCTACAGTAGAAAAGTCTGTAGAGGCAGAAAGTAGATTGGTGGGTGCTGGGTGAGCACAAGGTGTCTTTCTCGAAGCGGTGAAAATGCCTTTGTGGTGGGAGTTGTACAACTCTACATAAATACTAAAAACCATTAAATGTGCACTTTATTTTTTTTTTTTTTTTAAAGATTTTATTTATTTATTTGTCAGAGAGAGAGAGAGAGAGAGCGAGCACAGGCAGACAGAGTGGCAGGCAGAGGCAGAGGGAGAAGCAGGCTCCCCACAGAACAAGGAGCCCGATGTGGGACTCGATCCCAGGACGCTGGGATCATGACCTGAGCCGAAGGCAGCTGCTTAACCAACTGAGCCACCCAGGCGTCCCTAAATGTGCACTTTAAATGGGTGAATTGTATGTGAAATGTATCACACAAAACTGTTAAAAAAAAAAATACAGTGATCCAAGCTGAGAGATGTCTGGCAACACAGAGCCTGGAGCCCTGACCCTGGCTAGGTCAAGAAGAGCTGCAGGGAGGAAGTACCATTCTGCGTAGGATGAATTAACCTGATGAAGCGGGTGGTGGACAGGGGTTCAGGCAGGGGGAACAGTATGTGCTAAGGCCAGTGATGAGAGACAGCCTGGCATATCTGGACAAATCCAGCAGAGCTGGAACCATGAGTGGGAAGTGGGAAGCCAAGAGAAGAGACTAGAGAAGCAGGCATGGCTACATCAGGATGCCCTCTGCAAGAGCTTGGACTTGCCCCTGAAGATAGGAGGAAGGCACTGGAAGCTTTAACAGGAAAGTAACATGGTCAGATGGCTCTGTGATGGGCACACTGATAACCACAGCACAAAGGAGTGATGTGGGGGACATGTCTCGGCTGCCTCTCTGGCTTTCATCCCCCCCTTCTCTATCCCAGATGCAACCTCTGATTTATCAGGATTCTGGTTTGGGTGAAAGTGACCCCACATTCCTGGCTCCAGACTTGAGCCCTGATTGGTTTATTTTTATTATTTTTTAGAGAGAGAGTAGGGGTTGGGGTGGGTGGAGGAAGGGCAGAGGGAGAGGGAGAGAATTATAAGCAGATTCCATGCTGAGCGCAGAGCCCAATGTGGGGCTGATCTCATGACCCTGAGACCATGACCTGAGCCAAAATCAAGAGTCAGATGCTCAACCAACTGATCCACCCGGGGGGCCCATAGCCCTGCCCCTCCCACATTGATTGGCTTGAGAACAGACAAATGACCGCCTTCAGGCCATCTGGTCCAAAGAGATGCCACCTTGGAGTCTCAGTTGGCGGGGTGGGAGGACTTGGGTCACTTTCAGCCAAGAAGTGAACCCCTGGAAGCCGTAAGCGGCTGCCTGTGGCCCAGCTGGAGAGCGTTGGTCGGAATAGGCCCCGACACTGAGGAAGCAGAGCCAGAAACAGAGAGAGGAAATCCTGAAGCCTGGATCAAGCCTTGCCTGAAAGCAGACACTGCTGGTCTCTGTGTTACATGAGTCGCTTCAGCCAGTTTAGGTCATGTTTTCTGTTACTACAAAGCTTGATGAGAGGGATACACAAGGCTCAGGGAGCCCTGAGGGCCCTTTGCAGTCTCCCTGGATGGTCCCAGAGGACTGCCCGCAAAATGTGGGGGCAGAATTCTGAAAAATGAGAAGGAAGTAATTAGCAAAGTAAGTGGAAGGGCTGTCGTGGAGAGGAAGGGATGATTTATATGGTGTCTTTCCTGAGAATCTGCTAGTGATATTCATTCATCACCAATGCCGGAAGACAGGCGTGCAGCCAGGTGGGATTTCAGTAGTCTGGCGGGAGGGGGTTTGTGGGGGGACCCTGACCCCAGACCCACACTGAGCACAAGAAGGGCCCTGACAAGCCATCCAAGGTGAGGCCCAAGGGCACAAGCCTAGGTGAGCTGTCTCCTGGGCTGAGTCCTTTCCACACCGCTCAGGGTAGGACTAGAAGCAGCAAAGCTTCCAGGGCTGAGCCTGGGAAAAGCTGATTTTGCTGTTTTTGAGAAAAACTTCATTAATCCCATCTGGAATTCAGGCACACTTCTTCCCTGTCCCCCCCTGCCTCCCAACTTTACCTGTGGGCGTCTGGCTGCGGCTCTGGCCTTTTCACTGTCAAGGCCCTCATAAAACACATCCATGGGTGGCCTCATTGATTTTCAACCATGTTTTACCTCCACATAATGAGTCTCTCCAGGCCCCTGAGAATTACTCTTAACTCGGATCAACTGGCTCCCGAGCCAGGGTCATTCAGACAGAATAATTAACACGGCTCTATTTACTTCTCCGGAGGCGCTTGCTGGGAAACGTGGATGAGCAGCAAAACGGGAGAATCCAGGGCCACTCGGGCAGTAAGGGGCCTCGTTCCAGCAGGGTTGCCCCCCCCCACCCCCATGGCCTGTGCTGGCTCCCACAGCCTCCCAGGCTCAGGGTCAAACCCTGTCTTCAGAGACAAGGTGGAGACAACCAAGAAACGGGGTGTTTGCGGCTTGGCTACACCCAAGCCGTCAGCCCATGTAGAAGGACCCCAAGTTGCACCTACTCTCCACGGAGGCTCCCCCGGGGGGCGGGGGGGCCTTGCAGTTAGCTCAGCCTTGGCAGGTTTCCTTCAAGCCAGGAAGCCTCGCTGAGAACTGCAAGGAGCAGGAGGGGCTGGGCGGGGACGCCCAGGGAGATGGGGGCCGAGCCCAGGAAAGACGCTTCTGGAACTTCCCCTCCAAACTCAGCCCTGTGTCCCCACCTACCAGTGGAAATTTCCCTACATCCTAATTTACAACGTTCCCAGAAACCACATGAAGCCTCGGTCTGAGCTCCAGCAGTGCGCTGGTCTTGGGGGGGTGGGGGGAAGGAATCCTGCGCCGGCATGGATTTTCCTGGGCTGGGGAAGTGGGGTGCTCAGCCTGGCCCTGTGTTAATGACACCCCAAGGCCACTGAAAACAAAGGCTTTAAAGATCCACCACAAATGATGGCTGTCCACTGTTTGCTGGACCCCAGGAAGGGGGCTGTCGGTCTGTGTCTGCAAAACATTGGGAGGTGAACAGGAGGTGAGCAGTGCCCACCCCAAGCTCCCCCAGAGCTGTTTGGAGGTAGGGGTTATGGGGAGTTCACTCATCCACACAACAGTGAGTACTTGGTATCGCTGAATCCTGTGGCCCTGCGTCCTGCCAGCGTCGGCGGACCGTGCAACCAAGCAGGCCTCTGCTGAGCGCACGTGTCTTCATACCCTGGCGCCAGGATGTCTGTGCGCCACAGAGTGAGCCCCCAGGCTGGGGAGTCAGACAGACCTCCCTTGAATCCCTATGGCCCGTCCGCAGCTGTGTGCCCAGGCTCAGTGGCTCAACCTCTCTGGGCCTTGCTGCCTAATTCTAAGGATCCTGCAAAGGCTCAGGGGCCCACGCATGGGAAGCACTTGGTGCGTTGTTAGGCACCCTGCAAGGGCATGGTGAAGCGGGGGGGCTGCAGTTGTTACCCTGGGCCCTGCGTTTTACCAAGTCCTTGCAAGAAGGACTGCCAGGGAAGGAAGATGTCCTGCTTCTATTCTGGTCAGTTCTGCCCCTTCAAGACTAGACCCCAACGCAGAACTGTCAAAGCACACAGCGCCCCAGATGGAAGGCACCTTGTAGCCCCTCAGTGTACAGGTAGGGAAACTGAGGTCCAGAGGGTGAGAACAACGGTCCAGGTCTGTGCCAGAAGTGAGTGGGCCTGGAACCCAGGACAGGGGCTTGGGGGCATTATTGGATTCTGTATGTGGTTGACCTCAAGGAGATGGATGGACTTAAGGTCATGGCCAAGGAGGAGGAGAGGGGCTGAGGAGTCACGGCCCAGCCATTCACCAGTGTGGTCTGAGCTTCCTCTCCAGGCTGGGCTCTGGGCAGGCAGCAGCAACGAGATGCACGTGGTTCGACCTTCCTTGGGCCCATGCGTGGCTCAGAGATCACTGGCGTAGGGGACCCAGGGCCCTGGGAGAGCTGGGCCGGATCGCAGAGGCCATCAGGGGCTCAGAAACCAACAGGCATCTCGCTGATGAGCCAGGGACAGGCCAGGTCGGGGGTAGCTCCCTGGCACGAGGGCATTCATGGACTCCTGGCCTGGAACCTCCAGAAAAGCTGCTCCTCCTCCCCACCCCGGCTCTGAGCGTGTGTATGAGCTTGACCTGGGGGAGCCCACTGGCTCTTGGGAGCGCTACCCTGCACCTGGCAGAAGCCACAGGACACAGCATCCTCCGATCTCCCATCTGTAAGATGGGCACACTGGGCCGAGTGGTCTTCAAAGTTGTGGCTCCCAGCTTTGAGGATTCTCGAGTTCTGTGGCTGGTAATATTTAGGGGGTCAGTCCAGCTCCCCTTTCCTGACGGCAGGCCTCTGGAGCCATAAACTATGTGACCTGACCCTGGTTGGCCGGGACTGATTGGACCTGACTCACCTGGGCCAATCAGATCCTCTCTCTCAGAATTGGGGTTTGTGACTCAGCGGTCAGGCTGGCGGGCAGGTCCTGGAGGGCAGGAGGCCTCCAGGAAGCTGTCTGCAGACCAGCTGCCTGGGCGTGTACTGGATCTGCCCCCGACCCCAACATTCACTCCCCATTCTTTTAGGAAAAGTGCTCAGTTTACCTTGGTGGGGGGGACTGCCCTTCTCCCACTGGAGGAGTTTCCCACCCCACGTCCAGTGTGGTCCCAAGACCCCAACACTGCCCACAGTCTCTCGCAGGACTGAATTCTGAACACAGGACTACAGAGTGGGAGGAAATGGCAGGAGCTGCCAGCCCTCTGGACACCCCGTTTCCTCGGCGTTGCCTGTAGATCCCATATCCTGGAGATTCGTGGGTCCTGGTTTTGCTCGGCAACCTCTCCAGCTGCTCCCCAGGGCCCTGAGCACTCCTGTACCTACACACATTGCCAGCTCTGCTGCCATGAGCAGCTTTGGTCCCTGTTGTGGGCAACCCCGAAGCCGGGAGGTTCCCTTCCAGGGGCATCTCTCTGGGGCCCTGGCTTGTCTCCTGTCCTTCTCATATATCGCTCCATGCTGGGACAGCGGGAGGCGTGTGGGAAGGGCCTCACTCGAGACCCTCCCTGAAGGCTTCAATGCTTGGAAGGTGAGGTTCAGAGAAGGCACCTGTCCCCAAGCTCTCCAGCAAAGCCTGAGTAGACCCCAACAGTCTGCCTGTCCGTGGCAGGATGGCCAGGCACCCCAGGAGGGAAGGGACCCCATTCTCAGTTCCAGGGCACCGGAGAGAACTGAGGAGAGAGGCCAGCTGGGCTTTGCACCTGTTTCTCATTCACAAAGGTGCTCGCTCAGCTGTTCCACGCTCCTGTGACCCAAGGAACCCGCTTCAAGCCCACAGATGGCCCCGCAAGGCAGCAGGTGCCCCTCAGGACACTGTGGTTCCCACTTACAAATGAGGAATTTGAGGCTCAGAAAGACCCGGGATCCCACAGGCAGGACCGGCACTCAGACTGTTGGTTTAGGGCCCTTCCCACAGATGGCTTCATTAAATGATTGCCTTTTCCTTTGTCAATAACAACTTAACTATTCTTAAAATACAATGTTATTATTCATCAATAACAGTAGCCAATCTATACTGAATGGCATGAAGTATTTTACACACATCACTTCGCTTGATTCTTTTTTTTTTAAGATTTTATTAATTTATTTGACAGAGAGATCACAAGCAGGCAGAGAGAGCGGGGGTGGGGGGAAGCAGGCTCCCTGCTGAGCTAAGAGCTTGATGCGGGGCTCGATCCCAGGACCCTGAGATCATGACCTGAGCTGAAGGCAGAGGCTTAACCCACTGAGCCACCCAGGTGCCCACTTCACTTGATTCTTATAACAACCTTGTGGGGAGGTGGCATCTTTATGCGCCCATTTACCAGATAGGAAAACTAAGGCTTAAGGAATTTAAATAAGTCACCCAAGGCCACACAACCAGTAAATGCAGGTGACTTTGGGGCTGTGTCAACCAGTGTCCCATGGGCTTCCCTCGACAGGGAGGAAGTGACTGGCCACGTCCACGGGTTCCTAAAACACAGG
Source organism: Enhydra lutris kenyoni (assembly GCF_002288905.1). Lineage (NCBI taxonomy): Eukaryota > Metazoa > Chordata > Mammalia > Carnivora > Mustelidae > Enhydra > Enhydra lutris. The sequence continues at coordinate 34,357,608 of NW_019154097.1, forward strand.
GCTGGCCAGAGGGCCCAGGGAGGACATGCCATGGTGGGCAGCTCTGATATGAGTGGACGACCAGCTCCTGGTCCTCTCCACACACCATTTGCCCTGAGTCACTCAGACGAGCAAGTCACTCAGACGAGCAAGATGAGTGGGAACGACCAGAAGATTCTCCCTGAGAGAACACAGGGAGGCACACTGCCCAGGCCAGCCCTTCCATCTGCTTAACCCTCATCAGGGTTCAGTGTTGTCTCACTTACCTTGAGGGAATGCTCTCCCCATCATTTCTCCCAGGGGGGTTGGACTGATAAAACAGGGGGTTCCTCAAGCTTCTTTATTCTATAGGATTCCAGTTCTTTAAATGCTAATGGGAGTTAAGAAAAAAAAAAAAGGTACCAGCCACGTAAGTGTGGAAAATGCTTACTTAAATAAAATAGATTCCTTCACTGCAGGACTTCTCAGAGCCTTTACAATGCTCATATACAACTCGACTTTGTGGACAGAGTGGTTCACAGTATGGCCTACTCCCAACTAGCGTCGTAGAGGGGAATGCTTCTTCCCATGGATGTATAAATCAGAAACTGGTTTTTCTTCAGGAGGCACAGACTTATGTACATTTGACAATCTTTTTTTAGTTTTGGAGAAAAATATGGGCGCCCGGGTGGCTCAGTCGGTTAAGCTTCTGCCTTTGGCTCCAGTCATGATCTCAGGGTCCTGGAATCGAGCCCCGCATCGGCCTCTCTGCTCAGGAGGGAGCCTGCTTCTCCCTCTCCCTCTGTGATCTCTCTCACTTCCACTCTCTCTCAAATAAACAAATAAAATCTTAAAAAAAATAATTTGGAGAAAAATATGATAAAAAATGACTCAATGAAAATACCCAATTATGTGCATAGATTCTTTTCCCCCCACAGTTGGGATCCTCTTATAGGGTTTTCTGAAACTTTTCTGTGTGTTTTGCGCTGCAAACAGATCTATACCTTGTGAATAGGTTTCCAGCTACGTTATAATTTAATGTCATACAGGATCCCACAGTACAACAGGCGAATCGCTCGTTTGGGATATATAGTCCACTTCCGTTTTTTATTGTCATTATTTTAAATGTTGCTGCAGTAACATCTTTGAGGTTTAACATTTGTATAGATCTCTAATCGTTGGCTTAGGATAATTTCCTAGAAGTGGAACTGCAGAGTCCGGGAATATGGGTATTTATTGCCAAAGTGTTCTTTAGAAAGGATGTACCAACTTGCATCCTGCTTGGCAGTGTCCGGATGCCCATTTTCTTGCTCCTATGCCAACACTGGGTATGATTATTCCCTTTTTTTCTTTTTGCCAATTTGTCTTCTTTGATGGCTTGTAAGGGACAGCTTTCCCGAGGACTGGCTACTTGCATTTATTCTTGTGTCGCTTGCTTGGGTTCCTTCCCCAACCTTCCATTGAGAACTCATCTTTGGGGCACCTGATGGCTCAGTTGGTTAAGCGTCTGCCTTCGGCTCAGGTCATGATCCCGGAGTCCCTGGACCAAGCCCGGAAATGAGCTCCCGAATCGGGCTCCCTACTCAGCGGGGAGTCGGCTTTTCCCTCTCCCTCTCCTCCTCCCTCATTCATTCTCCATCACTCTCTCTCAAATAAATAAATAAATAAAATCTTTAAAAAAAGAGAGAGAGAGCTCATCTTTTTCTTATTGACTTAGAAAGTTCTTGAAAGGTTAAAGATATTCACTTTGTCCTGTGCTCGTGGAAAGCATTTTTGCAAGTCTGCCCTCCCCCCATGAGAAGATCAGATTAGTTTATGAGATGTGATCTACCAAAAGCCATCTGGTGCATGAGGGACAGGACTGACCAGGACTGGGGGGGGGCGTGTCACGCTCCCTGATGGGGGCTCAGTGGGATCCCTCCTCTTCCCCTGTGCCCCCTCCACTGGGCCAAATTTCAGCACGCCCTGCCCCCAGCAGCTGACTCTGTCCTGGGCATCCTTCATTTGTCCCCTGATTCCCCCCAGGCCCCTGGAAAGGAAGGGACTTCCCTAGACACGCCTCCTTATCATATAAAGTGTCACAAACCATGGACCAGGTGCCTATGGGAAGCTGCACCCCAGGGGGACCTGAGTTCACCTGAGCGAGCCAAGGAAGTTCCGAGGAGGTGATGTTGATATGCTGCCCCACAGAAATATTGCGTGAGCCGCAGGTGCATTTTTCAAGTTTTAGTAGACACTTAAAAGTTAAGATATGGAAACTTTCTATCCCTAACATTACCAGTTCAATATGGCATTCAACTATTAAAAATATCAACGAGGTATTTTTTCCTTCTTTTGTTTTGGGCAAAACTTCAGCATCTCCTTAGGCCTGGCCACAATGCACGTGTTCAATGGCCTTGGTGTGGGAGGGGTCCCTGTGCGGGGCACGGCAGGTGTAGGAGGGCACTGGCAGGTGTAGGAGGGCACTATCGTAGGAGGGGAAGAGAGACCAGTCCTGGAGGAGGAAGCCCCATGAGAGGGAGCTAGAGGGGAGTCAGGAGAGAAAATGGCTTTGGGAGAGGGCGGTGGCTGGATTCACCTGGCTCAGGCTGAGGGACAGAGGAAAGTGTTCAACCTTGCGGTCTGTTCAGGGAGCAAAGGCCAATGGCCTAGGTGCAGAGGATGGATGTACAGAGTGGGGTCTCTGGGGGAGAGCAGGGGCGTCTGAGATGTTTCAGATTTTTGGCTGGAGCCAGAGTATAGGAGAAGCCATTTGCCCAAGAAGAGAAGATTCTTGGGGGGCGGTGATAAATGATGTTTCCGGCCTGATGAGTTTAAGGGACACCCAAATGACCACACCCCATAGCACACTGGATACGCGCACAGGAGAAGACCTGGAATTACGAGACTGGGCCGGAGCTGCTGATCTAGCGGGGGAGGTACCGACGCCCAGGATGCAGGGGCATAGGGAGTATTTAATCCAGACTCTGCCTACCACAGGTCCATCCTTTTTGTTCCCCAAGGGCTTTCTGGAAGAACTACTGAGCAAGCTTCTGGGGTCACTGTCCCAGGAGAGCTTATGAAATAAGACAAGGGACTCTCCGCTGAAAGGCAGGGGAAGGTCCAGAGGCTGGGATAAGATGCCGATTCCCAGGCAACGCCCCCACCTCATTCAGATCTGCCCCTTCTAGATGGGGCCCGGGCATTTGGGTCATCGCTACGCTCGGGCAGGTGATTCAGGAAGGCACCTTCCCTGGGCTACCGCAGATGAGAGAGATGACTTGATTGAATGTTTGTCTTATTCAAAAGCAACGGGTTAGCGGCAGAAAACAGTCTGTATAAAATACAGGTGAATTTGTGGAATCGGTAGTGATGACGGTGTAACAACCCAGCCAATATCCTGAAACCACGGAACTGCACAGTCTGGGATGGTGGATTTCATGTTATGTGAATCATATCCCATTCTTTTTTAATGCAAGGAAAAAGGCAAATGAAGGCGGAAAGTAAAGGGACTTGTAATCCCACCAATACTGGTAACAAATGATGGAAGCCCTGCAGGGAGAACCTTCAGCTGCTCTTCGCAGGTGTATGTAACTGGTTCAAGTACTTTATACACTCTGGTTTATAACCATCAGGGAGCTGCTCTTGACCGATCCCTGTCCCTGAGGGTTCAGTCGTCCATGCTCTCCCTGTCTACCTTCCCTCCTTAGTGACCTTATCCTGCCATGTGGCTTTCCATTCCGTCTCCGCGAGGATGACTCCGCAGGGGATCCTCGCAGCCTCTGTGACCCTGAACTCGAGGGGTCCGAATCCCCTGTTTCTTGGGCACCTCGTCCAACACAGTTTCATACCTCAGACGACCAGAGCTGGACTCCTGCTCTTGCCACCTCCACACCTGCCCACTCCCCACTCGACTGATGGACATCCATTCTAACAGTTGCTCAGGTCAAAATCCTTGGCATTGCCTTTGACTCCCTTCTTTGTCCCACACCCCCATCCAGTCCATTAGGCTACCCCACGGTCTCTATTTTCAAACTATAACTGCGTCTAACCAGTTCTCTCCGTGTCTTCCCCTGCCTCGCCGGACCCGGTCGCCAGGACCCTGGCTGACCATGCAGCACCCTCCTGTGGGCCCTGATTCTGCCCATTTCTGCCGAGAATCAGGGCTGGGAGCTGCAGCCAAAGGATCCAGTTAAACACCAAGAGATGTGGAGTCTGACTTACCTCCCACCTCTCCCTGGCTCTCCAAGCCCCACCTTGCTGTGCCCCTACAAGGCCACATAAGGGCCGCGGGGCTCCGGGGCAGGGCCGGGGCAGTGCTCCCCCTTCTCCAGATCATTCCCCACTATATTCCCTGATGAATGGCTGGCAAGGATATGTTCATCCGAAGGCTTCCTAGGGCCTGGGGCTCCCCCCAGGCTAGGTGGTGTAGGGAGGGGAATCGGGAATGGGCCATGTTTGGAGGCAGGAGGGGGCTCTCTGGGGTTTGAGAGGCCCTCCTGGTTCCTCAGGGTACCCCAGGCCCCTTGAAGTCTGAAGAGTGTGCTGAAGTGGGGAGAAAAAGAAACCCTGCCCACCACCCCATCCTTGCCTCTTCCTCCCGTGCTCCGTCCACCCCGAGGCCCCCAGCCCCCTCTTTCTCATCAGGGAGGTTTGCTGAGTGACCACTGCAAGTCAGGTGCCTTCTAGATGTTAGAGATACAACTACAAGAAAGACAAGAACTCTGCCCTCAGGGGGTTCGCCCTCCAGGGGAGGGGACACGTAGGAAATAAACACAACCTACAAAACAGACCTTTAGTCTGTGGTGGCTGCGAAGGAGAAAAAGCTAAAGCTTTTTGGGACAAGAGAAGTCCCAGCATAAGGACACTGTAGATGCTGATGGCCAGGGGAGGCCATGCGGACTCTCTCTTGCCTCTGTTCATCCAGGTGGACGCCCGCCCGGAGGGCCCCTCCGCAGGAAGCACCCCCCACCCCGCTCCTGCATGGAGACCAGAGAAGCAGAGAAAGCCCATCTACCCCGGTCACCCCTGTACTTAAAGCCCAGAGGCCCAGCTCCTTGGGGACAGGGGCAGGCCGGTCCCCACTGGCCCTGGCCCTTCTCTTGGGTTTCAGATCATACCCAGCCCGCGCCTGCGGCCCTGTGCTCTGAGAGGAGTTCTCCCTCGGGTTCGGGCCTCTGCTCCTGCAGGTTTTCGTGGCCTGGAACACGGTTCCAACCACCCCCCTCTCTCCCCGGGCTTGGAGGTCACCTTCTCCCCACGCCGCGGTAGGTATCCCCCAGCAGACATGTGACATCCTGCAGCGCAGTGATCCCCCTACCTCCCCCCCCCCCCCGGGACCGCGCCTGTCCCATTCACCCGCGGGTCCCCGGCGCCCCACAAATCCGCGTCGAATGAATGAGTCTCGCCGCGCAGAGACTTGGCCCCATTCACGTCAGATCTTCCGGGCCCTCCCCCGCCCGGCGGCGCCGCGGGGGGCCGGGCGGGGGTGGGGGGGTGATGGCCCCCTCCCGCCGCGGGCCCGGACGAGGCCGGGGGTTGCCCCTCCGCCGGCCGGCTCGGTGCCCGGGAGGCGGCCGTGCGGCGGAGCGCAGGCCCGGCCGGGCGGGTGCGGGGCGGGAGGTGGCGCCGGGCGCTGAGTGGCGGCTCCGGGTCCACCCCTGGCGCGCCGGTGCGAGCGGGAGGCGGGAGGCGGGGAGCGCAGGGGCGGCGGCGAGAGGGAGCGCAGCAGCGAGCATGTGCCGCGGAGCCCAGTAACCAGGGACGACCGCGGCCACCCCGCGGCCGCGTCGGCGCCCAGCCCAGCGCAGCTCCGCGCCGCGGCGCCCGGAGAGGGCGGCGGCCGGACGGCCCGGGCCTGCG